>NC_136433.1:366148190-366748190 GCF_052849685.1 Lactuca virosa | reverse complement strand
AACGTGTTTACGGCCGTAAACTCACTTCCTGACCGTAAACCCCTAAACAAGTCATAAAATGCATTAAAGACCCATACTGAACTATTACAATTAAATCCTAGACCAAACCATTAACTAGACCCTTCAAACACTCCTAAAAGATACTTCCTTTTATTTGATCGCTTCATGAATTTATTTTAAAAACACCCAAACGGACTTTAAACCGGCCAAAAATGTACCGAAATGAATTTGACTATTATTTGAAGTGCTTGACTGTGGAGTTTATACAAATGAAAATTTCGGGTTGTCACATGTGTGAAGCATTTGAGGCATCACATTTGGGGTGCTAGGATCATAAATTCTTAAGGAATCCAAGCAATAAGAAAGGTATGTCATTCTACTAGTTTTTTATATTACATATACCCCATGATATGCTAGTTAGGATGAAACCTTGGAAAAATGAAAGTTTGCATGTATAATAGAGAAAACATAGATCCAAGGTTTATAGGGTTGCATGTACACCATAGGAACCCATCATTAAGTACCTTCGAAGGACTAAGGAATGGTTTCTTATCGTCGCTGGGAGCGATGACTTGAGAGTGGGAGGGTATAGTGACGCTAGTTTTCAGACTGACCGGGATAATTTCCGCTCGCAGTCTGGATAGGTATTTACCTTAAGTGGAGTAGAAGTGACGTTGAAAAGTTCCAAGAAGAAGACTGTAGTTGATTCAACGTGCGGATAAGAGTACTTAGCAGCAAGCGAAGCGTCAAAAGAGGAAATATGGCTAAAGAACTTCATCGAAGACCTTGGAGTTGTACCGGCCATAAGGGAGCCAATGGAGATTTTATGCGATATCGAAGGTGCGGTTGCCTTAACCAAGAAACTGAGGGTTCATGGCAGATGCAGGCATATCGACAGGAAATATCATTTCATTAGACATCAAGTAGAAGAGGGACTCCTCGTAGTTCAGAGGGTATCGTCAGAGGATAACCCCCCAGATCCCCTTACGAAGGGACTGAGTAGGGTTAAGCAATTACAGCACGCTAGGAGCATTGGGCTGAAGGACGATATTAGTTTAAGTGATTAGATAGCTTTAGAAACTTGTAATAGATAAATTGTAATTAACATTTGATGATCAAGTAAAAGGGTATTATTTATAAGTAATGTTACTGTCATATGTTAATTATTTACTATTGTTCACTTTGCATGTTTTGAATTCCTAAATAATAAGATTATTTAAACTATCCACAGTCGATCATACATTGGAAGTAAGTATGAATCAAGACTGTCATGAATTGGCTTGTAGATTGTCTAAGCATTTAGACATAGAAAAGGTTTGCTGCAATGTTGATGAGTTCTTATAAAATATGATTTGAGTATTGGATTAAACCCATGCTCAGATGAATCACTTCATGGAATTAATCACGAGTGATTGTGAGATAATAATATCATATAGACTTTAAACCTAGATATATGAGTTGTTGTTTAGAAGTCGGTTGTGCATTGATAATGCGTAAACACATTGTTGTGTACGATTTGATGAGTAAATAGTACAAGCATATAAGTCGAAGTTTATATGTTCCTTTTATCCTGTGATGTTAAAAACGATATCTTGGGCCCCTCGATGATTTTGTTTTGACTTATGTGTCGGGCCTGATCAGGACTGAATTGATGTGTTCAATTAAGTTCTATGTCAGATCAATCAGAGATTGAGAAACAAACTGCTGGACAATAAGTATGACTATGTTCCATGTGATTGTCCACATGATATCTTGAGAACGGAGGACTATACGATCCCTTGTTTATAGGACGTGTAAGAGTTCAACATCCGGTTTTGAGAGCTACAATTACTAATCGGATTTTGAAGTCGTATTTGCATTTATAGTTATTAGACTTATCACTGTTATATTAGGTGTCTAAGCCATAAGTATATTTGGTATGTACTTGACCCGATTGTAGCATGGTTGTCACACCCTCAAAACCAAATGAACGGCAGAAACGTTCTGGGGTGGAGGACGTCATGTACAGTATCACAACAATGCAAGTAGTAAACAAGCAACAACATCATCCATTGCATTAATAATATAATTTCATACAAGTGTGTTCCGTTAAGTTTTAAAGACACCAAAACAATATACATCAAAAATATAAGATGAGTCTTGAACGAGCTCCATCTTCTCAAAACCTGGCTCTGGTACCTGTCTACTGGTGACCTGAGAATACAAGTTATTTTGAAAGAGTTTATCAGCTTTAGAGCTGGTGAGTTCATAAGTATATTAGTGTCTGTGTTGGTATGAAAGCATTTGTAAGATGTTTTGTAAGATGTACTGTGTGTTTCTAAAAGTTTTGTATTTGTTTGAACTATCCTAGAAAACCCTATGTTTCCTACTAAAAGTAGCCTTCTACCAAGGCATCTAGTGTCTGTGTGTGTATCTTTTGTAAAAGTGAGTATTTTCCCAACTCCGACTATCATTAACCAAAAATATAGTTTTTACATATTTTTTTTTATTGTGTGAAATCACAAAGTAAAATGTAAAGGGAAAATGTTATAGTACTTTAATGTAGTATTATGAAACTACTGCTGTACTAACTACCTTAAGCCAATTGTATATTTTAAGGTAACATGTGATCGGTCTTTATCTTGCTACCGACTCAATAGTAAAGTGACAATGTAAGTGCCACAAAAATGATGTTTGGCACCCGTAGACTTGCGAGTCCCACTGTAGCGAGCAGCAAGGTGTAGGATAGTCAATCCAGTATAGATCTATACACAAACTCATACGCTCCCCAATTAAGGAGATTCTGATACAAAAACAGTCATGGCAGGTAGTGCCATGCCCTGTTTAATGGCTCACATAAATGTATTAATGTAAATGTTATGTGAATTGTGTGCTAGCTGTATTGTGTGTTCTTTCTCTGTCTAGCCTGTATGTTTGTTTCTCATCACTCTGTTTCATGTTTGTTTCTCATTATAGTATGTATTGACTCATGTATGAACTGACTCATTGTATGTTTCGTCGTTCTAGTAATAGTATCTTCCTAAACTACCCCTATGGTAGCTTACTAGCAATGTATGAATCTGTTTGTATACCCTTGCTACCCAAGGGCATGGACTTGAATGAAGGAAAACCTTTTATATCTATATACATATACATAATATATAACTAGTATTCAAACGACCTTCGGACAACTAACCTTGATACCCTAAGACCACAATCAAACAAGAACAGGAAGCAGGGTAGACTAGCAGTCCTAAGTCCTTCCAATCCTACTTATATAACTATATCTATATAGATACACATAATATAAGTTAAAAGAGTTTGATAAATGTATTTGACAATAAAAGAGTTTGTTAAACAGTTTGAGGTAAAACAGTTTGATAAACAGTTTGAAAAGTAAGAAAACCATTTGCTTGGTAGTTATTAATCACATGTGATTGATATAATAACTATAATTGTTCAACTTGTATTCCCCCCCCATAAAAGCATTTAAAAACATTTAAAAGGTTAATTAAGGGGTATGAACTCACCTGTAGTTGGTGGTTTGGATGAACTGAAGAGATAGGATTGCTAGGTGTCAAGTGAAGACTTGTACACACACAATGATCATATTTAACATATAAATACAACATATATGTATCTAATTAGACTTTAAACAACTAATTAGCAAAGTTAAGACATCCTGAGACAAGTTAAACACTTTATATAAGTGTTATAAGTCCCAAGGATTGCATCTAAGTGTTGTAGGACAAGGCTATAGGGTTTGGGGTTCAAAAGAAACCCTAACTTGAGTTTACGGTTTTGTGACCTCAACCCAATGGGTTTACGGTCGTAAACCCTAGAGTTTACGGCCGTAAACTCCCCCTCTTATGACCATTTGAAGATTTGAAGGTCTCTAAGTCCATTGAAGTGTTTCCACTTGAAGTATAAGCCTAAGGAAGAAGCTAGGGCACCATTTCACTCCTATTTGGAGTTTACGGCCCAAAGACCACATCCCTTTGGGTTTACGGTCGTAAACCCTTATGGATGTTGGTATTTTGATGATTTCAAGTCCTTAACACATCAAGGTAAGGATCCAAGTTAGTTACCTAGGCTTAGGAAGGGACTAGGGACATTTTGGTCCCTTAAAATGTGTTTACGGTTCAAGAATGATCTTGGACCGTAAACACCATTTTCTTGGTGTTTCTTGGATGTTTTCATGTTATAAAGAAGTATAGCAAGCTTAAACACACTCTAGGATAGAAGTACTTACTATATGGAAGCTTGTAATGAGTCAAAATGCCAAGAACACTAGTGTGTGTTCTTGGTGTTCTTGGTGAAAATGGAAGAATCAACCTTTTGGAATGATTTCACGGTTAGAAAGGTGTTAAAACACTAGATTAAGTGATCTACTAACTTGAAATGGTTGAAAACACTTACTAGATCGAGATTTGGAATAAATCCTGGGATGATACTTGAGAGGATTTGCTTTTGTTCTTGAGAAATTTGGAAAAATGACATAAAATGACAAGTGTCATATATATACTCCAAATTTCTGGCTTTTTTTGGCTGAAAATATTTTATTCCGGCAGTAAACTCCAATTTCTTGAAGTTTAGGAATAATAGTGTTGCACTATAACCCTAGGGCATCCTCTCTCCTGGTATCTCCTAAAGTGTAAATCCTAAAATAATCAAACTTAATCCGAAAAGTCTGAAAATTTAACTGTAACTGATTTGACTTCTATTGAATTGACATGTTGTACAGAATAGAAATTTCGGGTTGTCACATCATCCCCTCCTTAGAAGGAATTTTGTCCCGAAATTAGAATTTAAGCAAATAAGTAGTTACAAGGAACTAAGTAAAAAGACGAGGATATTTCAGTTTCATCTGATCCTCTCGCTCCCAAGTGAATTCAGGTCCTCGCTTGGCGTTCCAGCGAACCTTCACTATCGGGATGCGGCTTTGTTTCGTTTGCTTGACCTCCCGGTCCATGATCTCTACTGGTTCTTCCACGAAGTTGAGGCTCTCTTTGATCTCAATCTCGTCGAGTGGGATTACAAGAGTCTCGTCGGACAGACACTTTTTCAAGTTCGAGACGTGGAAGGTAGAATGTACGTTACTGAGTTCGCTCGGTAAGTTAAGTTTGTAAGCTACAGGGCCGATTCTGGCAAGAATCTCGAAAGGCCCAATGTACCTTGGACTTAGCTTTCCATGCTTTCCGAAGCGTATCAAGCCCTTCCAGGGTGAGACTTTCAATAGAACATGGTCGCCCACCTGGAATTCCAACGGTTTCCTTCGTTTATCAGCGTAGCCTTTCTGTCGGTCTCTGGAGGCTTTCAGTCGTTCACGGATCTGAACAATCTTCTCTGTCGTTTCCCGTATGATCTTCGGACCTGTGAGAGTGCTTTCAGGAACTTGTCCCTTAGCTAACTGGGTATCACCCACCTCAGCCCAGCACAGAGGGGATCTGCACTTTCGGCCGTAGAGGGCCTCGAATGGAGCAACCTTTATGCTTGTGTGATAACTGTTGTTGTAGGAAAATTCGACAAGGGGTAAATGAGTATCCCATGCTTTCCCAAAGTCAATCACACAGGCTCGTAACATGTCCTCCAAGGTTTGGATAGTCCTCTCACTTTGTCCGTCTGTCTGCAGATGGTAGGCTGTACTCATATCCAGCCTAGTTCCTAGGAAATTTTGTAGCGACTACCAGAACCTAGAAGTGAACCTACTATCTCTGTCCGAGATAATGGATATAGGAACACCATGTAGTCGTACAATCTCTCTAATGTAAGTTCTTGTAAGCTTCTCCATCTTGTCTGTTTCCTTGATCGGTAGGAAGTGCGCGGACTTGGTCAATCTGTCGATGATGACCCATATGGTATCAAGTCCACCCATTGTCTTGGGCAACTTGGTAATGAAATCCATAGTGATCCGCTCCCACTTCCATTATGGGATCTCAGGCTGTTGAAGAAGACCTAAGGGTTTCTGGTACTCGACCTTGACTTTTGCGCAAGTAAGGCATTTACTTACGAAGGTAGCAATCTCTTCTTTCATGTTAGGCCACCAGTATAACTTTTTAAGATCCAGATACATCTTATCTGAACCTGGGTGGACGGAATAACGAGTGTTGTGCGCCTCGTTCATGACCAAGTCTCTGAAACCACCAAGTTTCGGGGTCCAGATCCGATCCATGAGATAATAAGCTCCGCCACCCTTAACTTCCAAGTTCTTATCCATCCCTCGCAGGGATTCCCTGGTCACATTTTCAGGCTTCAAAGCGTCGAGCTGAGCCGCCTGTATTTGTGTGGATAAGTGTGAATGGATAGTCATAGTCATTGATTTGACTCTACGACCAGAATATTCTTTCCGACTTAGGGCGTCAGCTACTACATTGGCCTTGCCGGGATGATAACGAATTTCGCATTCGTAGTCACCGAGTAGCTCGACCCACCGTCGTTGTTTCATGTTGAGCTCCTTCTGATCGAATATGTGTTGTAGGCTCTTGTGGTCCGTAAAGATTGTGCTCTTTGTACCATACAGGTAGTGTCTCCAGATCTTCAAAGCAAATACAACTGCTCCTAGTTCAAGATCGTGCGTCGTATAGTTGACCTCATGTGTCTTCAGCTGTCTCGAGGCATAGGCGATGACCTTTCCTCGCTGGATCAGAACACATTCGAGACCTTGGTTCGATGCATCGCAATAGACAACGAAGTCTTCTATCCCTTCGGGGAGGGATAGTATTGGTGCAGTGCACAAGGCTCGTTTGAGCGTTTGGAACGCTCTCTCCTGCTTTTCTTCCCAGTCAAAGGATACGCCCTTCTGGGTAAGTGTTGTAAGAGGCTTCGCAATGCGGGAGAAGTTCTGAATAAACCTGCGATAGTAGCCATCGAGGCCTAGAAATTGACGAATTTCTGTAGGCATCTTCGGTGCTGACCAGCTCTCAATGGCTTTGATTTTGGATGGGTCCACGTGGATTCCCTCTTCGCTAACCACGTGCCCTAAGAATTCGACTCGTCGGATCCAAAATTCGCATTTTGAGAACTTCGCATAAAGCTTCTCTGCGCGCAGGGTTTCTAAGACTAATCGCAGATGTTGACTATGTTCCTCCTTAGTACGAGAGTAGATAAGTATGTCATCGATGAAGACGATGACAAACTGATCCAAGTAAGGACGACACACCCTATTCATTAAGTCCATGAATACAGCGGGCGCGTTTGTTAATCCGAATGGCATCACTACGAATTCGTAGTGCCCATAACGAGTTCGGAAGGCTGTCTTTGGAACATCCTCCCCTAGCACTCGTAACTGGTGATATCCGGATCTTAAGTCGATTTTAGAAAAGAAATTCGCCCCTTGAAGTTGATCGAATAAATCGTCTATCCGAGGCAAAGGATAACGATTCTTGACGGTCAGTTTGTTGAGCTCCCTGTAGTCGATGCACATACGAAAAGATCCGTCTTTCTTCTTGACGAACAAGACTGGAGCTCCCCAGGGTGAGAAGCTTGGTCTTATAAAGCCCTTGCTGAGCAGTTCGTTAAGTTGACAGGATAGTTCTTGCATCTCTGCAGGTGCTAGACGATAAGGCGATTTGGCTACGGGAGTAGCCCCTGGAACTAAGTCGATTCTGAACTCGACTTGTCGTTGCGGAGGTAATCCTGGTAGCTCTTCTGGAAAGATGTCGGGAAAGTCGTGTACTACTGGAATGTTCTTGATGTCTTTCGCTTCTTGGCTCACATCGACCACATGAGCAAGGAATGCGCGACATTCCTTTCGCAAGAATTTCTGAGCTTGAATGCTCGAGATGATACGAAGGTTCGTGCCGGGTTTGTCGCCATATACTACTAGGGTTTCGCCAGACGAAAGATTAAGGCGGACAACCTTTTCGTAACACATAATGTCGGCACGATGAAGACTCAACCAATCCATGCCAATGATGACGTCGAAACTTTTAATTGAGACTGGCATGAGATCGATCGAGAATGAATGGCTATCTAAAGTTAAGGTACACCCTATGTATATGCAGCTAGTGCTCTCTGTCTTCCCATTAGCCATTTCTACTGTGAATGGTTCTTTGAGTGCTCGTTATTTTTGCTTAAGTAAATGAGCAAACTTTTGGTTCACGAAGCTCCTCTCCGCTCCACTATCAAATAGTATACAAGCATAGGATTTGTCGAGGAGAAACGTACCAGTGACCACTGTGGGGTCGGCAACCGCCTCCTCATGACCTATAGCCAGAACTCTTCCTACTCCACCGGCAGTCCCTGCCTTGGGGCAGTTCCTTTTGTAGTGGCCCACATCACCACAATTGTAACAAGCTTGGCCCACTCCAGCGCCGGGGACTTGGGTGATTGGCCTCACCAGAGATTTGCAGAAACGGGATGTGTGCCTCTTCCTGTTGCAGTTTACACACTGCATTTCCCGGCAGGCTCCCACATGGTGGTAGTTACACTTGTTGTATAGTGGCAAACTTCCAGAATACTGCTTTAATGGAGCAGCAGCAGTGGCAGGTGTTGTCGCACTATGAACTGCCACGATCTGCTGTTTCTTGGCAGCCTTCTTCTTTTTCTTGTCATCCCAGAATTTCCGCTTGGACTCCGCAGTTCTGGCGGTTTCTGAGATGGCCAGGGTGGTTGTTGCAGCCGGGGTACGGACCCCGTGGTCAACTAGCTGTTGTGCTAATCGCTTGGCACTATCAAATGTAGTGGGGCGTGATGACAATACATTTCCCTGGTATGGTGGCACCAGCCCCCATATATATCTCTCGATCTTCTTTCCCTCTGTATGAATCATGTTGGGACAGAGGGCCACCAGTTCACAGAACCTGGCGGTATATGCTATGATATCGGTGCCTTTCATGGTTAGGCGCCAAAGTTCTTCGTCCAGCTTTTGGATCTCGCCCCTCGGGCAGTACTCCTTAATCATGAGGTCTTTTAAAGTATCCCAGCCCATATCATTTGCCACTGAAAGAGATAGTGACTTAACATGGCTATTCCACCATGTTAGGGCTCTGGTTTCCAAGGTGCAAGCAGCGAACTTCACCTTGCTCCCTTCTGGACAGGAGCAGATTGCGAAAACCGATTCGGTTTTCTCAAACCATTGCGAGAGTACAATGACTCCGCCAGTTCCTCTGAAGGATAATGGCTTGCAGTTTGTAAAATCTTTGTAGGAGCACTCTCTCGAGCGCACAGGGGTTTCAACCTGTATTGTTGGAATAGGAGTCCCTCCTCCAGTGGAACTTGAAGAATGATATTCAGCCATGGCTGTTGCCACAGCCGCAGCTACAGCAGCATTGAGGGCTGCTGTATCAAATTGAGGAATAGGTGGTGGTGGAGGATTACGTCTTGTTGACTTACGTGGAGGCATCTTTTAGCTGAAAGTTTAGAATGAATAAGATATTGATAAGAATTTGACATGAACATTGATGAGAATGACTCATGGACTAACTCTCCATAGCCCAACAACATAATTAAATGGAATACTTGAATGAAGATGAAAGCATTTGGATAATAATTTCCATTAGATTTTTATATCTATCAAAGATATTGGAATTACAGATGTAATGAGTTTGGGGAAAAATTACCTAGAAGTAGGTCTTACATCAACCAAGATGGGAAAATTTTGACAGCATACTACCTAATCAAAACCTAGCAGGTCTGAGATTTATAAGGATAGGAAATTAGACTTAAGTTTTTACATAACTAAGTTATATCCAAAAGAGAATTCGGTAAGATTCTAACGACGACGAGAACTGCTTGAGTGAGCCCTTGAATCGGAAAGCAGACGTTCAATGTCTCTTACGCGCCTATCAGTCCTTGCTTGTTGAGCTCGAAGTTCCCTGACTTCGGCTCGGGTCTCAGCAAGTTCTCTTTGAAGAAGAGCATTACCGACCTGAGTCCTTTCATGAGCGGACTCCAGCTGGCGAATACGGACAATATTAACACCAGAATTTGCATCAACTTCTACTACCCGGTCGATAGCCGCTCGACCCTGCTCGGTGTTCCGAGCATTCCTACGAACCATGATAGGTAGGACCCTATCAGCTGAACCTCAATCAGTAATGTTGTAGAAGCTTCTGTCTCCATTGTAGGGAAAAGGTTGACCTTGTTCCTGACTCCACCTATTCAAGTTTGTGGCCCACAAAGGTGTGGGTCCTTGAAACGCGGGACGATGGTTTGGGTTTTGAACAGCTGGGGGTTGGTTGTTGACTTCTGGCTCCGAGTCGGAACCATCAGAAAAACCTTCAGCTTCATAATCATCCAAAGGGATTGGGTGATTATCTTCTGGTTCTTCTTCCAGCCATTCTGCGTTGTCGTGGTTGGGATAGTACGGGTCTTCGGGAAGATGAAATCCAGCCATTAAATCTACGCGAGAAAAGGGATACAAGGAATAACTAAATTAGACTAACTAACTAAATAAATAATTATAAGATGATCTTTATCAGTTGCCTCAATACTTGTTTAAAGCATACCAGTTATATGTCACGCAGACGGGATAGACCTTCGAATAAGTGACCCTAACCCTAAGCCCACAACCAAACAAGGAACAGGAAGTAAGGCAAAGATCACATATTCTAAGTCTATGACATCCTAGTACATATAACTTTAGTGTATCCACTAAACAACCATTGATATACTAATAAAGACCTTTAGTTCTCGAATAAGTAATTATTGTAACACAAAATACTCCTATAGTATTTTAAGTTTAATGTTCTGTTCTACTGTTCTTGTTGTAGAAGTGTTGGTAAGTTTTTAGACTTGTTGCAACCTCACAACCACACTTAGGCACATGCTAATCACTCCGCGGATAATGTAGTTGATCAGGCTACATCTTCCCAGGGTTGACCATATGTCTCTAAGTCTGCTTGTGCTGTCCAACAATCGTAATACTTTTGTTATGTCCTAGTGACACTGATTTTAGTATGAATGCAGGTATGTATACTTTATTAAATATTTTATTATTTAAAGTATAAACTCTTCATCAGAGTATTTTAAATCCCGCTTGTGTTTATAGTTCGTATATCTTTTATGGGTTGATACACTCGATTCACTATAAACAATGCTCTGATACCAATCTGTCACACCCTCAAAACCAAATGAACGGCGGAAACGTTCTGGGGTGGAGGACGTCATGTACAGTATCACAACAATGCAAGTAGTAAACAAGCAACAACATCATCCATTGCATTAATAATATAATTTCATACAAGTTTGTTCCGTTAAGTTTTAAAGACACCAAAACAATATACATCAAAAATATAAGATGAGTCTTGAACGAGCTCCATCTTCTCAAAACCTGGCTCCGGTACCTGTCTACTGGTGACCTGAGAATACAAGTTATTTTGAAAGAGTTTATCAGCTTTAGAGCTGGTGAGTTCATAAGTATATTAGTGTCTGTGTTGGTATGAAAGCATTTGTAAGATGTTTTGTAAGATGTACTGTGTGTTTGTAAAAGTTTTGTATTTGTTTGAACTATCCTAGAAAACCCTATGTTTCCTACTAAAAGTAGCCTTCTACCAAGGCATCTAGTGTCTGTGTGTGTATCTTTTGTAAAAGTGAGTATTTTCCCAAATCCGACTATCATTAACCAAAAATATAGTTTTTACATATGTTTTTTATTGTGTGAAATCACAAAGTAAAATGTAAAGGGAAAATGTTATAGTACTTTAATGTAGTATTATGAAACTACTGCTGTACTAACTACCTTAATGTCACACCCCGCTAAAGCGGAAACGCAAGATATGACAGCGATAACGGTTTCATTGCAAAAGATAAAGATACATCACCATAGCAGTATTTAAAAGTTTACAACCCATAGCTTAAAAAGAAACAAAGTACAAGTTTTTCCAAAACAACATTGTTCAAAATATAACTTCAGAATAGCTTCAACACGATGCAGCATGCTCTATGATGATAAATCTTTACATCCACTTACTAATTATTTCCTGAAAAAGCATGTAAAACGAGCGTCAACTATGAAAATAGTTGGTGAGTTCACAAGTATATAAAATCGTGCTTGAAATAAGGCTTTTCGTAATTACAAGTACATTGCTTTAACGATAAACCAAGTTGATTGCTATTAATGAATAAAGGTTTATTGCTATAACGAGAAACGAGTTTGTATGTGTATGAACAAACAATGAGTCTTAACCAAACCTATGACTGAAGCCCTATCGAGATCTATGCTTATCGTTCCATAGATGAATATGGTATCATGCACTCCAGCAATAGGGCGAGTGAGGAGTTGTCAATTCCTAATAGCGCTATCCATAATGACCATTGGCTCAAAGAGTTAATGGTTAGAGATAAGGGAAGGGCCTTAGTACGATAAGTTCTCATGTTTCGTGTTACATAGACATACATAAAGAAACATAGCAATACAATAGCAATCGTGTTTGATACAATTCAATTTAAATACAACATGCAAATAATAGTTTTTCTGGACATGCTTTTCCACCCCAAAACATAAAAACTGAAAATAGGGGAGTGCGTGAATACTCACAATGTTTCGAGTAGATACAAGTGGTGCCTTGGAATACACCAACGTCTTAATGCCGGGATCCTACGACATCAAACACACACTAGTGAGTTTCCATGTCGAAATCTAATGCTAATATACTAAACTCTACATATAGTGAAATGCCAATTTATGTTCTAATATTGGATTTTATATTAATTGGTTACACTTTTTCTGAAATGATGAAATTCTACAAGTCATGCGATAAATACAACTTTGGGATATTAATTTTCCAGATTTAGTAATATAAATTTAAGGGTGTTTCAACACATTTAAAGGTGTTTTAAATTCCTAAAAATGTAAGATATTATCAAATAGTTTCCAAAAATTGTCAAACCTTGTATTTTTCATTCTAAATACAATAGAGGTTTTCCAGAAAATTTTCCTTGAATTTTTGATATGGTTAACTATTTTCCAAATTTTTTTAAGCCTTCATAACAACATAAATTCACGAAAAAAAGCATTCAAAGGATAAAAATTCTCAAACTTTTTATTTTACTGTTATTACACATTACTAAGCTGGGAAAAATATAAAAATGGATTTCCAAGCTGTTTAATTATATTTTACGATTTTTGAGCATTTATTCCAATAAAAATTAAAATAAATAGAAAACAGTGTCCAAAATTACCCAAACTTTTTATTTAACTGTTATTATACATAACTAGGCTGGGAAAAATATAAAAGATATTTTTCAGTGGGTATTTCTATTTTTCCTTGTTTTATCACCTTAAATAACCATTAATTGAAGAATAAATAACAAACAGTTAAAATAAATTACCAAAAATTTTTGTAACATCATTTACAGTGTAAGTAATCTGGGAAAAATACCAAAAGTGGTTTTCATATTGTATACTCCGGTTTTGGGTATTTATGTGTATTTAAGTGTATTTAACTTTAGAAAATAGAAGAAAAATAGTTTACAGTAGAGAAAAATCATCAAAATTTTTATGTAATCTCCTACTGTACAACATGATGTTCTGGTAAATTTTCATGAATTTTGGATAATCAGAACTATTTTTCCTATTTTTAGGCCATTATAATTACCAAAATTTGGGAAAAATAGTAAGGCATGATGAAAAATTCTGAAATTATTTTTCTGAGTCACCCACCACAGGTAAGGGCTGCGAAAATTGTTAGATACAATTTTGACACTCTCTAAAGTGGTTTTGTGATTTATTCACCATAGGGGTCATCCATGAATTTATTCCGGATTTATAGACCTCTGGAAGTATTTTATGTGATTTATGCCCTTGTTTTCTTGCAATAATTTTAATAAATCAAAGAAATTATAAAAGCTCTTGAAATTTTCCAGATTATCACATGCATGTGAGGGCTTTCAAAAGGAAAAATGTTCAAATTTTATTCAGAAGGGAAATAGGGGTATCGAACCCAAACAAGTTAAGAAATGTTGCATATAATGGTGCATGAGATGTAAATGTGGCTGAAGTTCATGAATTTGAGTAGCCCATTCAGTGGGGTTTTAAGCCACGAAATTTCAGCCATCATTCACTGGATATGTTAAGTTTCTAAATTATTTTTCCCCAGATTTATGGTTGGGTTTAAGGCCATTTTGTAAAAATTGCCAAAAATCCGATATTTAATATTTTACAGTGAGACCAGTTGGGTTTGAAAGTTAACTCGTGGAACTATCCAATACAAAAAGAATATCAGGATTTGGTTAAGAAATGACCGAGTTATGGCCGTTCAAAGCTGAACAATGTAATCTGGCAGATTGCATGTTTGCTTTGAGTGCATTCTTAGGGCATTTTGACAAGAACAACATGCATGCTTCGGTTAAGGTCCGATTTCTAGCACATGCATGGAGTGAATGAGCATCCAAGATGTACTAGAAATGGTTTAAATGCTTTTGGTCATGCAAGAACACAAAATAAATGGAGAAGAAGATGTAATACTCGGTTTTGAAGTCACATGAACACATGTGCATCTTTTTCACTCCTTGCATGGGTTTGATCCCGGATTTTCACCATCTCAAACACATACATTGTGTTATGGTGAGAATCTACAAACCACAAGGGAAAAGTAAGGATTTCTAGCCATGGAAGGGCATAGAATCCGAAGAGTAGAGAAAACCATGAAGAAGAGGAAGTAAAATCATGAAACCATGAGGGAGGATTGTGTTGTTTACCTTGGTTTTGATCTTGAGAGAAGCAAGAACACTTCAAGGCCTCCTTAATCTATGGCAGAGAATGGAGGATTTTCGTGAGTTAGAGAGAGAGGAAGAGAGTTGGAAAGGTAGAGTGTGAGAGGAAATGAAGAGAGAAGTGGAAGAGTGAAGGTTTAAGTTTAATGATTGAGTTTTGGGAAGAGAGAGGACATAGGGAGGGGAGAGTGGCTGGATTTTTGAGGCATTAAGGCCTTCTCTCTCCTCAATTCAAATTTTATAAAAATCTCTCCTTAATTTTTATAAAAATCTAATTTTTATAAAAGTGATTCTTTAAGCAAAATTTTTTTTTTGATTTATTTAAAAATCTTGTTTTTAACTAATAAATTATGATTAATGCATGATAATTTAAATTTCTATTTCATTGGTATAATTCATAATTTGATTAATAAAAACTTGATATTAGGAAGTTTATAGCCAAATTTTTATAAAGTTTTTAAGCATTAAGGTTTATAAATTTGGATTTTTGGCTCTTTAGGGTTTTTGGAATATTGTTTGATATTCACCATCACATTGAAGCATAATTAGAATACTTTAATTTATTTTTAGGGTTTTATACCCTTTTTCAATTGTAACAAAGTTTGAAGTTTCATTCTAATTATAGCATTGACATTTCCTATTGTAGTTAAGCAACTTACTAGAATCGTAAGTGTCAAGTATATTAGTCCTAGATCTTAGTTGGGTCCTAGTTTATGCAAGATTTTGACCTAATTTATACTACTAGGCCATGGCATGTTGTGCATGAATGGTTTTTTTTTTTTTATAAAGATGCATGAGTCCGAGAATGACCTGAATTGACAGTTGTCACAGTATCCCCCACTTAAAAAGAATTTCGTCCCGAAATTCATTCTATGTCATCGTTTGTCATCGCATGGGAAAAGTTGTGGATACTTTTCCTTCATGAAGTCCTCACGCTCCCAGGTGTACTCCAGCCCGCGTTTTGAGTTCCATCGAACTTTCACAATCGGAATCTTACTCCGCTTAAGTTGTTTCACCTCCTTGTCAAGGATTTCTATCGGTTCCTCAACAAAGTTTAGCTTATCATTGATCTTAATTCCCTCCAGAGGTACTATCAATGCTTCGTCGGCTAAACATTTCTTAAGATTGGAGACGTGGAATGTGTCGTGAATGGCGCTTAACTCTTGGGGTAATCGGAGTTTATATGCCACCGGACCAATCCTTTCAATGATCTCGAAGGGTCCAACATATCTTGGGCTTAGTTTTCCTTTCTTACCAAAACGTACAAGCCCTTTCCAAGGCGACACCTTTAGAAGTACCTTGTCTCCAACTTGGAATTCTAATGGTTTTCGACGATTATCCGCATAACTTTTCTGACGATCTCTGGCGGCTTTAAGCCTATCTTTGATGATAGCAATCTTGTCAGTTGTTTCCTGGATAAGGTCAAGTCTAGTCAATTGTATGTCTCCTATTTCTGTCCAACACAATGGAGAACGACACTTGCGTCCATACAATGCTTCGTATGGGGCACATTGGATACTCGTGTGGTAACTGTTATTGTAGGAAAACTCAATTAGAGGCAAATGAGTATCCTAATTTCCTTTGAACTCAATGACACACGCCCGTAGCATGTCTTCCAATGTTTGTATTGTTCTCTCTGTCTGCCCATCTGTCTGAGGGTGGTAAGCTGTGCTCAAATTTATCTTGGTTCCTAGTGCCTTCTGTAACATCCACCAAAATCATGATGTAAAACGACTATCTCTATCAGAAATGATGGATAGGGGTACACCATGCAGAGAAACAATTTTGTCGATGTAGATTTGGGCCAATTTTTCCATCTTGAAGTCTTCCCGAATGGGGAGAAAGTGAGCAGATTTTGTCAGTCGATCCACTATGACCCAAATTGAGTCATGACCTTTAGCAGTTCTAGGAATCTTGGTAACGAAATCCATGGATATCTGCTCCCATTTCCATTGGGGAATTTCGGGTTGTTGCAATAAGCCGGATGGTTTTTGATGTTCAGCTTTGACTATTGAGCAAGTTAAACACTTCCCAACATATAAGGCAATATCCCTTTTCATTCCAGGCTACCAATAGTATTCATTAAGATCCTTGTACATCTTATCCGCTCCAGGGTGGATTGATTATTTAGATCGATGAGACTCCTCTAGTACCATGTCTCTCATATCGTTAACCCTTGAAATCCAGACCCTGTCCTTAAAATAACGAACTCCATCAGGTTTGGTTTCAAATCTCACTTCCAAACCATGTAAAGTTTCACCTGGAAGATTTTCCTTCAATAAAGCTTTCTCCTGGGCATCAATGATTTGAGATTTCAAGTTTGTCTGAATTACCATTCCCAAAGCTCTCACACGGGAAGGTTTCACCCTTTCTTTTCTACTAAGAGCGTCGGCTACTACGTTGGCCTTCCCTGGGTGATATCGTATCTCACAGTCATAATCACTAAACAACTCTACCCATCTCCTCTGCCGCATGTTTAACATTTTCTGATCTAGGATGTGTTGAAGGCTTTTGTGATCGGTATAAATGGTGCACTTGGTTCCGTACAAATAATGCCTCCATATTTTAAGAGCGAAAACTATTGCTCCTAGTTCTAGATCATGGGTGGTATAATTCTTCTCATGCGGTTTGAGTTGTCTAGAAGCATACGCAATGACCTTATTTTTTTGCATTAACACACATCCTAATCCTTGATGAGACGCATCACAATACACTACAAAGTTCTCTGATCCCTCTGATAAAGCCAGAATTGGTGCATTACACAACTTGTTTTTCAGGATTTGAAACGCATCTTCATGTTTCTCTTCCCAGAAAAATTTTCTGTCTTTTTGTGTCAAAGATGTTAATGGTTGAGCAATCCTAGAGAAATTCTCAATGAAGCGTCTGTAGTACCCAGCTAATCCTAGGAACTGTCGTATTTCTGTCCGGGTTTTGGGGGCTTCCCATTTCTTGATTGCCTCGATCTTAGCTGGATCTACATGAATTCCTCTTTCGCCGATCACATGACCAAGGAAATGTACTTCCCGAATCCAAAATTCACACTTAGTGAACTTGGCATACAATTTCTGCTCCTTCAACAGCTACAACACTAGCTTCAGATGTCTCTCATGATCTTCTTTGGTTTGTGAGTAAACAAGTATGTCATCGATAAATACAATTACAAACTTGTCTAGGTATGGTCTACAGACCCTATTCATCAAATCCATGAAAACAGCGGGTGCGTTCGTTAGTCCAAAAGGCATGACTAAGAACTCATAATGTCCATAACGGGTTCTAAATGCTGTTTTGTGAATGTCTCCTTCGTGAACTCTTAGTTGATGGTATCCTGATCGGAGGTCGATCTTTGAGAAGTATGAAGCGCCTTGTAATTGATCGAACAAGTCATCAATTCGAGGAAGAGGATATCGATTCTTGATTGTCAACTTGTTCAATTCTCTGTAATCAATACACATTCGGAATGACCCGTCTTTCTTTTTGACGAATAACACGGGGGCTCCCCAAGGTGAAGAACTTGGTCGTATAAACCCTTTGTCTAGAAGTTCTTGAAGTTGTCCGGATAGTTCTTGCATCTCGGATGGCGCGAGGCGATATGGTGCTTTTGCTACCGGTGCCGCTCCGGGAATTAAGTCTATCCGAAATTCGACCTGTCTGTGAGGGGGTAGACCGGGTAATTCCTCCGGAAACACTTCGGGATAGTTTTGAACCATCGGGATCTCCTTGAGTTGCTTAGCTTCAGGTTCTCTTTCTATCACGTGGGCCATGAATGCGATACAATCCTTTTTCAGGTACTTATGAATCTTTATGCTCGATACAATGTTTAAACTTCTTCCTGGCTTCTCACCGTGTATGATAAGGATTTCTCCATTAGGGAGAGGTATCCTAATGACTTTCGCGTAACAACCAATGTCCACTCTATTCTTGGATAACCAATCCATTCCTACTATTACACCAAAACTACCTAGCTCGATAGGAATTAGGTCAATGCTAAAGAGTTTATCAGCTAAATTCAGAGTACAGCCAGGAATTATTTCAGTAGCCCTAATTTCATACCCATCAGCAAGTTCAATAGTATGAGTATTCCTCATCTTTCTTGATTTCAAGTCGAGTACCGGTCTAAATGCTAAAGAAACGAAACTCCTATCTGCTCCCGCATCGAATATTACTGATGCAAAATGATTGTTCAGGAGAAACGTACCTGTTATCACTTCAGGGTTCTGACGAGCTTCTTCTGCACCAATCACAAAGGCTACACCTCTTGGCCGTCCAACTTGATTTCCTTGGAAGTTTTGCCTGGCTTGGCCTTGTCCATTGTTACCAGGCCCTTTGTTCAGTTTGGGACATGCTCTACGGAGATGATCAATACTCCCGCACTCGTAACATGCCCTTTTTCCCTCCTTATTCAGCTTACAATACTTCGAGTAATGGCCTGTTTGCTTACAGTTTTGGCACACTGGGCAAGCTCCCTTGTGATGAAAGTTACACTTATTGCACTTCGGAAGCGGTCCTGAGTACTGCTTTCTCTCCTGCACTTCCTGTTCTTGAGTTTTCACTGGTTCTTGCTCCTGGGCTCTTACCATAAAGTTTCTTGAGACCTTCTGCTTCCTCCATGACTTGCCTCCATACTTCTTCTCTCCCTGATCTGCTGGCTTCCTCTTGCTACTAGAGTTTTCCTTTGTCGATGCTCCCATCCTTATCACATCATTGGTTAGTCGATTTGCTAGACTTACTGCACTCTGAATAGTAGTTGGATCTGCTGAAGTAACCATTCCCCGAATCTCTGGTGCCAGACCCCAGATGTAACGATCTACCCATTTCTCCTTAGGAGTAACCATGTGAGGTACCAGTTTTGCTAGTTCATGAAATCGGACTGTGTACTTCTCTATTTGTGTTCCAACCATAGAATGGTTCCAGAACTCAGATTCAAGCTTCTGAATTTCATCCTTGGGACAATACTCCTCTATCAGCAGCTTCTTTAGGTCTTCCCAAGTTAGCTGATATGCCGCTGTACGACCTCGGGTTTGCACTAAAGTATTCCACCAGGTCAATGCCCTATCCTGAAGTAGACAAGTTGCATACTCCACTTTGTTGCGTTCGAGACATTTGCTAATGTGAAGGACCGACTCCATACTGTCAATCCCTTTCAGCAACCCGACCGCACCTTCCTTTCCATGGAATTCCTTAGGTTTACAGGCCATAAAGGACTTGTAGTTGCATTCTCTTTCATTGTTTCCCCGGTTTCCTCCACTACTTCCTTGGTTAGCATTAAGACCCGCAGTTACTTGAGTGACAATGTTTGGGATTGCTGCCATGAGTTGTTGTGCTACCACTTGAGCAACATCGGGTGTTTCGTTCTGTGGGCGCCCGCGATTAGGCCTTCCTGACATGGTTCTATTACACAGGAGAAGAAATACGTATAAATACATAAAATAATGTATAATATTTAGTTCACTACTATTTTGAAAACCGTAAGTGTTGTCAAATCATTGGTTTGCATTAATACTAGGCATATATATTTTAGAAAGAAAAGAAAAGAAAAATCTCTTTATTCGACCATTTACCAATTAAATTCTAGGGTTTGACCTCATAGTAAAAGTTTTCAAACATAAAATAAAATTCTTCATTACCATTTGAAATTGTCTTAAAACCAAACCAATACATCAATCCCAAAATAAAGTTTTAAATGTCTTTCCCAAAAGACACCCAACATGGGTTTTAATTTCATGACAAAATAAAATAAAATACTGAAATCAGAACCAAACACTAATCGCTATCCCAACAAGAATCATCAGCACCACAATCAGTAATAGCCCAACAAGCACATAATATGCGGTCATCGCACGACATGCCACTCGTCTAGCAGCACTAGCAGTGTCAGCAGCCTCCATCGAATGTTGAAACAGGATTTCCATCCTTGTCAAGACTTCATCCAAAACTTCCCGATGCCCAGCTATCACAGCGAGACTGTGACGTAGGCCCGCTGCCATCGACTGCAATCTCCGGGACTCCTCCGGGGTCATACCTGGCTGCCTGACAGGTATCCCTATGACTTGCTGTGGTGAGGGTGCTCTCGGTCCTGCAACGCTGGGTCCTACCCCGCTAGGTCCTGCCGTGCCAAGTCCTGCTATGTTGGTGGCTATCCTTCCTGGAATAGGAACACTCTTCCTCGCCGTCCTCCGAATACGAAGCCCATAAAGTGGTGGCTGTGGCAACACCGATGAAGGCGATGCCTCGCGTCGTTGACTCGGGGCGTTGTCATTGCTGATCTCCACCGAGTTTCCTGTATCTTCCGTATCCTCCGATGGGTCTTCTTCTACCGAGGCGGGGGGGTTACGTCGAGGGATAATAGTGACGTAGCCGGACTCATCAGCTGAGGCGGTAGCGTGAGAAGATGACGATGTCGACATAGTGGACTGAGACATAGATTCAATGAGATATGAAATAAATGACAATGCATGCCTATAATATGCAATGCTTACACACACCAAAATTAACCTTTTTGAATTTTTGAAATAAAGTTTTCTCAAAAATTTTGTTGAACATATTCCCATTATAATTAGCTCAAGCTTTGTATAAATCTTTCCTTAATTAAACATAGGTGACCAGGCTATGTTTAATTGAGGTCCAACGATACAATTCCCGACCTAATTATATTAGTAATATGTTTGATGTAAAAAGAATTTTTATAAGTTTTGGTTATAGGTTGTGTTTTCTTAAAGGAAAACTGATGTTCTCTATAACTTTAGCTCTGATACCACTTCTGTCACACCCCGCTAAAGCGGAAACGCAAGATATGACAGCGATAACGGTTTCATTGCAAAAGATAAAGATACATCACCATAGCAGTATTTAAAAGTTTACAACCCATAGCTTAAAAAGAAACAAAGTACAAGTTTTTCCAAAACAACATTGTTCAAAATATAACTTCATAATAGCTTCAACACGATGCAACATGCTCTATGATGATAAATCTTTACATCCACTTACTAATTATTTCCTGAAAAAGCATGTAAAACGAGCGTCAACTATGAAAATAGTTGGTGAGTTCACAAGTATATAAAATCGTGCTTGAAATAAGGCTTTTCGTAATTACAAGTACATTGCTTTAATGATAAACCAAGTTGATTGCTATTAATGAATACAGGTTTATTGCTATAACGAGAAACGAGTTTGTATGTGTATGAGCAAACAATGAGTCTCAACCAAACCTATGACTGAAGCCTTATCGAGATCTATGCTTATCGTTCCATAGATGAATATGGTATCATGCACTCCAGCAATAGGGCGAGTGAGGAGTTGTCAATTCCTAATAGCGCTATCCATAATGACCATTGGCTCAAAGAGTTAATGGTTAGAGATAAGGGAAGGGCCTTAGTACGATAAGTTCTCATGTTCCGTGTTGCATAGACATACATAAAGAAACATAGCAATACAATAGCAATCGTGTTTGATACAATTCAATTTAAATACAACATGCAAATAATAGTTTTTCTGGACATGCTTTTCCACCCCAAAACATAAAAACTGAAAATAGGGGAGTGCGTGAATACTCACAATGTTTCGAGTAGATACAAGTGGTGCCTTGGAATACACCAACGTCTTAATGCCGGGATCCTACGACATCAAACACACAATAGTGAGTTTCCATGTCGAAATCTAATGCTAATATACTAAACTCTACATATAGTGAAATGCCAATTTATGTTCTAATATTGGATTTTATATTAATTGGTTACACTTTTTCTGAAATGATGAAATTCTACAAGTCATGCGATAAATACAACTTTGGGATATTAATTTTCCAGATTTAGTAATATAAATTTAAGGGTGTTTCAACACATTTAAAGGTGTTTTAAATTCCTAAAAATGTAAGATATTATCAAATAGTTTCCAAAAATTGTCAAACCTTGTATTTTTCATTCTAAATACAATAGAGGTTTTCCAGAAAATTTTCCTTGAATTTTTTATATGGTTAACTATTTTCCAAATTTTTTTAAGCCTTCATAACAACATAAATTCACGAAAAATAGCATTCAAAGGATAAAAATTCTCAAACTTTTTATTTAACTGTTATTATACATAACTAGGCTGAGAAAAATATAAAAGATATTTTTCAGTGGGTATTTCTATTTTTCCTTGTTTTATCCCCTTAAATAACCATTAATTGAAGAATAAATAACAAACAGTTAAAATAAATTACCAAAAATTTTTGTAACATCATTTACAGTGTAAGTAATCTGGGAAAAATACCAAAAGTGGTTTTCATATTGTATAGTCCGGTTTTGGGTATTTATGTGTATTTAAGTGTATTTAACTTTAGAAAATAGAAGAAAAATAGTTTACAGTAGAGAAAAATCATCAAAATTTTTATGTAATCTCCTACTGTACAACATGATGTTCTGGTAAATTTTCATGAATTTTGGATAATCAGAACTATTTTTCCTATTTTTAGGCCATTATAATTACCAAAATTTGGGAAAAATAGTAAGGCATGATGAAAAATTCTGAAATTATTTTTCTGAGTCACCCACCACAGGTAAGGGCTGCGAAAATTGTTAGATACAATTTTGACACTCTCTAAAGTGGTTTTGTGATTTATTCACCATAGGGGTCATCCATGAATTTATTCCGGATTTATAGACCTCTGGAAGTATTTTATGTGATTTATGCCCTTGTTTTCTTGCAATAATTTTAATAAATCAAAGAAATTATAAAAGCTCTTGAAATTTTCCAGATTATCACATGCATGTGAGGGCTTTCAAAAGGAAAAATGTTCAAATTTTATTCAGAAGGGAAATAGGGGTATCGAACCCAAACAAGTTAAGAAATGTTGCATATAATGGTGCATGAGATGTAAATGTGGCTGAAGTTCATGAATTTGAGTAACCCATTCAGTGGGGTTTTAAGCCACGAAATTTCAGCCATCATTCACTAGATATGTTAAGTTTCTAAATTATTTTTCCCCAGATTTATGGTTGGGTTTAAGGCCATTGATCACGCAAAGCAAAAATGGTGATCACAGAAAAAGAGCTGTTTGCGCAACCATTTTGTAAAAATTGCCAAAAATCCGATATTTAATATTTTACAGTGAGACCAGTTGGGTTTGAAAGTTAACTCGTGGAACTATCCAATACAAAAAGAATATCAGGATTTGGTTAAGAAATGACCGAGTTATGGCCGTTCAAAGCTGAACAATGTAATCTGGCAGATTGCATGTTTGCTTTGAGTGCATTCTTAGGGCATTTTGACAAGAACAACATGCATGCTTCGGTTAAGGTCCGATTTCTAGCACATGCATGGAGTGAATGAGCATCCAAGATGTACTAGAAATGGTTTAAATGCTTTTGGTCATGCAAGAACACAAAATAAATGGAGAAGAAGATGTAATACTCGGTTTTGAAGTCACATGAACACATGTGCGTCTTTTTCACTCCTTGCATGGGTTTGATCCCGGATTTTCACCATCTCAAACACATACATTGTGTTATGGTGAGAATCTACAAACCACAAGGGAAAAGTAAGGATTTCTAGCTATGGAAGGGCATAGAATCCGAAGAGTAGAGAAAACCCTGAAGAAGAGGAAGTAAAATCATGAAACCATGAGGGAGGATTGTGTTGTTTACCTTGGTTTTGATCTTGAGAGAAGCAAGAACACTTCAAGGCCTCCTTAATCTCGAAATTATGGCAGAGAATGGAGGATTTTCGTGAGTTAGAGAGAGAGGAAGAGAGTTGGAAAGGTGGAGTGTGAGAGGAAATGAAGAGATAAGTGGAAGAGTGAAGGTTTAAGTTTAATGATTGAGTTTTGGGAAGAGAGAGGACATAGGGAGGGGAGAGTGGCTGGATTTTTGAGGCATTAAGGCCTTCTCTCTCCTCAATTCAAATTTTATAAAAATCCCTCCTTAATTTTTATAAAAATCTAATTTTTATAAAAGTGATTCTTTAAGCAAATTTTTTTTTTGATTTATTTAAAAATCTTGTTTTTAACTAATAAATTATGATTAATGCATGATAATTTAAATTTCTATTTCATTGGTATCATAATTTGATTAATAAAAACTTGATATTAGGAAGTTTATAGCCAAATTTTTATAAAGTTTTTAAGCTTTAAGGTTTATAAATTTGGATTTTTGGCTCTTTAGGGTTTTTGGAATATTGTTTGATATTCACCATCACATTGAAGCATAATTAGAATACTTTAATTTATTTTTAGGGTTTTATACCCTTTTTCAATTGTAACAAAGTTTAAAGTTTCATTCTAATTATAGCATTGGCATTTCCTATTGTAGTTAAGCAACTTACTAGAATCGTAAGTGTCAAGTATATTAGTCCTAGATCTTAGTTGGGTCCTAGTTTCTGCAAGATTTTGACCTAATTTATACTACTAGGCCATGGCATGTTGTGCATGAATGGTTTTTTTTATTTATAAAGATGCATGAGTCCGAGAATGACCTGAATTGACAGTTGTCACACTTAAGCCAATTGTATATTTTAAGGTAACATGTGATCGGCCTGTATCTTGCTACCGACTCAATAGTAAAGTGACAATGTAAGATGCCACAAAAATGACGTTTGGCACCCGTAGACTTGCAAGTCCCACTGTAGCGAGCAGCAAGGTGTAGGATAGTCAATCGAGTATAGATCTATACACAAACTCATACGCTCCCCAATTAAGGAGATTCTGATACAAAAATAGTCATGGCAGGTAGTGCCATGCCCTGTTTAATGGCTCACATAAATGTATTAATGTAAATGTTATGTGAATTGTGTGCTAGCTGTATTGTGTGTTCTTTCTCTGTCTTGCCTGTATGTTTGTTTCTCATCACTCTGTTTCATGTTTGTTTCTCATTATAGTATGTATTGACTCATGTATGAACTGACTCATTGTATGTTTCATCGTTCTAGTAATAGTATCTTCCTAAACGACCCCTATGGTAGCTTACTAGCAATGTATGAATCTGTTTGTATACCCTTGCTACCCAAGGGCATGGACTTGAATGAAGGAAAACCTTTTATATCCATATACATATACATAATATATAACTAGTATTCAAACGACCTTCGGACAACTAACCTTGATACCCTAAGACCACAATCAAACAAGAACAGGAAGCAGGGTAGACTAGCAGTCCTAAGTCCTTCCAATCCTACTTATATAACTATATCTATATAGATACACATAATATAAGTTAAAAGAGTTTGATAAATGTATTTGACAATAAAAGAGTTTGTTAAACAGTTTGAGGTAAAACAGTTTGATAAACAGTTTGAAAACTAAGAAAACCATTTGCTTGGTAGTTATTAATCACATGTGATTGATATAATAACTATAATTGTTCAACTTGTATTCCCCCCCATAAAAGCATTTAAAAACATTTAAAAGGTTAATTAAGGGGTATGAACTCACCTGTAGTTGGTGGTTTGGATGAACTGAAGAGATAGGATTGCTAGGTGTCAAGTGAAGACTTGTACACACACAATGATCCTATTTAACATATAAATACAACATATATGTATCTAATTAGACTTTAAACAACTAATTAGCAAAGTTAAGACATCCTGAGACAAGTTAAACACTTTATATAAGTGTTATAAGTCCCAAGGATTGCATCTAAGTGTTGTAGGACAAGGCTATAGGGTTTGGGGTTCAAAAGAAACCCTAACTTGAGTTTACGGTTTTGTGACCTCAACCCAATGGGTTTACGGTCGTAAACCCTAGAGTTTACGACCGTAAACTCCCCCTCTTATGACCATTTGAAGATTTGAAGGTTTCTAAGTCCATTGAAGTGTTTGCACTTGAAGTATAAGCCTAAGGAAGAAGCTAGGGCACCATTTCACTCCTATTTGGAGTTTACGGCCCAAAGACCACATCCCTTTGGGTTTACGGTCGTAAACCCTTATGGATGTTGGTATTTTGATGATTTCAAGTCCTTAACACATCAAGATAAGGATCCAAGTTAGTTACCTAGGCTTAGGAAGGGACTAGGGACATTTTGGTCCCTTAAAATGGGTTTACGGTTCAAGAATGTTCTTGGACCGTAAACACCATTTTCTTGGTGTTTCTTGGATGTTTTCATGTTATAAAGAAGTATAGCAAGCTTAAACACACTCTAGGATAGAAGTACTTACTATATGGAAGCTTGAAATGAGTCAAAATGCCAAGAACACTAGTGTGTGTTCTTGGTGAAAATGAAAGAATCAACCTTTTGGAATGATTTCACGGTTAGAAAGGTGTTAAAACACTAGATTAAGTGATCTACTAACTTGAAATGGTTGAAAACACTTACTAGATCGAGATTTGGAATAAATCCTGGGATGATACTTGAGAGGATTTGCTTTTGTTCTTGAGAAATTTGGAAAAATGACATAAAATGACAAGTGTCATATATATACTCCAAATTTCTGGGTTTTTTTGGCTGAAAATATTTTATTCCGGCAGTAAACTCCAATTTCTTGAAGTTTAGGAATAACAGTGTTGCACTATGACCCTAGGGCATCCTCTCTCCTAGTATCTCCTAAAGTGTAAATCCTAAAATAATCAAACTTAATCCAAAAAGTCTGAAAATTTAACTGTAACTGATTTGACTTCTATTGAATTCACATGTTGTACAGAATAGAAATTTCGGGTTGTCACAATGGTCCTTTTGGGTTGCCTTCACTTGAGCAACTTGACTGGATGAATAATGGAGAAATAGATTAATATGGTTTATTAATATATTATTTGAATAATATATTAATAGAGAAATCATATTTGATTAATTAATATTGGTCAAGAATTAATTGAAAATTAATTTTGTGGTCAAAAATATATTAATTGAATTAAGGGGACTGGAATTGCAATTATAAGATAATTGCAATTTGGGTTATGGATCCCTTAAATAAGGGATGGACGAAATCTTATGGGGGCCCATAAGGATTTCGTCCAAGGGCTTGATTCTGGAAGATTCCTATGGGCTGCTTAGGGCTTAAGCAACCAGGTTAGGGATTTGACTGAAACACTAATTTTGTAGCTATATAATGACCCCTTGGGATATTGAAATCGGCCACTTTGAAACCCTAGAAGATTTCCAGCCGATTTTGAGCTTCCATTCCTCTCTGTCCATCATTCTCCAACTTGCTTTTGTGTTTGTGATCTATTAGAGGCACAACATTTGAGGTGCTAAGGTTCTCAAAAGCTCAAGATCTTCAAGCAACAATCAAAGGTAACATTCTTACTAGTTTATTTATGTTAATTTAGTTTTTGTTGTATGCTAGATTAGGGTTTTCAATTCTTGGATAAATATTGCATGAACACCATAGGAATGTTGTTTTGCTCATAACCCAACAAGAACAACATGCTATTGATAGGCTAGGGGTCTTCAGGAAGTGCATGACAGAATTGCCTGATTATATGATGCCTTAGTTCCTATAGAGTTCTCTTGTTGAGATGATATGTGACTC
Source organism: Lactuca virosa (assembly GCF_052849685.1). Lineage (NCBI taxonomy): Eukaryota > Viridiplantae > Streptophyta > Magnoliopsida > Asterales > Asteraceae > Lactuca > Lactuca virosa. The sequence goes on along the minus strand of NC_136433.1, from coordinate 366,720,122 downwards.
TTTCGCGTGTGAACTGGCTATTGAGTGGATACGCTAAGTCACATACTGCATGGTTTAAAGGATCTTTCGCTAGGAGGTTTGGTTCTGCGCAGCTCTTGTCTGAGTCCAACCGTTGTGGGACTGATTCTTTTAGTCTAATATTGTTTAAACTGTGGGTATGTGATTGTATTCATGCGATAGTCATATGACACGAATGGAGGGTCGTGTGGCAGTTAGTGGTATGAGTTGTGCGGGGTCAGTCGGCCAGTTGTGAGATATTTAGCCTTCCTATAGGAGTAGGGATTGAGCACTCCATATGCTTATGTACACTCTTAGAGTGATGTCATGATCCTTAAGACAAATATGGGTAGGTGTGGAAGGTAGTATAGGTTCATACGACTGAAAGCACAGGACCCATACGCGTAGAAAGGAAGTCACAAATCCCTAGGGTTTTTGTTGGTACTTGGTTTTCCGTTGTTGCACGGAATGTCTGATATCTTCCTGGTATATTTTAAGTATGGTGGTTACGAGACAATTTGAGAACGGATCTGGGTCAGGATCAGGAGCTGGCAGCCTGGATAGGCTTGCATTGATAGAGGATCGCGTCAGGGAGATCATCCAGGAGGAGGTGATTGCGATAGTCCGGGGTCAGATTCTGAAGATGTTCGGGGGTATAAAGACCGCGATGATGGAGTACTTCTATGACAAATATGAAGCCATTGTTGAGACAGCTACTGCTGCAGCCTCCGCAGTCGTGGCGGCTGCAGGTATGGGGGCAGGTTGGGCCTTCCAGTACCGGGACTTCGATAACACGAAGTACCTGACTTTCGATGGGGTTCAGGACCCAATCACAAACATGAGGTGACTATCTGACGTGGAGGGATGCTTCTTCAAATTTTCATGTCCTACTGACCAGAGGGTCAGGTGTGCTCGGAACCTGCTGAGGTCCGGAGAAAAGAACTGGTGGAGATTGATGACAGGGTCGTATTCTGATGAGCAGAGAGTGGCGGTTACTTGGGATCACTTAAGGGAGATGTTTCACGCTCGCTATATTCCACGGGTTGAGCGAGAGCCGCTGTCACAGGTGTTTTTTGAGATGAAACAGTATACAGAGTTGGTGACGGAGATCACCCGCATGTTTATTGATAGGGAAATGTGTTGCCCGGAGTTTGCGTCCGAGCAATCTTGGATGACTCATTATCTGAGCATGCTCAAGATGGACATCAGACAGGTCGTTGCTACTCAGCGTTGTGATACTTTACTAGAGTTATGGGAGGTCGCTAGGCGGCGTGAGTTGGAGATTGAGCTTTCGTTGAGGGAGCAGCTACAGGCCCCGGTGCAGTCAAAGCCTGCACCGAAACAGTTTAGGGCCGCTAATTCCAGGCAGGAGAGTCAGAGGGGTCGCAGTTGTGGGAAGTGTGGCAAGTTGCATGATGGGGTTTGACGATATTATTCAGGATACCATAAGTGTGGCAAGGAGGGTCTCATCGCGAAGGACTGTAGGCAGCAAACTCCAGGTTCTAGTGTCATACTTTGTTACCATTGTGAGCAGGTGGGCCATATGAAGGCCCAGTGTCCCCTACTAGCTGCCAGGTCGGCGCAGGCTCCAGTGCCGACTACACTGAGGATTACTAACGGGGGTCAGGGTAGATTAGAGCCCCCGAGGGCTCGTGGACACGCCTTTCAGCTCACTGTTGAGGAGGCCAGGACAACACCTGATGTGGTGAATGGTATGTTTTTACCTCTTATCTTATTTTTTATAATTGTATTGTAAACTTTCATGTGCCTTATGCATGAGACGTTACGACATAGGGTGTTAGGGGAATTTTTATCAAGGGATTGTAGATGGTTTGGAAACAGAGATGCATTTGAGGATGAGAAGTTAGGGTAGAGAATCGCCATTCTAGGGTAAGTAGTTGGAATTTGGAAGTTCAGAAGTCTTCAGCTGGGATTCAGGTTTCTCTTGAAGTTTGGTTGCTCTGTGTCGGGAGGATTGTCTTGCGTAGGTTATTCATTCCATGGTTAAGTGTAGTAATACCAGGTTTGGGACGCTTAAGTCGTATATTAGTTTCTCCAACAGCGGGTAGTGGTTAGTAAAGGGTTTTGAGCATTCTAACACTCCTAAGGTGTACATGCAACCCTAGAAACCTTAGATCTATGTTTTACTAAGATACATGCAAAATTGATTTCCAAGGTTCTTAACCTATCTAGCATGGCATGGGGAACTAGAATTATAAAAGCAAGTAAGAAAACATACATTTCTTTTTTCTTGAATTCCTTGAGAACCTTGTGAGCGTAGCACCTTAAGTGTGATGCCTCAAATGTCTCCCACAACACCACAACACTTGGAATAACCTTGAGAGAAGTTCACTAACACTCAAAATTCGGCTAGCCATCTAGTTCTTCACTTAGTGGCCGATTTTGCTTACCATAGGGCTTCTTATATAGTGTGCCACATGTAGGGTTACTCCATGTAAACCCTAATGTGCATGGCTTTTCATATTCCATGATCTATGGGTTTATAACCTCCATGGACTATCAATGGAGCACCTTATGGGTGTTAGCCCAATTCATATAAACCGTGGATCATTAGCCCACTATACAAGAATGGATGATTTACACAATCAACCCCATATATTTAATTAGTCTTTAATTAGAACTTATAATATATTAATAAATCTTAAGTGTCCTTTCTCTCATTTGTTATATCCAAGTATTGCAGTGCCATGCAACCCAAATGGACCATGCCAACCGGGTTAAGTACATACCAGTAATAGTTATGGACATAGACACCTTATCCAACTGTCTCCTACACGGATAAATCTAATAACTATAACTGCAAGTATGACTTCAGGAACCGATCAACAATCATAGCTCTTTCAAGGTCTCGCGGAACTGAGATGATGATGATTTGCCATTTAAGATAAGTGATCATATAATCCTCTGTTCTGGATATCAGCCAGGCAAATACATGGAACATTGTCTTACTTATTGTCCAGCAGTTTGTTTCCCGATTTTCGATTTGTTTTACATATAACTTAATCGAACACATCAATTTAGTTCTGACCGGGCCCGGTACATAGGTCACAACAAAATCATCGAGGGTCCCAGATATCGCTTCTAATCCAAGAAGGAACAGATAAACTTTGACTCATATGCTTGTTATACTACTTGTTGAATTATACACAAAGGCACGTTTTATAACATCGAGTTACCAATGCGTTTTCGTACAATCAATGTATAACCAACTCATAGTCAACAACTCATATCTCTAGGTTTGAAGACTTATATGATATTACCGTCTCACGATCACTCGAGATAAATTCCATGAAGTGATACAAGTGAGTGTGGGTTCAATCCAATACTCAGAACTTATGAGCACTCATGAGTGTTGTAGCAACTCTTGCTATGTCCAACATCTTAGACATCTACAAGCCAACTCATGACACTCTTGATTCATATCTACTTCCAACATACGACCGACTGTGGAGAATTTGAATAATATGATATACCATAACATAATTATTCTGGAAGTCAAAACACTTTACTTTTAAATAAACAACAACTTTTATTTATCATCAAATGTCAATTACACTTTACAAATTTCAAAGCTATCTAACTACTAAAACTAATATCATCCTTCATCCCTATGCGCCTTGCATGCTGGTGATGCTTAACCCTACCCAGTCCCTTCGTGAGGGGACCTGCTGGGTTCTCATTCGATGATACCCTCTTTGCCACGAGGAGTCCTTCTTCTATTCGAAGTATGATGAAATGGTAATTTCTGTCGATGTGACTGGATCTCCCGTGATCCCTTCGTTCCTTGGCTAAGGCAACTGCACTTTCACTATCACAGAAAATCTCCATAGGCTCCTTTATAGCCGGTACAACCCCAAGGTCTCCAATGAAGTTCTTTAGCCATATAGCCTCCTTTGCTGCCTCGCTTGCTGCTATATACTCTGATTCACAAGTTGAATCAGCCAATGTCTCCTGCTTGGAACTTTTCTAAGAAATTGCTCCTCCGTTTAAGGTAAAGACCCAGCCTGACTGAGAGCGGAAATTATCCCTATTAGTCTGAAAGCTAGCATCACTATACCCTACTACTCTCAAATCATCACTCCCACCAAGGGTAAGGAGCCAGTGCTTAGTCCTCCGCAGGTACTTGAGAATGTTCTTTACCACAGTCCAGTGATCCTTGCCAGGATTCCCCTGATATCTGTTGACCATGCTCAACGCAATGGCCACATCATGACGAGTACAATTCATAGCATACATGATCGAGCCTACATCGGAAGCATACGAAACTCGACTCATCTCAGCTATCTTAGCCTCTATACTCAGGCTTTGAGTCTTAGTCAATCTGGCGTTACTCTGGATCGGTAACTCTCCTTTATTGGAATTCTGCATGCTAAACCTATTCAGCACCTTATCCAAGTAGGTACTCTGACTAAGTCCAATTAGTCTTTTACTCCTGTCTCTCAAAATCCTTATCGCTAGGATATAGGCAGCTTCTCCAAGGTCCTTCATAGCGAAACACTTCCCAAGCCAGGACTTCACTTGCTGCAGAGTTGGGATGTCATTTCCTACGAGTAGTATGTCATCTACATACAATACCTAAAAGCTAACTATACTCCCACTAGCCTTGACATATATGTATCAATCCATAGATGGATTTCTCAATCTTACACACTCTATTAGGGTACTCTATGCTGACAAAACCCTCTGGCTGATTCATATAAACATCTTCAGCCAACTTTCCATTAAGGAAAGTGGTTTTGACATCCATTTGCGATATTTCATAGTCATGAAATGCAGCAATGGCTAACATAACCCTAATAGACTTAATCTTCGCTACTGGTGAAAAGGTCTCATGATCATCAACTCCCAGAGTTTGAAAAAATCCCTTTGCAACTAGTCGCGCCTTATAAGTGTGTACATTACCATCCATGTCGGTCTTCTTCTTGAAGATCCATTTGCACCCGACTATCTTACGACCTGGTACATTGTCAACCAAGTTCCAAACTTGATTGTCAAACATGGACTGTATCTCGCTGCCATAGCCTCTTTCCATTTAGCAGCCTCAAGGCCTGCCATGGCTTCCGTGTAGCTGTTAGGCTCATCGAGACTTACCAGTGTGCTATCACTGATAAGTGTATCACCTTCTGCAGTAATATGGAAACCATAGTAATGCTCAGGTTCATTCCTAACCCTCGTGGAACGCCTAAAAGGTACAGACTCATATGTCAGATCAACAGGACTTTCATCCTCAGATTGATTGCTAGGGTTTGAGGTTCCTTCACCACTTGACTCTTGAATTTCGTCAAGGTCAATTTGCCTCCCACTGTTTCCTTAGCTTATGAATTCTCTCTCGCGAAATACTCCTCTCCTAGCTACAAAGACCACATTATCATTGGGTTTATAGAAGAGGTAACCAAAGGATCTCTGTGGGTAGCCGAAGAAAATACACCTCTCACTTCGAGGTTCGAGCTTATCGTGACTCTCGCGCCTCACGAAAGCCTTGCAACCCTAAATCTTGATGTGGTCCAGATTGGGAGCTTTTCCAGTCCACATCTCGTAAGGTGTTTTGGCAACCTTTTTTATAGGGACTAGATTAAGGATATGGGCGGAAGTCTCTAAGGCATACCCCGAAAATGAGATTGGTAGCGAAGCTCGACTCATCATGGAACGAACCATATCCAACAAAGTTCGATTGCGCCTCTCAGCCACACCATTAAGTTGTGGTGTTTTGGGAGGTGTCAATTGTGAGACAATCCCACATTCCTTAAGATAGTTAAGGAACTCTGTACTAAGATACTCACCACCTCGATCGGATCGAACCATATTAACGTTCCTTCCCAACTGATTCTCCACTTCCTGTTTAAACTCTTTGAACTTTTCAAAGATTGCTGACTTATTCTTGATTAAGTAGACATATCCATATCTACTAAAATCATCAGTAAAAGTCATATAGAAGTGGTTAGCATCCCTTGTGGCGGTTTTGAAGGGTCTACACACATCTGTGTGTGTACAATATCGAAGAAACCTTCACCCCTAGCATAAGTACCAGTGAAGGGTGACAAGCAACAACATCAGCCATTGCATTAATAATATAATTTAATAAAAGTGTGTTCTGTTTAGTTTAATAGACACCAAAAATATGAATCAAAATAAAAGATTAGTCTTGAACGAGCTCCATCTTCTCAAAACCTGGCACTGGTACCTGTTTACTGGCGACCTGAGAATACAAGTTATTTTGAAAGAGTTGATCAGCTTTAAAGCTGGTGAGATCATAGGTATATTAGTGTCTGTGTTTGTATGAAAGTATTTGTAAGTACTTGATGTATAAGTTTGTAAATGTTTGTAAATGGTTGTAAATGTTTGTAATTGTTTGAACTCTCCTAGAAAACCCTATGTTTTCTACTAAAAGTAGCCTTCTACCAAGGCATCAAGTGTTTGTATGTGTGTCCCTTGTAAGAGTATGTATTTTCCCAAATCTGACTAACATTAACCAAAAATATAGTTTTTACATTACTGTTCATTGTGTGAAGATCACAAAGTCAATGCAATGGGAAATTAAATAGTACTGTAGTGTTGTATTAAGTAACTACTGTTGTACTAACTACCTTAAACCAATTGTTATTTAAAGTACCATGCGATCGGCCTGTACTATACTACCGACTAGAAACACGACGATGTAAGACGTCGGAAGGAATGACGTTTGGCACCCGTAGACTTGCAAGTCCCACTGTAGCGAGCAGCAAGGTGTAGGACAGTCAATCCAGTATAGATCTATACACAAACTCAACGCTCTCCACTTAAGGAGATTCTGGATACAAAACGAGCCATGACAGGTGATGTCATGCCCCGTTACGTGGCTCACATAACTGTAGTAGTGTTCTTGTATATGTATTGTGTACTAGTTGTATTGTGTGTTCTCTCTCTGTCTAGTATGGATATATGTTCTCTCTGTTTCTCGTAATAGTATGTTCTCTTGTATAATGTATAGTATGTACTGGCTGTATTTGTATGTTCTCTCTCTGTCTAGTATGTAAGTATGTTCTCTCTGTTTCTCATAATAGTAAGTGTTGACTCATGTATGAACTTGTAACATCTGGATTCCCAGGTATCCTATTTTAAGTATTTTATATTGAATTTTAGAGGGGGGACTCGGCGAGTAGGCGCCCAGACTCGCCGATTTGGATCGCGATGTGTTGGCCTGATTTAATGAAGGATTCAGCGAGTCCATACGTGGACTCGGTGAGTCCACGCTGTTTAATGAAACCCTAATTTCTTGGGTTTGGGACCTATTTAAGGACCCTTATAGCCACCATTTGCGGCTACCAGACCCTTGAGAGAAACCCTAATAGTGCTTGAGCGTTTGAGAAAGAGAAGAAGCCATTATTGGACCTTTGTGGGTTGGTTTTGCAAGAAGAAGTTGATTCCAGCTTAGAGGAGGCCAAGGAGGTTGCACATCTGTGGTTTTCAAGCAAAGGGCATCATCTTTGAGGTAGCATATCGATCCTCTTTCTGTTTTGTTAAAGAATCCATGGATCTAGGGTTTTCTATACCCTTTATTGGGATGATTTGTTGGAGATATGGTCCCTTATCATGTTTAGGCTTCAGATCTGGACCCATAGTGGTCCAGAGAACCTTATCCATCTTGCTTTATGATGAGATATGAAAGAAATGAACTTAGGATGTTGTATTTGGGGCAAAATCATCAAGTAGAGTCATTTGGACGTTGCATGAGTATCAAGTTCGAACTTTTACGTGTTTATTTAGTTTGGGAAGGTTAGATCTATGGATTAGAGGAACAGATCTGACCTCAGAAGGTCATTTGAGTGTGAGCATGGAATGAACTCACCGAGTCCATGAGCAGACTCGACGAGTCAAGTCGGGTTACCCCGCGACTCGCGAACTCTGATGACCCGTGGAGTATAAGGTTGACTCAGCGAGTCAAGGGAGGACCAGGGGCGTAGAGGGCAGGCGTGTACTCGCCGAGTCACCCTAGTGCACTCGGGAGTCGGGTCAAAGTTGACCGTTGACTTCAGTTGACCTTAGGGTTCTGGTTAAGGCTGATTCAGGAGAGTTCAGGGAAGGGTAGAATGGCCTTCTACCCAGTCTGTAGAGATGAGATAATGATAGAGTATTGATCGGGAATGTTATTTGAATAATAGGAGGAGGCTAAGTCGGGACGTTGAGCACGAGAGGTTATCCGACTTCATTGAGGTGAGTCTTCTCACTATACTATACCTGGAAGGGTACCTATGTGTGACCGGAAGGTCTTGTATGCTACGATGTATGTGCTATATGCGGTTATGTGATATGTATGTGTTATGTATGCTATGAATGATAAGGACCGGAAGGTCAAGATGATATGTATGTATGTGCTATGTGTGTTACGTATGGTAAGGACCGGAAGGTCGAGATGATATGGACCGGAAGGTCAAGAGGGTACGGACCGGAAGGTCTACTGGGATTTGGGAGGGAAGTCCCCTGAGACACATGGATCGGAAGATCCTACAGAGTTGTGGCCTGGAAAGGCGTATGTGGGGTATGTGGTATTTTGGGGAACTCACTAAGCGTTTATGCTTATAGTTGCTGTGTGATGTGTTTCAGGTACTAGCGACGATCGCGGGAAGGCGCCGGCATGATCCGTACACACTTATAGAGTTTATGATATCGAGATCTTGGGACATGTTTTGTTATGTTACAGTGGACACATTATGTTTTTATGATTATCGTGTGAATGAATGTATGTTTTTAAATGAAAAATTGTTTTGAAAAATTACATTGTTGCAAGTTGGTATCAGAGCCTTGGTTTGAGGGATTTGGGTGCATCTTCGGATGAATCTGAACTCAAACTGAGGAATTGAGGAAGTTTTTTTCATAAAATAAACAATTTTTCTAAAAGAGTAAAAGATTTTGAGAAAGGCAGAAGGAAGCAGTGTGTACGATCAGCCAGCGCCCGAACGGTGATTTCCTAAAATACCCTTACATTATGTGTTATGAGACATGTTATGATATGATATGCATGCTAGAGTTGGCTAGGTATTCATATTAGGACTAGAGTGGCCTGATTTTGTGATGCCTTAGCCTAGAAAGGATTTTTCTGCTATGTGATGCTTGAGAGCGAGTAGGTAGCAGTGAGGAGCTGATGAGAGGTCTACCGAAGGGTAGCCTATGCCAGTGAGATATAGAGTACTTGTGATTTGGGATCCAAGGAGGAGGACTTAGGGTGAATACTGATGCGGTGTGGACGGTAGTATAGGGCCCGTACTACTGAAGACACCGGAGCAGTGCGCACTCTAAGTAAGAATCCATTGGGTACCAATGAACAAGTAGGGTTGAGTTATCGAGTGCGAGTATGCTCGAGCGAGTCTCTGATATTCTTATGTTATATTTCAGAGACATCATGGTTGGGACACGCCACAGACCTGAGTCGAGCAGCGTGAGTGACGAGGAGCTTCGTCAGATGATCCACGATGAAGTGGCGGCAGCGATCAGGGCCGAGATTTTGGAGATGTTTGGGTCTATCAAGACCACACTGATTGAGACTTTCGATGAGCGGTACGCCGCGGTGACTGAGGCTGCTGCTGCTGCAGCTACTGCAGCTGTGGCTGCTGCCAGACCTCAGGGAGGTGACTTGTTGTTGCTTCGAGAGTTCAGCAACACGAAGCCACCAGAGTTTGATGGGACGCAGGATCTGATCGCTGCGATGAGATGGATTGCTGATATCGAGGGATGCTTCTACACGTGTTCATGTCCGGAGCATCTGAGGGTACGGTTCGCGTTGAACCAGCTTCGCTTGGGAGCGAAGGATTGGTGGAAGTTCGTGACGGCGAGCTTCACTCTTGCAGAGATTTCAGCAGTGACCTGGGAGAGGTTCACCACCATGTTCAGAGACGAGTATGTTCCCCCGGTGGAGAGGGAACGATTGGTACAGGAGTTCTTGACCCTCAAGCAGGGTACTGATTCGGTTACTGTGGTTACGAGGAAGTTTCATCAGAGGGCGGTGTTCTGCCCTGAGCAGGTGTCTACTGAGCAGGCACGTATGAGCCGATATTTGGGCGTTTTGAGGAGGGATATACGGGAGTTCGTGTCGAACTCGACTTACCGGACATTTGATGAGCTCCAGGAAAATGCCCGGAAGAGGGAGATTGAGTTGGAGACTCAGAGACTCAGGCCAGGGAGGAGGCCGAGTCTCCGAGGATAGATCGGCGGGCGGCACAGTCTCAGCCATGAGCCAAGTGGGCCAAGTCCGCTGATACGAGATCTGGAGGCCAGAAGGGCCGCACTTGCGGAAAGTGCGGCAACGGACATGATGGGGTCTGTCGATCGGGTGCTTACTACAAATGTGGCAAGGAGGGGCATATCGCCAAGGATTTCCCCAAGGGATTTATGGGTTGCTTTCATTGCAACCAGACTGGCCATCGGAAGGCCGAGTGCCCGCAGTTACATCAGGGATCAGCACAGCGATCTGCCACTGCTGCTAGGGTTACCGAGGTTCGGCCAGTGAAGGCCGAGGCACCGAAGGCTCGTAGGAGAGCTTTCCAGTTGACAGCGGAGGAGGTCCGTGCAGCGCCCGATGTTGTGGTTGGTATGTATTCCTTATTTATTTATGTTACGTTGAGATATTGTGCTTATATGATGATATGTGTAGGTACTTTTCTTGTGAGTTTTGTACCTTCCTTAGTGTTATTTGACTCGGGTGCGAGTCGATTGTTTGTGTCGATGGCGTTTAGTCGGTACATCAGTAGCAGGCGAGAGGCGTTGAGTCGACCTCTGCGAGTTTCCATAGCTGACGAGTGAGCGGTGTATGCTACGGAGGTGATACGAGGATGTGTACTCGAGATCTTCGATGTTGAGTTCCTGATAGATTTGGTCCCGATAGCGATGGGGGACGTGTGTGTCATAGTGGGCATGGATTGGTTGAGCCGATTTGGGGCTGTGATAGACTGCGAGCGACAGTTGGTGACGATACAAGACCCTAGTGGGGGAGTACTTCTGGTGTACGGCGAGGGTACCCGATGTGGGTCAGCGTTCTGATCGGCTGCCAGAGCGAGACAGAGTTTACAGCCGGGCTGCAGCGGGTTTGTAGCCTATGTGATGGACACACGAGAGGCCGCTAGGAGGCCGAGTTCGGTGGATGACGTTCCGATAGTGCGCGAATTCCCGGATGTTTTTCCCGAGGAGTTGCCGGGTGTGCCTCCCGAGAGACAGGTAGAGTTCCGCATTGATTTGGTTCCGGGGGCAGCGCCTATCGCCAAGGCACCTTATCGCCTTGCACCGCCAGAGATGCAGGACTTATCCTCACAGCTTCAGGAGCTGCTGGGGAAGGGGTTTATTCGACCGAGTAGCTTGCCATAGGGAGCGCCGATCCTTTTTGTCAAGAAAAAGGATGGTTCACACCGGATGTGTTTTGATTACCAGGAGTTGAACAAGTTGACGGTCAAGAACCGTTATCCATTAACGAGGATCGACGATTTGTTCGATCAGTTGCAGGGAGCATCTTGGTTCTCTAAGATCGATCTGAGGTCTGGATATCATCAGATGAGAGGGCGTGATGAGGATATCCAGAAGACGGCGTTCAGGACTCGTTATGGGCATTACGAGTTCGTGGTGATGCCTTTCGGGCTCACCAATGCACCAGCAGTGTTCATGGATCTCATGAACAGGGTGTGTAGACCGATGTTGGATCGTTCGGTGATCGTGTTCATCGATGATATACTGGTGTATTCGAGATCTAGAGAGCAGCACGAGGAGCATCTGAGAAAGATTATCGGGGTATTGAGGATGGAGAGGCTTTATGCCAAATTCTCCAAGTGCGAGTTTTGGTTACGGTAGGTCCATATCTTGGGGCATCTCGTCAACCAGGATGGGATTTTGGTCGATCCGGCTAAGATTGAGGCGGTTATGAGTTGGGAGGTGCCGAGATCTCCCACCGAGATCAGGAGTTTTTTGGGATTGGCCGGCTACTATCGGAGATTTATCCGAGATTTCTCCAAGATTGCCGTGCCTTTCACCAGGTTGACCCGGAAGGGTGTTGCTTTTTCATGGGGTCCGGAGCAGCAGACCTCGTTTGAGACACTTCGCCAGAAGTTATGCGAAGGCCCTGTGTTAGCCCTCCCGGAAGGGATGGAGGATTTTGTGGTGCATTGTGACGCATCGATATCGGGGTTGGGTGTTGTGCTTATGCAGAGAGGGCATGTGATAGCGTATGCATCGAGGCAGGTGAAGCCTCATGAGACGAGGTATCCCACCCACGATCTGGAGTTGGGGGCAGTGGTGTTCGCCCTCAAGATCTGGCGTCACTATTTGTATGGGGTTTGGTGTACCATATACACGGACCACAAGAGCTTGAAGTATTTGATGGATCAGCCCAATCTGAACATGCATCAGAGAAGATGGTTGCATGTGGTAAAGGATTATGATTGTGAGATCTTGTACCACCCGGGCAAAGCTAATGTGGTAGCCGATGCGCTGAGCCGTAGGGCGGAGAGTGCCCCGATTCGAGGCACTTATATGAGGTTGACAGTGATAACCCCGGTGTTGGACACCATTCGGGAGGCCCAGGCAGAGGTCGTGATACCGGAGAACCGCAAGAGGGAGCGGGTGATCGGGCAGGTGCCCGAGTTCGTTACCGATAGTCGAGGGCTGAAGACCTTTCAGGGTCGGATTTGGGTGCCGCATGCAGGCGGGGTACGTACCATTCTGATGGAGGAGGCGCATAGATCGAGGTTCTCGATCCATCCCGGGGCCACGAAGATGTATTTGGACCTGAAGAAAGATTATTGGTGGCCCTATATGAAGAGGGATGTCGCGTGGTTTGTTGAGAGGTGCTTGACCTATCGAAGGGTTAAGGCCGAGCACCAGCGTCCGCATGGCAAGTTGCAGCCGCTTGAGGTTCGCCAGTGGAAGTGGGAACAGATTTCCAATGATTTCATCACCAAATTGCCAAGGACCGCAAGGGGTGTCGATGCAATTTGGGTGATCGTCGACCGGCTGACGAAGAGCGCACATTTTCTTGCTATCAGTGAGAGCTCTTCTGCTGAGAGGTTGGCAGAGTTGTATGTGAGAGAGGTGGTATCGCGTCATGGAGTACCGATCTCGATTGTGTCTGATCGAGATGTACGTTTCACTTCCAGGTTCTGGAAGAAGTTCCACGAGGAGTTGGGTACGAGATTGCATTTCAGTACCGCCTACCACCCACAGACTGACGGGCAGAGTGAGCGGACGACTCAGACGCTCGAGGACATGCTTCGAGCATGTGTGTTGGATTTCAGGGGAAGTTGGGACACATACTTTCCGTTGGCTGAGTTCTCCTACAACAACAGCCACCATTATAGTATTGGCATGCCTCCCTTTGAATTGTTGTATGGGAGGAGGTGTCGGACTCCCATTTGCTGGGGAGAGGTAGGGCAGCGTGTGATGGGTAGCACTGAGATAGTGCTTCAGACGACATAGCGGATACAGCAGGTTAGACAGAGGTTACTGACGGCTCAGAGTCGTCAGAAGAGTTATGCGGATCGAGTTCCAGGTCGGAGACTTCGTGCTCCTGAAAGTATCCCCTTGGAAAGGAGTGATCCGATTCAGGAAGAGGGGCAAGCTGGGGCCCCGGTACATCGGTCCATTCAGGGTGACCGCGAGGGTGGGCAAGGTAGCATATCGGTTAGAGCTACCTGCGGAGTTGAGCCAGATTCATGATACCTTCCACGCGTCCGAGTTGAGGAAGTGTATAGCCGACGAGTCGGCGTTGGTACCACTGGAGGATATTCAGGTGGATGCGGGCCTGAATTATGCGAAGAGGCCAATCGCGATCCGGGATCGGAAGATCAAGGTTCTGAGGAAAAAGGAGGTGTCACTGGTGCAGGTCCAGTGGCAACATCGGAAAGGGTCCGAGCTGACCTGGGAGCCGGAGTTGGAGATGCGGGAGCAGCATCCAGAGTTGTTTGTCGAGCAGGACTTCGAGGGCGAAGTCTGATCCTAGTGGGGGAGAATTGTAACATCTGGATTCCCAGGTATCCTATTTTAAGTATTTTATATTGAATTTTAGAGGGGGGACTCGGCGAGTAGGCGCCCAGACTCGCCGAGTTGGATCGCGATGTGTAGGCCTGATTTAATGAAGGACTCGGCGAGTCCATACGTGGACTCGGTGAGTCCATGCTGTTTAATGAAACCCTAATTTCTCGGGTTTGGGACCTATTTAAGGACCCTTATAGCCACCATTTGCGGCTACCAGACCCTTGCGAGAAACCCTAATAGTGCTTGAGCGTTTGAGAGAGAGAAGAAGCTATTATTGGACCTTTGTGGGTTGGTTTTGCAAGAAGAAGTTGATTCCAGCTTAGAGGAGGCCAACAAGGTTGCACATCTGTGATTTTCAAGCAAAGGGCATCATCTTTGAGGTAGCATATCGATCCTCTTTTTGTTTTGTTAAAGAATCCATGGATCTAGGGTTTTCTATACCCTTTATTGGGATGATTTGTTGGAGATATGGTCCCTTATCATGTTTAGGCTTCAGATCTGGACCGATAGTGGTCCAGAGAACCTTATCCATCTTGCTTTATGATGAGATATGAAAGAAATGGACTTAGGATGTTGTATTTGGGGCTAAATCATCAAGTAGAGTCATTTGGACGTTGCATGAGTATCAAGTTCGAACCTTTACGTGTTTATTGAGTTTGCGAAGGTTAGATCTATGGATTAGAGGAACAGATCTGACCTCAGAAGGTCATTTGAGTGTGAGCATGGAATGAACTCGCCGAGTCCATGAGCAGACTCGACGAGTCGAGTCGGGTTGCCCCGCGACTCGCGACCTATGACTACCCGTGGAGTATAAGGTTGACTCAGCGAGTCAAGGGAGGACCAGGGGCGTAGAGGGCAGGCGTGTACTCGCCGAGTCACCCTAGTGCACTCGGCGAGTCGGGTCAAAGTTGACCGTTGACTTTTGTTGACCTTAGGGTTCTGATCAAGGCTGATTCAGGAGAGTTCAGGGAAGGGTAGAATGGCCTTCTACCTAGTCTGTAGAGATGAGATCATGAGAGAGTATTGATCGGGAATGTTATTTGAATAATAGGAGGAGGCTAAGTTCGGACGTTGAGCACGAGAGGTTATCCGACTTCATTGAGGTGAGTCTTCTCACTATACTGTACTTGGAAGGGTACCTATGTGTGACCGGAAGGTCTTGTATGCTACAATGTATGTGCTATATGCGGTTATGTGATATGTATGTGTTATGTATGTTATGAATGATAAGGACCGGAAGGTCAAGATGATATGTATGTATGTGCTATGTATGTTACGTATGGTAAGGACCGGAAGGTCTACCGGGATTTGGGACGGAAGTCCCCTGAGACACATGGATCGGAAGATCCTATAGAGTTGTGGCCTGGAAAGGCGTATGTGGGGTATGTGGTATTTTGGGGAACTCACTAAGCGTTTATGCTTACAGTTGCTGTGTGATGTGTTTCAGGTACTGGCGAGGATTGCGGGAAGGCGCCGGCATTATCCGTACACACTTATAGAGTTTATGATATCGAGATCTTGGGACATGTTTTGTTATGTTACAGTGGACACATTATGTTTTTATGATTATCGTGTGAATGAATGTATGTTTTTAAATGAAAAATTGTTTTCAAAAATTACGTTGTTACAGAACTGACTCATTGTATGTTTCATTGTTCTAGTATTAGTATTAGTAACTTCCTAAACTATACCTATTATAGTTTACTAGTAATGTTGTTTGTATGAATGAACATGTTTGTATACCTTTGCTACCCAAAGGTATTGAATAGAAGGAAGGAACTTTTATATCTATATACATATACATAATATATAACTAGAATTCAAACGACCTTCGGACAAACAACCGATACCCTAATTCCACAACCAAACAAGGAACAGGAGGTAAGGTGAGCTATCAGTCCTAAGTCCTTTCAATCCTACTTATATAACTATATCTATATAGATACAAATTTAACAGAACATAAGTTTAAAAGAGTTTAATAAAAGTATTTGAAGTAGTTTGTTTGATAACACAGTTTGAAAAGTAAGAAATCCACTTGTTTGGTAGTTATTAATCACATGTTATTCATATAATAACTATAATAGTTCAACTTGTATTCTCTCCCCCCCATAAAAGCATTTAAAATCATTTAAAAGGTTGATTAAGGGGTATGAACTCACCTGTACTGAGTGGTTTGGATGAACGGATGGTATAGGATGTTAAGTGTCAAGTGAAGACTTGAGCACACACAAGGATCCTAATTAACATATAATAACACATATAGGTATCCAATTAGTCATTTAACAACTAATTAATCAAGTTAAGACATCCTAGAACATGGAAAACACTTTAATTCAAGTGCTATAAGTATCAAGGGTTGCATCTAAGGGTTGTAGGGCTTTGCTTTTGAGTTTACGGTCCAAGGGTAAACTCTTCATGAGTTTACGGTTTTGGGTTTACGGTCCTAATGGGTTTACGGCCGTAAACCCATGGTAACTTCTACCATTTTGTATTTTGAGGTCTTCCAAGTCAAGTTTAAGCATCTTGTAGCCAAGTCCAAGCCTTAGGAAGTCATGGTGGCACAATGGCACCAATTTATAGAGTTTACGGCCCATGGACCATTTCTCATGAGTTTACGACCGTAAACTCTATGGGTTCTTGGTCTTTTTGAGGTTTAAGGTCCTAAACACTTCAAGGTAGTGATCTAGACTAGTATCCAAGGCTTAGTAAGGGACTAGGGCTCACAATGGCCCTGTCATTAGTGTTTACGGTTCAAGAACATGTCTTGACCGTAAACACCTTTTATCTTGTGTTTCTTTGTGTTTTCTAGTTGTTTAACAAGTGTATCAAGCCTATAAGAAGCTAAGGTAAGAGTACTTACAATATAGAAGCTTGTAAGGGTGTTAAAAGTCCAAGAACACTAGTGTGTGTTCTTGGTGAAATGAAGAATCTTGAAGATCTAAACAAATGGAATGATTTCATGGATGAAATCATGTAAGATCACTAGATGATGAAGGATATCAACTAATTAAGGCAAGAAACACTTACAAAGTTGAAGATCAAGAAGGAAAATCGGATGCTACTTGAGAGAGAAATGAGTTTCTAGTCTTGAAATGGTAAAAAAAGTGTATAAAATGACTAAGTGTCATATTTATACTCCTTAGAGTTTACGGCCGTAAACACCATGTTTGGGCCGTAAACTCCAAACTCTTCGAGTTTTGAGACTTTATTGAAGCACAATAAACCCTAGAGTATCCTCTCTCCAGTTATGTATTGCAGTACTAGGCTTTAGAACACTCAAACTGACTCCAAAAAGCTTAAAAGTTAGCAGAAATAGTTCTGACTTCTATTGAAGTGAATGGTTGTACAGAATAGAAATTTCGGGTTGTCACATCATCCCCCCGTTAGAAGGAATTTCGTCCCGAAATTAGATTTTAAGCAAATAAGTAGTTACAATTAACTAAGTAAAAAGACGAGGATATTTCAGTTTCATCTGATCCTCTCGCTCCCAAGTGAATTCAGGTCCTCGCTTGGCGTTCCAGCGAACCTTCACTATCGGGATACGGCTTTGTTTCGTTTGCTTGACCTCCCGGTCCATGATCTCCACAGGTTCTTCCACGAAGTTGAGGCTCTCGTTGATCTTGATCTCGTTGAGTGGGATTACAAGAGTCTCATCGGACAGACACTTTTTCAAGTTGGAGACGTGGAAAGTAGAATGTATGTTACTGAGTTCGCTAGGTAAGTTAAGTTTGTAAGCTACAGGGCAGATTCTAGCGAGAATCTCGAAAGGCCCTATGTATCTTGGATTTAGCTTTCCAAGCTTTCCAAAGCGTATTAAGCCCTTCCAGGGTGAGACCTTCAATAGAACACGGTTGCCTACCTAGAATTCCAACGGTTTCCTTCGTTTATCTGCGTAGCTTTTCTGTCGGTCTCTAGAGGCCTTCAATCGTTCGCGAATCTAAACGATCTTTTCTGTCATTTCCTGAATGATCTCCGGACCCGTGAGAGTGCTTTCAGGAACTCGTCCTTTAGCTAACTAGGTATCATCTACCTCAGCCCAGCACAGATGGGATCTGCACTTTCGGCCATAGAGGGCCTCGAATGGAGCAGCCTTTATGCTCGTGTGATAACTGTTGTTGTACAAAAATTCGATAAGGGGTAAATGAGTATCCCATGCTTTCCCAAAGTTGATTACACAGGCTCGCAACATATCTTCCAAGGTTTGTATCGTCCTCTCACTTTGTCCGTCGGTCTGTGGATGGTAGGCTGTACTCATGTCCAGCCTAGTTCCTAGGGAACTTTGTAGCGACTGCCAAAATCTCGAAGTGAATCTACTATATCTGTCTGAGATAATGGATATGGGAACACCGTGCAATCGTACAATCTCCCGAATGTAGGTTCTTGTAACCTTCTCCATCTTGTCTGTTTCTTTGATAGGCAGGAAGTGTGCGGACTTGGTCAATCTGTCGACGATGACCCATATGGTATCAAGTCCACCCGTTGTCTTGGGCAACTTGGTTATGAAGTCCATAGTGATCCGCTCCCACTTCCATTTCGGTATCTCCGGTTGTTGTAGTAGACCTGAGGGTTTCTAGTATTCGACTTTGACCTTGGCGCAAGTAAGGCATTTACTCACGAAGGTAGCAATCTCTGCTTTCTTGCTAGGCCACCAGTATAGCTTTTTAAGATCCAGATACATCTTATCTGAACCTGGGTGGATGGAATAACGAGTGTTGTGTGCCTCTGTCATGACCAAGTCTCTTAAACCACCGTGTTTCGGTGTCCAGATCCGATCCATGAGATATAAGGCTCGGCCACCCTTGACTTCCAGATGCTTATCCATCCCTCTTAGGGATTCACCCGCCACATTTTCAGGTTTCAAAGCGTCGACCTGAGCCTCCTTAGTTTGTATGGACAAGTGTGAATGGATAGTCATAGTCAAAGAATTGACTCTACTACCAGAGTATTCTTTCCGACTCAGGGCATCAGCTACTACGTTGGCTTTACCTGGATGATAACGAATTTCGCATTCGTAGTCACTGAGTAGCTCGACCCACCGTCGTTGTCTCATGTTGAGCTCCTTCTGGTCAAATATGTGTTGTAGGCTTTTGTGGTCTGTAAAGATAGTGCTTTTTGTACCATACAGGTAGTGTCTCCAGATCTTCAGAGCAAACACAACTGCTCCTAGCTCAAGATCGTTTGTAGTGTAGTTGATCTCGTGTGTCTTCAGCTGTCTCGAGGCGTAGGCGATCACCTTACCTCGTTGCATCAGAACACATCTGAGCCCTTGATTTGAAGCATCGCAATAGACAACGAAGTCTTCTATCCCTTCGGGAAGGGATTGTATTGGTGCGGTGCACAAGGCTCACTTGAGCGTTTGGAACGCTCTCTCCTGCTTCTCTTCCCGGTCAAAGGCCACGCCCTTCTGGGTCAAAGTCGTGAAAGGTTTTGCAATTCATGAGAAGTTCTGAATGAACCTGCAATAGTAGCCAGCGATGCCTAGAAATTGACGAATTTCGGTAGGCATCTTCGGTGATGACCAGCTCTCAATGGCTTTGATTTTGGAAGGATCCATGTGTATTCCCTCTTCGCTAACCACGTGCCCTAAGAATTTGAGTCTTCGAATCCAAAATTCGCATTTCGAGAACTTCGCATAGAGCTTCTCCGAATGCAACGTTTCTAAGACTAGTCGCAAATGTTGACTATGTTCCTCCTTACTACGAGAGTAGATAAGTATGTCATCGATGAAGACGATGACGAACTGATCCAAGTAAGGATGACACACCCTATTCATTAAATCCATGAATACTGCGGGCGCGTTGGTTAATCCGAACGGCATCACTACGAATTCGTAGTGCCCATAACGAGTTCGGAAGGCTGTCTTCGAGACATCCTCCCCTAGCACTCGTAGTTGGTGATATCCGGATCTTAGATCGATTTTCGAAAAGAAGTTCGCCCCTTGCAGTTGATCAAATAAATCGTCTATGCGAGGCAGAGGATAACGATTCTTGACGGTCAGTTTGTTGCGCTCCCTGTAGTCGATGCACATACGAAACGATCCGTCTTTCTTCTTGACGAACAAGACTGGAGCTCTTCAGGGTGAGAAGCTTGGTCTTATAAAGCCCTTGCTGAGCAGTTCGTTAAGTTGATCGGACAGTTCTTGCATCTCTGCAGGTGCTAAACGGTAGGGCGATTTGGCTACGGGGGTAGCCCCTGGAACTAAGTCAATTCTGAACTCGACTTGACGTTGCAGAGGTAGTCCTGGGAGTTCTTTTGGAAGGATGTCGGGAAAATCACGTACTACTGGAATATTCTTAATAGATTTTGTTTCTTGGCTCACATCAACAACATGAGCAAGGAATGCGCGACATTCCTTTCGCAAGAATTTTTGGGGTTGAATGCTCGAGATGAGGCGAAGATTAGTGACGGGTTTGTCGCCGTAGATTACTAGAGTTTCACCAGACGGTAGATTAAGCCGAACAACCTTTTCATAATACATGATGTTGGCACGATGTAAACTCAACCAATCCATGCCGATAATGACGTCGAAACTTTTGATTGAGACCGGCATGAGGTCGATCGAAAATGAATGGCTATCTAAAGTTAGAGTACATCCTATGAATATACTGCTAGTGCTCTCTGTCTTCCCATTAGCCATTTCTACAGTGAACGGTTCTTTAAGTGCTCGTTATTTTTGCTTAAGTAAATGAGCAAATTTTTGGTTCACGAAACTCCTCTTTGCTCCACTAGCAAATAGTATGCATACATAAGAGTTATCGAGGAGAAACATACCAGTGACCACTGTGGGGTCGGCAACCACTTCCTCATGGCCTATAGCTAGAACCCTTCCTACTTCGCCGGCGATCCCTGCCTTTGGGCAGTTCCTTTTGTAGTGGCCCACTTCACCACAATTGTAGCAAGCTTGGCCCACTACAGCGCCGGGGACTTGGTTGACTGTCCTTGCCGGAGCTTTGCAGAAATGGGCAGTGTGCCCCTTCCTGTTGCAGTTAGAGCACTGCATTTCCGGGCAGGCTCCTGTGTGGTGGAAGTTGCATCTGTTGCACTTTGGCAAACTTCCAGAATACTGCTTTACCGGAGCAACAGTGGCAGGTGGTATCGCAGCATGAAATGCCACGACCTACTGCTTTTTGGCAGCCTTCTTCTTCTTCTTGTCATCCAAGAATTTCCGCTTGTTGTCAGCGGCTTTGCAGGGTTCTGAGATGGCTAGGGTTGTTGTTACTGTTGGGGTACGGACCCCATGGTCAATGAGCCTCTGTGCCAACCTCTTGGCACTATCGAATGTAGGGGTGTTTGAAGCTAAAACATTCCCCTGAAATGGAGGCACCAGCCCCCAGATATACCTTTCGATTTTCTTTTTCTCTGTATGAACCATGTTGGGACAGAGGGCCACTAGCTCGCAGAATCTGGAGGTATAGGTTACAATGTCGGAGCCCTTCATGGTCAGGCTCCAAAGTTCTTGCTCCAACTTCTGGATTTCGCCCCTCGGGCAGTATTCTTCAATCATTATCTCCCTCAGAGCTTCTCAGCCCATAGCATTAGCCACTATGAGAGATAGTGACTTGACATGGCTATTCCACCATGTTAGGGCTTTTCCCTCGAAGGTGCACGCAACAAATTTGACTTTGCTTCCTTCTGGACATGAGCAGATCTCGAAGATCGACTCCGTCTTTTCGAACCATTGCGAGAGGGCAATGACTCCGCCAGTCCCTTTAAAGGACAATGGCTTGCAGTTAGTGAAGTCCTTGTAGGAGCACTCTCTCAAGCGCACAACGATTTCACCAAGAGTAGATTGAACAGGGGTTCCTCCTCCAGTGGAACCGGAAGAATGATATTGAGCGATGGTTGTTGCCACAGCCGCAGCTACTGCAGCATTTAGAGTTGTCGTATCGATTTGGGGAGCAGGTGGTGTTGTAGTTATCGGAGGATCGCGTCTCGTTGATCGGCGCGGAGGCATCTTTTAACTATAAGTTTACAAAGATGAAGATATTAATAAGAATTTAATTGGGAGACTTTGATAAGAATGACTCATGGACTAACTCTCCATAGCCCAACATCACAATTGAATAGCATGATTGAATGTAGATCTAGTACTAACAGATGAAATCATTTGGATAATAATTTCCATGAGATTAGATATCTGTCAATAACACTGGTATTACACATGTAATAAGTTCGGGAAAAATGACCTAGAAGTAGGTCTTACATCGACCAAGATGGGAAAATTTTGACAGAACTACGACCTAATCAAGACCTAACAGGTCCAAGTTTTAACAAAGATAGGAAATTAGACTAGAGTTTTACATAACTAAGTTATATCCAACAGAGAAGGTTGAGTAGGCTCTATCTACGACAAGAACCACTCGAATGAGTCCTTGATTCAGACAGACGGCGTTCTATGTTTCGCATGCGCCTTTCATACATTGACTGCCTAGCCCGAAGTTCCCTAACTTCATCTTGGGATGCAGCTAGCTGTTGCTGCAGTGTCCCATTGGTTATCCTAGTCCTTTCCATAGCTATCTCGAGTTGGCGAATGCGGACCGTGTTAACGCCATAGTTGGCGTCAATCTCCAGGACTCGGTCAATAGATGCTCGACCTTGCTCGGTGTTCCGAGCAATCCTACGGACCAGGATGGGCAGGACTCGATCAGCTGAACCTCCCTCGCTTAAGTCATAGAAGCTTCGGTCTACGTTGTAAGGTAACGGCTAACCTTGCTCGTGACTCCATCTGTTCAAGTTTGTTGCCCACAGAGGTGTGGGTCCTTGAAATGCTGGACGAGGGTTCGCATTTGGACCTACTGGGGGTAGGTTGTTGACTTCAGGTTCGGAGTCAGAACCATCAGAAAATCCTTCAGCGAGGTGATCATCCAAAGGGATTGGATAATCATCTTCTAGCTCTTCTTCAAGCCACCCTGTATTGCCTTCGTTTGGGAAGTATGAATCTCCGGGGATATGGAATCCAGCCATGATATCTACGCGAGAAAAGGGGTATAAGAAATAAGCACATAAGTAATTTATAGTAACACAACATACTCCTATAGTATTTTAGGTTTATGTTTTGTTCTAAGTTTTTCGTTATGGCATTGTTGGTAAGTTTTTAGACTTGTTGCAACCTCACAACCACACTTAGGCACATGCTAGTCACTCCTCGGCTAATATAGTTGATCAGGCTATATCTTCCCAGATTTGACTATATGTCTCTAAGTCTACTTGTGCTGTCCAACAATCGTAATACTTTTGTTCTGTCCTAGTGACACTGATTTTAGTATGAATGCAGGTATGTATACTTGGTTAAATATTTTATTATTTAAAAGTATAAACTCTTTATCAGAGTATTTTTAAATCCCGCTGTGTTTATAGTTCGTATATCGTTTATGGGTTGATATACTCGATTCACTATAAACAATGCTCTGATACCAATCTGTCACACCCCAAAACCGGAACGGCAAAATCGTTCGGGGGTGGAGGACGTCATGTACAGTATCACAACAATGAATAGTAGTAAACAAGCAACAACATCATCCATTGCATTAATAATATAATTTAATACAAGTGTGTTCTGTTTAGTTTAATAGACACCAAAAATATGAATCAAAATAAAAGATGAGTCTTGAACGAGCTCCATCTTCTCAAAACCTGGCACTGGTACCTGTCTACTGGCGACCTGAGAATACAAGTTATTTTGAAAGAGTTGATCAGCTTTAAAGCTGGTGAGATCATAGGTATTTTAGTGTCTGTGTTTGTATGAAAGTATTTGTAAGTACTTAATGTATAAGTTTGTAAATGTTTGTAAATGGTTGAAAATGTTTGTAATTGTTTGAACTCTCCTAGAAAACCCTATGTTTTCTACTAAAAGTAGCCTTCTACCAAGGCATCAAGTGTTTGTATGTGTGTCTCTTGTAAGAGTATGTATTTTCCCAAATCTCACTAACATTAACCAAAAATATAGTTTTTACATTACTGTTCATTGTGTGAAGATCACAAAGTGAATGCAATGCGAAATAAAATAGTAATGTAGTGTTGTATTAAGTAACTACTGTTGTACTAACTACCTTAAACCAATTGTTATTTAAAGTACCATGTGATCGGCCTGTACCGTACTACCGACTAGAAACACGACGATGTAAGACGTCGGAAGGAATGACGTTTGGCACCCGTAGACTTGCAAGTCCCACTGTAGCGAGCAGCAAGGTGTAGGATAGTCAATCCAGTATAGATCTATACACAAACTCAACGCTCTCCACTTAAGGAGATTCTGGATACAAAACAAGCCATGACAGGTGATGCTATGCCCCGTTACGTGGCTCACACAACAGTAGTAGTGTTCTTGTATATGTATTGTGTACTAGCTGTATTGTGTGTTCTCTCTCTGTCTAGTATGTATGTATGTTCTCTCTGTTTCTCATAATAGTATGCTCTCTTGTATAATCTATAGTATGTACTAGCTGTATTTGTATGTTCTCTCTCTGTCTAGTATGTAAGTATGTTGTCTCTGTTTCTCATAATAGTAAGTGTTGACTCATGTCTGAACTGACTCATTGTACGTTTCATTGTTCTAGTATTAGTATTAGTAACTTCTTAAACTATACCTATTATAGTTTACTAGTAATGTTGTTTGTATGAATGAACATGTTTGTATACCTTTGCTATCCAAAGGTATTGAATAGAAGGAAGGAACTTTTATATCTATATACATATACATAATATATAACTAGAATTCAAATGACCTTCGGACAAACAACCGATACCCTAAGTCCACAACCAAACAAGGAACAAGAGGTAAGGTGAGCTATCAGTCCTAAGTCCTTTCAATCCTACTTATATAACTATATCTATATAGATACACATTTAACATAATATAAGTTTAAAAGAGTTTAATAAAAGTATTTGACATGTAAAAGAGTTTGTAAAACAGTTTGAAGTAGTTTGTTTGATAACACAGTTTGAAAAGTAAGAAATCCACTTGTTTGGTAGTTATTAATCACATGTGATTGATATAATAACTATAATAGTTCAACTTGTATTCCACCCCCTCATAAAAGCATTTAAAATCATTTAAAAGGTTGATTAAGGGGTATGAACTCACCTCTAGTGAGTGGTTTGGATGAACGGATGGTATAGGATGCTAAGTGTCAAGTGAAGACTTGAGCACACACAAGGATCCTAATTAACATATAATAACACATATAGGTATCCAATTAGTCATTTAACAACTAATTAATCAAGTTAAGACATCCTAGAACATGGAAAACACTTTGATTCAAGTGATATAAGCATCAAGGGTTGCATCTAAGGGTTGTAGGGCTTTGCTTTTGAGTTTACGGTCCAAGGATAAACTCTTCATGAGTTTACGGTTTTGTGTTTACGGTCCCAATGGTTTTACAGCCGTAAACCCATGGTAACTTCTACCATTTTGTGTTTTGAGGTCTTCCTTGTCAAGGTTAAGCATCTTGTAGCCAAGTCCAAGCCTTAGGAAGTCATGGTGGCACAATGGCACCAATTTTTAGAGTTTACGGCCCATGGACCATTTCTAATGAGTTTACAGCCGTAAACTCTATTGGTTCTTGGTCTTTTTGATGTTTAAGGTCCTAAACACTTCAAGGTAGTGATCTAGACTAGTATCCAAGGCTTAGTAAGGGACTAGGGCTCACAATGTCCCTTTCATTAGTGTTTACGGTTCAAGAACATGTCTTGACTGTAAACACCTTTGATCTTGGGTTTCTTTGTGTTTTCTAGTTTTTTAACAAGTGTATCAAGCCTATAACAAGCTAAGGTAAGAGTACTTACAATATAGAAGCTTGTAAGGGTGTTAAAAGTCCAAGAACACTAGTGTGTGTTCTTTGTGTTCTTGGTGAAATGAAGAATGATTGAAGATCTAAACAAATGGAATGATTTCATGGATGAAATCATGTGAGATCACTAGATGATGAAGGATATCAACTAATTAAGGCAAGAAACACTTACAAAGTTGAAGATCAAGAAGGAAAATCGGATGCTACTTGAGAGAGAAATGAGTTTCTAGTCTTGAAATGGTAAAAAAAGTGTATAAAATGACTAAGTGTCATATTTATACTCCTTAGAGTTTACGGCCGTAAACACCATGTTTGGGCCGTAAACTCCAAACTCTTGGAGTTTTGATACTTTATTGAAGCACAATAAACCCTAGAGTATCCTCTCTCCAGTTATCTCTTGCAGTACTAGGCTTTAGAACACTCAAACTGACTCCAAAAAGCTTAAAAGTTAGCAGAAACAGTTCTGACTTCTATTGAAGTAAATGGTTGTACAGAATAGAAATTTAGGGTTGTCACAGTTATCAACAACCGACACAGTTTCATACACACCATCACAATGTAATGCTTTAAAATAAAGAACATTATTAAAGAAAGCATTAATGTCACCACATTCATTATCAAACGAAAAGGTAAACCCTTGTTTGGACAAACCATGAAAGGAAATAATATTTCTCGCCATTTCAGACGAGTAACAACATTTATTAAAATCTAATGTTAACCCACTACTTAGCAACAAAGAATAAGCTCCAATCATGGTGACAGGTGAAGCTTTCCAATTCCCCATGAATAAGTTTATCTTCCCATGCTCCACATTCTCACTTCTTCTTAGTCCCTACAAAT
Organism: Lactuca virosa; assembly: GCF_052849685.1. Lineage (NCBI taxonomy): Eukaryota > Viridiplantae > Streptophyta > Magnoliopsida > Asterales > Asteraceae > Lactuca > Lactuca virosa. Next base: position 366,693,488 of record NC_136433.1, on the reverse strand, counting down.
CAGTACATATGTGAATACCACAACCTGTATCAAGGACCCAAGAATTAGAATAGGGTGAGTTATTAGACAATATAATGTAAATACCTGCATGGTTGGGTTTTACTTTCCCATCCTTAACATCTTGTAGGTACTTCGGGCAGTTTCGCTTCCAATGCGACTTTTCATGGAAATTGAAGCAAAAGGAGTGACAAAACCTTTCTTGGTTCCACTTGAAGAGGTTCCATCAAGGGACTTTCCCTTGGTACCCTTCGAAGGGCTCTTCCTCTTCTTTCCTTTGCCTTGCCCGATTGCCAAGACAGGGGCCGTAGTAGGAGTAGGAGTAGTAACAACCGACTTACCTTTAAGACCACTTTCTACGGTCTTTAAAATTCCTTGAACCTTGCTGAGTGTAACTTCCTCCTTGTTTATGTTGTATGTCATTCGGAGTGATAAAACCTTTCTTGCTTCCACTTGAAGAAGAGCCATAAAGGGACTTTACCTTGGTACCCTTCGAAGGGCTCTTCCTTTTCTTTCCTTTGCCTTGCCCGATTGCCAAGACAGGGGCAGCAGTAGGAGTAGGAGTAGTAACAACAGACTTACCTTTAAGACCACTTTCTACGGTCTTCAAAAGTCCTTGAAGCTTGCTGAGTGTAACTTCCTTCTTGTTCATGTGGTATGTCATTCAGAATTGATCATAACACGAAGGCAAGGTGTGCAAAATGATATCAATTTCTAACTCCTCTTGGAAGTTCACATTCAGTTTCGGCAAACGGTCCACATACCTTTGCATTTTCTGCATGTGGCCCGTGATGGGTTCACCATCCTTCATCCGGGTTGTTATAATGGATGAGATGATTTCATACCGCTCTTGACGGGCACTCTGATCGTATCGGTCCATCAAGTCTTGGTGCATCTCAAAAGGGTAATTGTCCTCATAGGACTTTTGGAGCTCAGTTGTCATTGTGGCAACATGATACATGCCACTTTGGTGGCATATCTCTCATGTGCCTGGTATTCAGCGATCTCCTCAGGAGTAGCAGATGACTCATCAAGTTCCTTAAGCTCCTTGTCGATGACATATTCTTTGTCCTCATACCGAGTGACCATCCTAATGTTCCTAATCCAATCCATAAAGTTGGATCCATCAAAGATGACTCTCCCACAAAGGTTCATGAGAGAGAAGGAGTCGGTAGGGTTTGAGCTAGAAGCAGCATTGTTGGAAGACATCTGAAAAGAAGAAAGACAAGTTTAGATGATATATAATTATAGTCCTTAATAAGACACCCAAATGAAATATTAAGGCTAGGACCCTACACAATCTTGTATAAGTTAGAAGAGGGATGCCGTAATCCAAGCTATAAAATATTTGAAGGTAGGTGAATGACGATTCACCAATTTCCACCATGAAAAAATGAAATAAATTATTAGGTTTTAATTGGTTTTGAAACTCCTAGATTCTTTGAGATTCATTGAACTTTTCAATGGCATGTTTTCAATCTCGAGTGTGCCCTTCAAGTTTTGTGACTGGGATGCCGAGGATCACAAAACAAGGTGTGAAGTAACCATGTAAATTACTTGGTACTCTTAATGTTTATCACTCAATCGATGCGTCGGTTAACCACACGCGCTCCACCGACCTATGATAAACCTTAAGCCACCCTTTGCCTACCTTGTTAAGTCCTGGTTAGTGTGCCGGTTAACCACATACACTCCACTAACGACTTAATGAAAGTGTAAAGTGTAATTTCATGGGTTAGCACCTTATCCACATTTTCCTAAAGTAACTAAGATTGAGAATTTATAAAAACACTTAGTTACTTTAAATTCATCATACTTTTAATGAGGATTAAAGTCATTGTCGTACCCGTTCGGCTAACGACCCTCCACCAGTCAAGGAAGCGGTGGGTGAGAGTGGACACACATTAAGCAGTCATTTTATAGGCAACAACCTTATACCCCCCTTATAGACCGGCTTCGTGAATGAGGCCTACTAACAGTAAAACGACTTGTTCTTATACATATATATTATTAACTTATAATAGTATAAAGTATAAGGGTTTAATTTTAACTTTTAAAATTCTAGGGATTGGAACTAAAGTTTACTAAAATGTGTGAGACTTTACATGTTCCAAAACGTGAGGGAAAGTTTTGTAACTTTCAAAACTTTTCATCTTTCATAACTTATGAGTTAGTGGTTTATTAAAATGAGAGACTTTTCATTTTATGTAACCTATATGTTTCTTCAATGGACTTTAAAAGAGTGACTTTTGGTAATCCATAAGTTGAGGACAAATTATAAGACAAATTATAAGAGTGACTTTAAAACACATAATGATCAAGAATTAAACTAACAAGCAAGTTGCAAATAATTCCTATGATCTTGTAAACTCATAAGTGTATGAATATTCATATCAATAATTTCAAGAATCATAAAAAAAAAACACATATAAGACTTGAAATTTTTATAATAACCATTGAAAATGGATTAGCATAACCATTACACCATCTAAAACAAATTATATAAGACCAAAACAGTTTAGGGTAATGTTTCTAGTCCATTTCCAGCAGCAAAACTCGAAAAATTGCACTCTGGGCATTCTACTCGTCGAGTGCATGAACCTACTCGATGAGTAGGATGATTTTCCACATGGACTCGTCGAGTCCCCCATGGACTCGGCGAGTTCATTCAGCAGAATGCATAATTTTCGACTTTTTTCAAAAATTTGCATCAAGTATCAAGAAAACAAGCCTAGGCTCTGATACCACTGAAGGGTTTTAAGCATTCTAACACTCCTAAGGTGTACATGCAACCCTAGAAACCGTGGATCTATGTTTTACTAAGATACATGCAAATTTGATTTCCAAGATTCTTAACCTATCTAGCATGGCATGTGGAACTTGAATCATAAAAGCAAGTAAGAAAACATACCTTTCTTGTTTCTTGGATTCCTTGATAACCTTGTGAGCCTAGCACCTCAAGTGTGATGCCTCAAATGTCTCACACACCACCACAACACTTGGAATAACCTTGAGAGAAGTTCACTAACACTCAACATTCGGTTGGCCCTCTAGTTCTTCACTTAGTGGCCGATTTTGCTTACTATAGGGCTTATTATATAGTGTGCCACATGTAGTGTTACTCCATCTAAACCCTAATGTGCATGGCTTTTCATATTCCATGATCCATGGGTTTATAACCTCCATGGACTATCCATGGAGCACCTTATGGGTGTTATCCCAATTCATATAAACCATGGATCGTTAGCCCACTATACAAGAATAGATTATTTACACAATCAACCCCATATATTTAATTAGTCTCTTTTTGATCACTTAATTAATTCCAAATTAATTCTTGATCAATACTAATTGAATAATATCATAAATATATTAGAACTTATAATATATTAATAAACCTTAAGTGTCCTTTCTCTCATTTGGTCTATCGAAGTATTGCAATGCCATGCAACCCAAATGGACCATGCCAACCGGGTCAAGTACATACAAGAAATAGTTATGGACTTAGACACCTTATCCAACAGTTAGTGCCCTAAGTGGGGGAGAATTTAGAATTCTTAGATGAAGCGTTAGCCATTGATGGTTTTGTCTGTTGCTGTTCGGATAACGGTTTCTAGAGTGGATTGGCAATCAAACATGAGGTCAAGGGTTTCCCAAAGTACGTGCATGGAGGTGATTTTTCGAGTGTATCTGTAGGTGTTCAAGGTATATGTTGGGTCTAAAATTTTGTTTATACTTTGCTTTTCTAGGTGTATATGTTTTATAGGCATTAATTGTTTTATTTAGGGCTTGTGTTAATTTTTCGGTTGGGTGGACTGAAAACGTTCCGTTTTCGGTCCTATAGTGTTTGCGGTTGCAAACAAGTTTACGGTTGTAAACTGTTTGCTGCTACTGTTCCCAATAAATAGAGTCCTTAGGAGCTCTAGTCTAAAGGAGGACGGATAGAGCTGTTTTCAGCCATATTGTAAGGAGGGGAGTTCTAGAGAGAGAAAGTTAGAGAGAAGAAGCGTGTGTGTGTGAATCTTATGTTGGATCATCATTCATATCATCAACACATTAAATATTCATCTAGTTCTTCTTCTTCTTCTTCTTCATTGTGACATTCGTCAAAATTCGAGTCGGTTTTAGATTTGACTAAACTTAGTTGCACATATAGGCACTACACATACTAGACTTAGTAAATAGAAGCTAAGTTATAACCTACTAGAAACTTGGAAACAATTAGAATCAATGGATAGTGTGCATAGATTTCACATTGATACGTGAATTCTATAACTACTTAACTGTAGAGACTATCCATATTCGGGTCACTCTTTGACTCGAACACCTTTTCATGAATCATATACACACATCATGCACTTGACCTAGTGGTAGAAATTAGGTCAATGTCTCATAGAAACTTAAGTCAAAGTTGAAGACTAGGACTAGTATACTTGATTCCTCAATTTCGCTTGAATCTCGGAATCACTACATAGAATGCCAATAAACCGATAAAAAAAAATTACAAACATTATTTATAACTATAAAAGAGTTATAATACCATAAGATAATTTAAAGTCTCAAATATTCTATTTATTTTGATATTCAAAGTTTATTTAACTCCAAAACCCTAAAAGCCATAAAAAACTCATATTTATGAACTTTAACCTTAAAATTTCTACAAAAATAATTATGAAACTTATAATATTATCTTATAATAATTAAAATTAGTATAATATATTCAAGGGAAATAAAATTTAACTCATTAACATTACCCTTAATTTATAAATCAAAAATAAAGGTTTTATGAATAAAAACTTGATTTTAGTGTATATTTTATAAAAGAGTTTGATATTTTTATAAAAGATTTGAATTTTTATAAAACTAAAAGAGAGGGAAACCCTTTCTTATCCCCCAAAACCGGCCTCCCCTCTCCCAAGACACTCCCCCTCTTCCCAAAACACATAATCACTTCTTTCTCTCTTACACTCCACCTTCTTTCTCATTTTCTATCATTTCTCTCTACCTTCACCACTCCATTTTCTCTCTTCCTTTCTCTATACCCATGAAATTTTCCAGAGAATAAGTCCAAGAACACACCTCAAACTCAAAATCTTCATCATCTAGTGGTGTTCATTAAGGTAGAACACGATTTCCTTTCATTTTCTTCCATGTTTTCAAGGTTTTTCTTGCATTTCCTTCTTCTTCTACACCTTTCTCTTAGAAAATATGTGTGCATGTTCATTCACTTCAGTTTTGATGATGATGGTGGTAGGATTTCACCCAAAAACAACATGCATGTTGTAAATGGTGAAATCCAAGGACCTAAACCTAAGTCAAGATCATGAAAATGCACTTTTCTACAAGTTTTGGTGGAAAATCACCACATGCACTCTAAGTTTTCTTTCAAAAACGATTTTTGAACATTTCAAACTCATGAATGGTCTTCAAACAAACATGCATGTGATGATCTTCAAGCTTAGATGCTAGATCATCAAAGTATGCTGTTAAAAGCTTTCAAATATGTTCATGAAGGATTTATTTCCAAATAAATATCTAAAACTCCTTTTCTGACCAAATCCGATTTTTCCCAGATTCCCATCAACAAAATGAGATGTTCAACAAATTTTCAGAAAATAATTCATTTTTCTCGAATTATTATAATTATTGAAATAAAATAGGGCAATAAATCATATAAAATACTTTCTGAGGTCTATAAATCCTAGGTAAATTCGTGGATGACCCCTATACTAAATAATGATCTTACATTAAGTTTCATCGGTTTTTGTTGCTGTTTAATATGGTTTTGAATTTTCTTTTTGTTTAGCCCCAATAAATCATAAAACTGCTTTAGATAATTTGAAAAGGGTATATAATAATTTTCGCAACTTATACTCTCTGTGGGGGACGTAGAAAAATATTTTCCGAATTTTTCATCATGTATTCCTATTTTTCTCCGATTTTTGTATTTATAATGGACTAAAAACAGGAAAAATAGTTTTACTCATCCAAAAATTATGAAAATTTACCAGAACACATTGTAGTACGTTCGGAGGCTACATAAAAATTTTGATGATTTTTCTCTTCTGTATACTGTTTTTCTCCTATTTTCTATGATTAAATACACTTAAATACACAAAATCGGATTCCAGTAGATAAAAACCACCTTTGGGAATTTTCCCAGATTATTTACGCTGTAAATGAACTGTACAAAAATTTTGGTAATTTACTTTAACTGTTTAGTAATTATTCTCCAATTAATGATTATTTAAGAGGATAAAACAAAGACAAATAGAAAGACTAATTGAAAAATATCTTTTATATTTTTCACAGCTTCTACATGTATAATAAAAGTGTTACAAAAATTTTGGGCAATTTTAGAAACTGTTTAATGTTTATTTCAATTTTTATTAGAATAAATGCTCAAAACTCATAAAATTTGGTTAAACAGTTTAGAAATCAATTTTTTTATTTTTCCCAGCTTAATAATGTTTAATAACAGTAACACAAAAAGTTTGGGTAATTTTGGAAACTGATTTCTTTTTTTCATGAATTTGTATCTATTTAGAGAATTAAATATATGAAAAATGGTTATACATATTCATAATCCATGAAAATTTATCTAGAAGTCTTTTAGTACATTTAGAACCAAAATCTAAAGTTTGGTAATTTTTATTAACTTTTTACTATTTTTCCATGATTTTATGATTATTCAAGGAATTAAATGGTGAAAAATAATTAGACAAATCAAAAAGTCAAGAAAATTTATCTTAAGGTCTTTGACTTCAATTAAAACTGAAATGCAAAGTTTAAGAAATTTTAGAACTAAATTGATTTAGTTTTTGAATATTTAACCATTAGAACGCCTCTTAAAATGTTAAATATTAACATTTCAATAATGCGAATTTTCCACTTAAATTGTTATATAACAATTGATTCTTTGAAATTTAATTTTCACAGAAAAATGTTTGTAACCTATCAATATTAAACTTTGACACATTATTGGCATAATTCTATTGTAATAGTAAGTATACTGGTATTAGATTTCAAGTAGGGACTCATTAGTGTGTAACGTCGTTGTAGGAAAAACGATAGTGGTACGAGTGGAGCGTAGATCAAGGCACCATTTGCATTATCTCAATGCATTGTGAGTATTCACGCACTCCCCTATTTTCAGTTTTTATGTTTTGGGGTGAAAAAGCATGTCCCGAAAAACTATTATTTGAATGTTGTATTTAAATTGATTTGTATCAAACATGATTGCTATTTTATTGCTATATCTCTCTATATATGTCTATGCAACACGGAACATGAGAACTTATCGTACTAAGGCCCTTCCCTTATCTCTAACCATTAACTCTTTGAGCCAATGGTCATTATGGATAGCGCTATTAGGAATTGACAACTCCTCACTCGCCCTATTGCTGGAGTGCATGATACCATATTCATCTATGGAACGATAAGCATAGATCTTGATAGAGCTTCAGTCATAGGTTTGGTTGAGACTCATTGTTTGCTCATACATATACAAACTCGTTACTCATTATAGCAATAAACTTGTTTATTAATTATAGCAATGAACTTTGTTTCTCATTACAACAACGAACTGTTATTACTGAAAACTTATATACATGTTTTAGCAATGAAATTGTTTGCTCCTTGTAGCAACGAAATTGATTACTCATTTTAACAATGAAACTTGTTTACTCGTTTGAGTAACGAACTTTATCTTCCATGAGAATATGAATGTTGCATCTTATTTGGGCAACATACCTTATCTCTCATGATGACAAAGAACTTTGTTTTTACAAACTTATTTACTCATTTTAACAATATACTTTTATTATTGGAAACTTTTATCAAAACTTTGATTTCAATTCATGGAACCAGTATTATTTTGTTTATCTGTGAGTACTCACCAACTATTTTTATAGTTGACGCTCGTTTTACATGCTTTTTCAGGAATCATCGAGTAAGTGGCACTTAGGGACACTTCACTTTTAGGAGCATTCGCATGTGTTGTATTTCAATTTACATTGTAATTTCTTTTAAAAGTTGTTCAAACCCATTGTAAAATTGTAATGATTTTTAATACTATGGTTGGTGTAGTCTTTTAACTTTTGCTATGAAACCCTTTATACTGCCACGCCTCGTGTTTCCGCTTTAGCGGGGTGTGACAGGAAATGGTTTCAGAGCCGAAGGTTATAGAGAATACCGGTTTTCCTTTGGAAGACCACAACTATAGCCAAAAATTTTCTAAACGTTTTTAAAATACTGAACATACTACTAGTATAACTAATTCGAGTACGCATTATTGGACTTTAATTAAGTATAGCCTGGCCAACTATGCTTAATTAAGGAAAGTTAATGTGAGGCTGGAAACGGTTATAGTAGAATTATGTTCAAAACAATTTTCAACTTAAACTTTTGAAAAACAAAATTTTTCGGTGAGCGTACGGGCATTGCATATTATAGGCATTCATCTAGATACACTTAGAAACTAAGTGCACTTTTATAACAATACCTTTATTTAGAAATATTCTTATCCCTTATCAAGTGCTAGGTTAACCACTTAGGTTATATCACTAGCCACTCTAGGAGCAATGCACTTAGTACTGAGAATGAGTATTCCTTGGTAGCTATTGACTTTAGATGTAAGGTTAGTAGCTAGATATACACTAGTAATAATCATAAGTCGAAACCTATACAAATTATTCCTCAATACCTCTTCATCGTCTTCGTACTAGAGTTACAACTATGAAAAAGTGTTTCGATATCGACACGAATGATAATTGGAGCATCGCGTAAGGAGGTAGATGAGTCGCCACTAAGTAATCATTTGGATACCATTGGTGGGCATTCCGGATTCGACTCACGAGGAGACACGGAGGTTTAACCTATACGTGAGACCTTATTACTACGCTACGATTTAGCTCTAGGTTGTTTCCACCTTGAGCTTAAAGCTTAACATTGGATATCCATTTGACCTCTATAAAAGGTCGTAAACTACATTGACACCATAAAATGTTTTTCAAACAATTTTTCTTTTCCTTTATCTTTGGGAAAAAGACATCGGTACTCTTCTTATACTCGCCTTGTACTCGCCTTAGTATTTAGGTACGATCAGCTACACTAACATACTTATTCCTTACTTCTTAATCTTCCATCGAATTTTTTTTTCGCTTCATCGGTTTTATTTATCATTGATAGAATATTTTATAACCACTTCATTTAACTTAGTAGACATTTCCTAACAATGTAAGCCATATTCTTGCTAAAAATCTTTTGACAACTTGCTTTAATTTAACACTTTTCTTCAAAACTCAATTTAACCAATATTTGTTTTAACATTGCTATTTCAATTTCATTTCAATCCATTTCAATGGATAGATGTGCCTTTAAGGGCATATACACCATTTTAAACCTTGCTTACCATTTTGGCACGTTTTCGAAAAACTTAGAAACATTTTCTTTTATAAAAGTGTTTAAACTTTATGCTATAAAACTTAAACATATGACGTTAAAGTTCATATTATGTGTAAAAGCTTCATCGGATCTTCAAACCACTTTTGTTTTAAGACTCTTGACTACCTTCTCATTTAGGCATTGTACTTTACTTAAATGTGTTTTCTTGAAACCCAACACGGTATTTTTACAACTTTCTAATTTAAACATGTTTATAGGAAATCTCTAATTCCTACATTTTCAACATACCTCATTTTCTTTATTTTTTTTTTTCAAATTAGTTTTATAATTTGTAAAGTTTCTAAAATTTAAAGAATTGAAAAACTTAGTGGTCACTTTTAAAATTCCAGTCACGCACTTTCGACAATGCACAATTATTCATTTAAATATGTTAAGTCTTTACCTTATCCGTTTTAACCATTGTTGGACTCAAGCCTAAAAGGGTCAAGACTGTCAGATTTTCAATTACCAGTTGTAGTGATTTTTTTTTTCCACAATTGAAGTTTAACTTAATAGATAACTCGTGAATTTTTAGCAATCCTTAGCAAACACTTTAAAACTCCCACATGTCTATTTAATCATCAACATACATCAAATATTTAAGTTTGAAATATATCTCAACCTGGTTTTAAATCTACCTATAGGTATTGTTCTTATAATTTTAACAATAGCAATCATTGCCGCCGCTATCTTCCTTTTTCTTTACCCCCGAACTTGATTTCTCGCTCTCCTTCTGATTTTAGATCTCGCACGCCATAATATTAACATAATACATCGTCTAACTTTGTTTCTGTCTATTTTGTTTCTCCTGGTATCATGTTCGTATACATAAAGACTAGAAGTCTACCCTTTCGTTTTGAGCGATTAATACGTGTATAGTCATGAGGCATACCTTTGCTTTAGTCAACTTGGATATATTCAATTACGCCTTTTATCATATATATCTTGTTTTTATTTTGAAATCTACTATAAACAAGTGATCTTTATTTACATTTGCTCTTTCGTTCTAAGTTCGGAAACTTGATATAAAATGCAATTTTCATTGTATTTTTCCTTATAATTAATACACAAGATGAATACTCTTATGCTTATCATTTTTCTATATTCGAAAATTATATGTGAAGGATATGCTTCCTTATGTTCTTCTTTTCTTTAAATACATCAAAAGTTTTGTATTTTACGATTATCTATTCTATAAATGATTGTTTTTATAGAAACACTAGACTATGAATGCACTATTTTCAATGATCGATATTTTTACACCTTTCTTAAAATAGTATTTTACTTTGCAATTTTCAGTGAGTTCCTAAACTCTCAAACTTGTTTTCATAAGTATTCTGACTCCTCGTAAACTTGAATTTGTCCTGACTTTGACAATTGGACATTTTCTCAAAAGTTTAATACAAATATTTCTATACAAATTCCTTTAATGACGTCTTAAACCTTTAACCTTAATTAATCTTTATATTATTTCACTACTTTGTTGGATCGCCACACATGTATCTTCATTATCTTGGAATTATTACACATTTTGATAATAGTGAGATTAATTATCATTTCTAAACCCACATTTTGATAACAGTGAGATTTTTATCACTTCTAAGCACTTAAAATGCTATCTACACAATGTGATTTAATTTATCATAAACTTTCACCGCCTTCATTAGAAACAATGACTCTCTAATTATATATACTCTTCGAATATAGTTCTATTATTGTAAGAGTAACCGTAGTAGTAATTATAGCCTCGGAGATCCTCAATCATTTCGTAATTTATTTTGTGGACGACACTTAAATAGCCTTTACATTTGAGATGTACCAAAACTTCGTTGCCTACCCTTAGTACGTATTTTTAGGAACTTACCCTCGATCGCTTCCCTTTCATTCGTGCTACCCCTTCTTATTTCGAAATATATCTTTTCCATAAGTAATAGCTAACCCGGAAGTGAACGAATTGTTCCTAATCTCTTCTTTACTAGGCGGCGAATTTACACTTAGTGCTAATTTAGAATGCGACTTAAGCATCAATGCGGATTTAACGCTCAGTGCAGTTGGTGCTTCAGCAAAACTTCTACCGCTCTCTTAATTCAGATAATATCTAACTAGATGATCTTTTTCGAATAGGTCGCTATGGTTGGATCATGATTCCATGACCCAAATTTTCCATAAAATAGACGAAAGAACTCGAATTAAGGAAACACTAACTTGACTATAGCTAAAGAATTGGGCTCTTCCTTTGAGGAAATAAACCCAAAATAATCAAAGAACACTTCAAGTCACCACCTCCCAAACGATACAATTGTATCCGGCTGTGTTCTAATAGAATACGTCACGAATTTAATTTCGGGACGAAATTCTTTCAACCGGGGGAGACTGTGACATTCGTCAAAATTCGAGTCGGTTTAGATTTGACTAAACTTAGTTGCACATATAGGCACTACACATACTAGACTTACTAACTAGAAGCTAAGTTATAACCTACTAGAAACTTGGAAACAATTAGAATCAATGGATAGTGTGCATAGATTTCACATTGATATGTGAATTCTATAACTACTTAACTGTAGAGACTATCCATATTCGGGTCACTCTTTGACTCGAACACCTTTTCATGAATCATATACACACATCATGCACTTGACCTAGTGGTAGAAATTAGGTCAATGTCTCATAGAAACTTAAGTCAAAGTTGAAGACTATGACTAGTATACTTGATTCCTCAATTTCGCTTGAATCTCGGAATCACTACATAGAATGCCAATAAACCGATAAAAAAAAAATTACAAACATTATTTATAACTATAAAAGAGTTATAATACCATAAGATAATTTAAAGTCTCAAATATTCTATTTATTTTGATATTCAAAGTTTATTTAACTCCAAAACCCTAAAAGCCATAAAAAACTCATATTTATGAACTTTAACCTTAAAATTTCTATAAAAATAATTATAAAACTTATAATATTATCTTATAATAATTAAAATTAGTATAATATATTCAAGGGAAATAAAATTTAACTCATTAACATTACCCTTAATTTATAAATCAAAAATAAAGGTTTTATGAATAAAAACTTGATTTTAGTGTATATTTTATAAAAGAGTTTGATATTTTTATAAAAGATTTGAATTTTTATAAAAATAAAAGAGAGGGAAACCCTTTCTTATCCCCCAAAATGGGCCTCCCCTCTCCCAAGACACTCCCCATCTTCCCAAAACATATAATCACTTCTTTCTCTCTCACACTCCACCTTCTCTCTCATTTTCTATCATTTCTCTCTACCATCACCACTCCATTTTCTCTCTTCCTTTCTCTATACCCACGAAATTTTCCAGAGAATAAGTCCAAGAACACACCTCAAACTCAAAATCTTCATCATCTAGTGGTGTTCATTAAGATAGAACACGATTTCCTTTCATTTTCCTCCATGTTTTCAAGGTTTTTCTTGCATTTCCTTCTTCTTTTACACCTTTCTCTGAGACAATATGTGTGCATGTTCATTCACTTCAGTTTTGATGATGATGGTGGTAGGATTTCACCCAAAAACAACATGCATGTTGTAAATGGTGAAATCTAAGGACCTAAACCTAAGTCAAGATCATGAAAATGCACTTTTCTACAAGTTTTGGTGGAAAATCACCACATGCACTCTAAGTTTTCTTTCAAAAACGATTTTTGAACATTTCAAACTCATGAATGGTATTCAAACAAACATGCATGTGATGATCTTCAAGCTTAGATGCTAGATCATCAAAGTATGTTGTTAAAAGCTTTCAAATATGTTCATGAAGGATTTATTTCCAAATAAATATCTAAAACTCCCTTTCTGACCAAATCCGATTTTTCCCAGATTCCCATCAACATAATGAGATGTTCAACAAATTTTCAGAAAATAATTCATTTTTCTCGAATAATTATAATTATTGAAATAAAATTGGGCAATAAATCATATAAAATACTTTCTGAGGTCTATAAATCCTAGGTAAATTCGTGGATGACCCCTATACTAAATAATGATCCCACATTAAGTTTCATCGGTTTTTGTTACTGTTTAATATGGTTTTGAATTTTCTTTTTGTTTAGCACCAATAAATCATAAAACCGCTTTAGATAATTTGAAAAGGGTATATAATAATTTTGGCAGCTTATACTCTTTGTGGACGACGTAGAAAAATATTTTCCAAATTTTTCATAATGTATTCCTATTTTTCTCCGGTTTTTGTATTTATAATGGACTAAAAACAGACAAAATAGTTTTACTCATCCAAAAATTATGAAAATTTACCAGAACACCGTGTAGTACATTAGGAGGCTACATAAAAATTTTGATGATTTTTCTCTTCTGTATACTATTTTTCTCCTATTTTCTAAGATTAAATACACTTAAATACACAAAATCGGATTCCAGTAGATAAAAACCACCTTTGGGATTTTTCCCAGATTATTTACACTGTAAATGAACTGTACAAAAATTTTGGTAATTTACTTTAACTGTTTAATAATTATTCTCCAATTAATGATTATTTAAGAGAATAAAACAAAGACAAATAGAAAGACTAATTGAAAAATATCTTTTATATTTTTGGAAACTGTTTCCTGTTTATTTCAATTTTTATTAGAATAAATGCTCAAAAATCATAAAATTTGGTTAAACAGTTTAGAAATCAAGTTTTTTATTTTTCCCAGCTTAATAATGTTTAATAACAGTAATACAAAAAGTTTGGGTAATTTTGGAATCTGATTTCTATTTTTCATGAATTTGTATATATTTAGAGAATTAAATATATGAAAAATGGTTATACGTATTCATAATCCATGAAAATTTATCTAGAAGTCTTTTAGTACATTTAGAACCAAAATCTGAAGTTTGGTAATTTTTATTAACTTTTTACTATTTTTCCATGATTTTATGATTATTCAAGGAATTAAATGGTGAAAAATAATTAGACAAATCAAAAAGTCAAGACAATTTATCTTAAGGTCTTTGAGTTCAATTAAAACTGAAATGCAAAGTTTAAGAAATTTTAGAACTAAATTGATTTAGTTTTTGAATATTTAACCATTAGAACGCCTCTTAAAATGTTAAATATTAACATTTCAATAATGAGAATTTTCCACTTAAATTGTTATATAACAATTGATTCTTTGAAATTTAATTTTCAGAGAAAAATGTTTGTAACCTATCAATATTAAACTTTGACACATTATTGGCATAATTCTATTGTAGTAGTAAGTATACTGGTATTAGATTTCAATTAGGGACTCATTAGTGTGTAACGTCGTTGTAGGAAAAACGATAGTGGTACGAGTGGAGCGTAGATCAAGGCACCATTTGTATCATCTCAATGCATTGTGAGTATTCACGCACTCCCCTATTTTCAGTTTTTATGTTTTGGGGTGAAAAAGCATGTCCCGAAAAACTATTATTTGAATGTTGTATTTAAATTGATTTGTATCAAACATGATTGCTATTTTATTGCTATATCTCTCTATATATGTCTATGCAACACGGAACATGAGAACTTATCGTACTAAGGCCCTTCCCTTATCTCTAACCATTAACTCTTTGAGCCAATGGTCATTATGGATAGCGCTATTAGGAATTGACAACTCCTCACTCGCCCTATTGCTGGAGTGCATGATACCATATTCATCTATGGAACGATAAGCATAGATCTTGATAGGGCTTCAGTCATAGGTTTGGTTGAGACTCATTGTTTGCTCATACACATACAAACTCGTTACTCATTATAGCAATAAACTTGTTTATTAATTATAGCAATGAACTTTGTTTCTCATTACAACAACGAACTGTTATTACT
The DNA here is from genome assembly GCF_052849685.1 of Lactuca virosa. Lineage (NCBI taxonomy): Eukaryota > Viridiplantae > Streptophyta > Magnoliopsida > Asterales > Asteraceae > Lactuca > Lactuca virosa. The sequence continues at coordinate 366,678,223 of NC_136433.1, read as the reverse complement.
GAAAACTTATATACATGTTTTAGCAATGAAATTGTTTGCTCCTTGTAGCAACGAAATTGATTGCTCATTTTAACAATGAAACTTGTTTACTCGTTTGAGTAACGAACTTTATCTTCCATGAGAATATGAATGTTGCATCTTATTTGGGCAACATACCTTATCTCTCATGATGACAAAGAACTTTGTTTTTACAAACTTATTTACTCATTTTAACAATATACTTTTATTATTGGAAACTTTTATCAAAACTTTGATTTCAATTCATGGAACCAGTATTATTTTGTTTATCTGTGAGTACTCACCAACTATTTTTATAGTTGACGCTCGTTTTACATGCTTTTTTCAGGAATCATCGAGTAAGTGGCACTTAGGGACACTTCACTTTTAGGAGCATTCGCATGTGTTGTATTTCAATTTACATTGTAATTTCTTTTAAAAGTTGTTCAAACCTATTGTAAAATTGTAATGATTTTTAATACTATGGTTGGTGTTGTCTTTTAACTTTTGCTATGAAACCCTTTATACTGCCACGCCTCGTGTTTCCGCTTTAGCGGGGTGTGACATTCTTCTTCTTCTTCTTCTTCTTCTTCTCGATTCTATCATGCATCATCCACTTGATTGGGATTCCGCACCATCAAGTGGATCGGATAGAAACATTAAGCAATTTTAGGGACTTACAGTTGGTATCAGAGCTTGGATTGTATCAATCTCTTTGGGGAGATATCGAGCGTTTTTGCACTTTTTATCGAAGGATTTTACGTTTTTGGATAGTTTTTGAAAAAATATTGGGGGTTTGTTCTTCGTGTTTTTCATAAAAATGAGTTTTTGATAGAGTTTTGGAGCTAAAAAGGTGAAAAAACGTTGTTTTTGGTCGTAATCTGCGAGGGGTGGCGGCGGTTTGCGGTCAGTTGCTAGGGCATCCAGAGCATTTTCGGCCTTAATCTCGAATTAGGGTTTCCTCTGAGTTTACAGCCAAAAACTAGGGGTTTGGAGCCGAAAGCGAGGGGTTTGCAGTCGGAAACGATTTGCGGTCCGAAGTTCGTTTACAGCCGAAATCCGGATTTGCGGTCCGAGATTGTTTGGGTGGAGCGTCCGAAGGTTTGCGGTGCACGTGTTCGCTTCGTATTTTCGACCCAGCAAGTGTTCGGTTGCACACATATTTGGTCAGCCCCTGCCTTCGTTTGCGGTCCTCGGATTTTCGGTCAGCAGCTTATATACAAAAATTAAGTAGAACAAGATTCGAACCAGGGTCTCTCACAGACGCAACCCACACCCTTACCAATCGATCTAGCATGTCAGATGTTGAACATCTTGTCACAACTAGCATTTTAGCTAGGAAATTCTATTCCTGTGTAACCATTCAACTATTGTAAAACTTATATTATAAGCAAATCTCACTCAATGCACATTTAGATTCACCATTCATGTTCATCAAAGAGTCTGAAGCCCTAAGATCCATGGTGTAAGCCCATATTGGACTAGGAGTTCCTTATTGGGCCTAATGGACCAATAAGCTCCCAAATTCAACTTCATTGGACTTAGAAGCCCTAATTGGATCTTAATTGGACCCAAGTCATAAATCTAAAACATTCTGGACCATTTGGGTCTAGAATGATCCATTCTAACCCTAATGGGCCTTATTGGGCCATAACTAATCCAACTAACCCTAGTGAACCATAAGCATATTCTTTTACTTTGATTGGGCTGTGACTGCTTCCAAGTGCCCAATGGGCCGAAAAAACCTTATTTTTAGGATCCAAATGTCCTAGCTAAAGTTAATGGGCCCAAACTACTCCATCATTTCTTCTCGGCCCATGTATAAACAAAAAAAAAAGAGGATTTTAGGGGAAGGGTTGACTTTGGGAGGTGACACCTCCATTTTATACAACATGCATCCATGCAACGACCAACACGTATCTATACTAGTCACCTCTTTCTCTCTCCCCTCTCCTCTTCTACTCTCGGCCGAAGACAACAAACATACACACATTTCACCAAAATTCTCTCAATTTCTCTCAAGGATCATGCATCTTCTTCCTCCAAAATTCTCAAGATTTAGCTTAGGTTTCAAGAGGATTTTCACACGATAATCATCATTCTTGGTAAGCCTTTACACACTCAAGTTTTATAACTCCATCTTCATGATAGATCACTCTTTTAAACAAAGTTTTTGGTGATCATACTCCTAGAAATCTTCTTAAGTTTGAGATCCACTCACGGGAGTTGCTAGGGCCGAAAATCACTTCATCTTTCCACTTCTTCTTCCCAAAACCAAAACATCAAGCAAAGGTGAGTTCATACCCCCTTGTTTTCGGATTTCATATGATTTTTGGGGGAGAATGCAAGTAAAATGTGTAGATCTATGTGTTATATGCATGTTTTGTGTGAATTCTTAGTTTATTTGGTAAAAATGTGTTAGATCTTAGTGAATCTTGAAAATTTAAGTATGATGTAGCAAAGATCTAAAAACTACAACACTACATACATCATATTATCAAACCAAAAGTGAACACATGTTTAAGATGCAAAAGAATTCAACAAAAACCTTGTTAAAGGTCAAAATTGTCAAGAAAACAAAAGATAAGGGTAAAAAGTGAAAATTCTCTTTTTAAAAGGGCCAAACAGGTCATACATGTAATAAAATGTATTTTTATTCTAAACATGCTTTTAAAAGGGTCAAAAATGAAAATTTAAGCTTATTGGGGCAAACTTTTGGGCCTCACGGCCTTTGGGCCCAATTTGCGAGAAAATGAAGATTTAGGTTTAAAAATGTTATTTGGCCAAATTTTGAGTCCTAAATGTAAATAAACCAAATTTAGAGGTGAAAATATCAATTATTTTCAAATTGGACCAAAAATGTAAAGTTTTCCAAAATTGGGCCGAAAGTGTAAACTTTTACCAATAAGGGACTGAAAATGTATTTTTCTGCCAAAGAGGGTTTTAAATGTGAAAATATAACATTTTGGGTTAAAACCGGAAATTTATAGACATTTGGGACAAAATTGCAAACTTTTAGAAAGTATGGACTAAAGTGTCATTTTTACAAAACTTTGGGCCTAATTTAATAATTTGAGAATTGTTGGCAAAAAACGTCGTTTTTACAAAAAGAGGATTTTTATCAACAATCTATTTAACTTCAAGTCAAAACAAACAACAGAATAAAACAAAATGAACGAAATACAACAATAACTATTTATTGTGCCTAATATACACGGTAGTTGGCCATTGGACCCTAGGGCCCAATTAAGTGTATATTGAGCCCAATGCTTTCCATGATGTGTTTATTGGGTCTTGCGACCCATTTACATATTAATTTGGGCATAAGTATTGGATTACATGTTATCGGGCTTTTGTGGCCCATTTACATGCCTATTGGGCCTAAATTACCCTCTTACATGTTATTGGGCCTTTGTGGTCCAACTACATGCTAATAGGGCTTGGATTGGAAATTTCACATGTTAATATGACCGTAACTATACCTTTGCGAAATCATTAAATTTCGAATACTTCTATATGTAGCTTTCGAATACAAAAACATACTACATATACGTAAACGTTAAACATAGAACAAAAAGGGGTTAAGAATCTAGTGAGACATGTCGGTTGGCACCTCTGAGTGTACAATCGTAGCCTGTAGTTATAATCAGAGTTTCCTGGTAGGAAAGCTGAAGTTTGTGTATAGATCTATACGGGGTGACCCCCCACGCCTTAGATGTTCGCTACAGCTAGACTAGGCCAGTCTGGGGCGACAACATCCTTAGTCAAGATCGGCATTTGGAAAAATACCAAGACGGGCGACCTAGTCATTATCATGCATGGTTATAACGGCTCAAATAGTGATTCAATACCAAAAGATAACCTTTTGAAGATAAATTCTTTAATTGTGTCAATACAAAATGACTTACCTAACGATACAAAAATCTAAACGATGTTATAAAACAGAAAATATCGGATTTTCTGGGGAGATTATTCATATACAATTATCATTTATTCAAATTACAGTGAACCTAAACTACACTCATACAAGTTTTTAACCATTAAATTCACACATGCATTTATACTCGATTTTCATATCATTTTCAAATCATTTTACAGAAAATATCGTATTTTCTGGGTTTTTATGAAAGATACAAAGACTTTTACTCAAATATACTTATGAACTCACCAACATTATATATGTTGACCGTTTTCAAAATAACTTGTATTCTCAGGTAATCGTTAAGCTGGAAGATATGCAAGTGTGTATAGTTTTGTCTATGTAATATCACTTATCGTACTTTGAACAATTAGAACTTATGTATTTTAACAATGTACTTGATGTGAACAATGCTGGTTGTATTATTTAATGTTGGTGATGAATGTGTTATGTTTCATGTATATTCATTGTGATGATTATTCAATTGTTAGTCACACGAGCCCCCGGACGTTTCCGCCGTCTGGTTCGGGGGTGTGACACATCTTCCTTCATTAGTTCAAGTAGCTTCGCAATTTCGATCCTAGTTTCACTTCCTAAATTGACTGTTGACCCTAAAAATTGAATTTGACTTTCAAGCTTGACCTTTGACTTTAAACTTTGACTTTCTCGTTTAACTTTCAAATTTTAAGTTAACTTTTCAAGTTTGACTTTTAAGTTTGATTTTTTAAACTTCATTTTTTAAGGTTGACCTTCTTGGTTTCAAGTGAAAGGGCATTTTTGATAAACAATGAGTTCCTCAAACATCCCAGTCAATGAAGTTTCATGCTATCAATCATGTGAAGCTACGGTTAAGTTTCTTCGTGAACAAAATGATTTGCTAAAAAGGGAAAATGAGAACCTGAAATATGAAGGATATACTCTTAGGAAGGCCCAAAAATCTTCGAAAACACAACTAGAGGCCATAACTAAGGATTTTAGAAAACTTCAAGAGGAATATTGCAACAAATGTGAAAATTATGACTATATTAAGAGACAGCTTGCTAGCTTAACTGCCGAACTTGATGCATTGAAAGCTAAATATAATGATGTTGAATTCACCTTTAAGAAATTCGATGTGTCAAGTGAGGCAGTTTCATCCATGATAGAAAAACAACTAAACTTTAAAGATAATCAAAATAAGGGTCTAGGGTATAATAGTGTTCCACCTCCCTTCAATGACAACTATAATCCACCCCTTGAGACCAACGAGGAAGAAATTCCTGCTCGGTATGGCCAAACCCCTGTACCAGCCTCAGTTAAGACTGAGCAATCTGGGTCAACTGAGAATATTAAGGTGAATGTTTTTGATGATTCTACTTCATGTGCAGGTAAAGTAGTGGAAGATGAGAACAAGGAGAAAACTATTGATCAAACCAATGACTCCTTGAACTCTAAATTTGTTGCTTCTAACTCAGTTACTTCTAAACCTGCTGCTGGTAAATACAGGCCACCAAAACAAGCGAAACAAAGTGTCTGTTGTAATTATGCTTGTGGGAACAATCAAAGACAAGGCATGGGTACGCCACCAGGGGCCGGTAGAAACAACTCCTACGTGAAGAAACAAACATGTTTTCACTGTGTAACACCTGGACACATTGCCGGAAATTGTCCAAATCGTGCATACGTTCCCTACTATGCACAAGGATGGCAAAACGCGTGAAGAGGGAGGTCTTTCAAAAGAAACCCTTCGAGGCCACGTTCAAACAATGGTGACTGGAACGCCAAAAAGGCCAAGAATCCAACTCCCAAGTTCAAGAAGGGAATGCCATGCTCGTGGTGCTTGTTTCAAACCATAAACTGCCTTATCTAAAATATAAACATGATCTGAAAATTCTTCGTTAATAAAACCTGGGGGTTGTTCCATGTAAACTGTTTCTTCAAGCTCTCCATTTAAAAATACACACTTTACATCCATTTGATAAACATCAAAGTATTTGTGAGCTGTATAAGCCAGAAAAATACGAACCGCCTCGAGTCTTGCGACAGGGGAAAAAGTTTCTTCATAGTCAATTCCTTCTTGTTGTGAATATCCTTTAACAACAAGTCTGGCTTTCTTTCGAACAATATTTCCATCTTTGTCGGTTTTATTTTTAAAAATCCATTTTTACCCGACAATCGAAACATTTTCAGGTTTAGGAATTAATCTCCAAACCTTGTTTCGTTCAAATTCAGACAATTCAGATTGCATTGCAACAACCCAATTCTAGTGTTCCATTGCAACCTTAACTGTTTTTGGGTCAATTTTAGAGATGAAAACATTGAACATGCAAAATTCTTGATGAGTATTCAATACCTCATTCTTTGCACGAATTTGAGCTCTTGTTAAAACACCCTCTTGTGGATTTCGAATTACTTGATCCTTCAGATGATCTCTTGTCCACTTTTCCATTGGCGGATATGCTGGATCAAATTCCAAAGGTTCATCTTCGTATATATCATCATTCTATGAACCTGCAATCGAACGAACATCATCAAAATCATTATTATTCTCAATGTTTTCTAAATGCTCCCCCTCAACATCAGCATTCAATCTTTCTTTCTCCCCCTCTAAAGAATGCTCTCCCTCATCTAAAGTATTCGAATCCAAGTGCTCCCCCTCCACTGGATTGTTTTGCATACTTTCGCCTTTGTCTGGAGAAGTTGATGTTGAATCATCAGTAAGCTTCGTTAGTTCAGAGAGATGATTATCATTTGCATTTATTTCAGCATCAACAGCATGATCTGAAGTTCCAAATATTAAATCATAATCAATATCTAAGGTTTGTGAGGATTCAGATTCATCTTGTATGTTTTTCAGAATTGGATGATTTTCAAACTGCGATGTAGTTTGTTTAATGTAGTAATCATCAAATGTAAGATTAAAAGTTTCTTCAACTTTTCGTGTTCTTTTATTCAACACACGATATGCGACTGAATTATGCGAATATCCTAAGAAAATCCCTTCATCTGCTTTTGCTTGAAATTTCGTAAGATTATCCTTGAGATTCATGATGAAGCACCGGCATCCGAAAACATGGAAAAATTTGACGTTAGGTTTTCGATTGTTGAGAATTTCATATGGAGTAATATTAAAACGACGATGAATGAAAGATCTGTTTTGAGTAAAACATGCGGTGGATACGGCTTTAGCCCAAAGGTATTGTGGAAGATTCGCATATGCCAGCATAGTCCTTGCTGCTTCGCATAGAGACCTATTTCTTCGTTCAACAACACCATTTTGTTGTGGTGTGTATGGAGATGAAAAATTATGCGAAATCCCTTTGTCCACCAAAAATGAATCAAGGACATTGTTCTTAAATTCAGTTCCATGATCACTCTTAATTTTTCGAACAATCTTCTTCAATGTTGTTTCCATCTTTTTGATAAAGTCAATCATGATTTGTGCAACTTCGGATTTAAGCCTGAGAAAATAAACCCACGTAAATCTGGAAAAGTCATCAACAATAACTAAAATGTACCTTTTCTTGGTGAGAGTTGAAACTGTCGAAGGACCACACAAATCAATATGTAAGAGCTCCAAAGGTGCGACAATTTTTGAATCTATCGTAATTGGATGACGTTGTTTATGTTGCTTTCCAACTTCACAAGCTGCACATAAAGAATCATTATCAAATTTAAGTACAGGTAAAACTCTTACCAGATCTTGTACCACAAGTTTATTGATGTTTCAAAAATTGAGATGAGAAAGTCTTCGATGCCATAGCCAACTTAAGTCTGATGTTGCTTTCGAAAGAAGACATATAGCAGGTTTCCCTACTATCGGATTGATGTCCAAAGTTAACATGTCACCTTTCCTTTTGGATTTCAGTAACACTTCTTTAGTGTTAACATTCGAAATAACACTTCCTTCTTCATTAAAAAGAACTTGATTTCCAGTGCCCACAACAAGTTGAGAAACACTTATCAAGTTATGTGGAAGACCTTCAACATATGCAACACGATTCATTGTGAATTGTCCGTTCGTGATCTTCCCATATCCTTTGACTTGACATTTTTGATTGTTCCCAAACTTCACAACTCCAACATTTTTTAGGCTTCGAAAATCACGTAAATTCTCCTTCTTCCCAGTCAGGTGACGAGAGCAACCACTATCAATGTACCATTTATTATCATATTGCTCGTCACATAGTACCTGCAATCAGTGGAAAAATTTAGGTACCCAAGGCTTTTTGGGTCCTTGGAAATTAGATTTCAATGTCGAATGTAATGAAGAACTTTTAACTCAATCACAAAATTTAGTTTTGAGACTATCAATTAAGTTCAAATCTTCATTTAAAGAAACCGAAACATAAGATTTTGATGGTTTCGAATGTTCACTGACACTATTCTTCGAATTCTTAGTTTGTGAATGGACATTCTTTGCTTTTATTATTGGTTTCCAAGCTTTGACTGATATGTTCGAATCCTTAGAAGATGAATTGCCGTTTGATGAAGTATTCACATATTTCTCTTATGCTTTGTGAATTTGCTCCTTTGAAAATGTATTTGACTGATACATCTTTCCTTTGCCTTCAAGCCAATGATCAATGTTCTTCCTTGAAATTATTCCTTTTTCACGTGAAGTTTTCATAGTTTCTTTCTTCGTATGATTAGGAAAATTTGGCTTTTGAGGAACAAAATCAACTTTTGGATTTGTTAGAAAAGATTGAGCATATGATGTATCAACCGTTGATTTAAAATGTTGACGTTGAAAGAATTTTGTCACACCCCCAAAACCTATGAACGGCGGAAACGTTCTGGGGTGGAGGACGTCATGTACAGTATCACAACAATGCAAGTAGTAAACAAACAACAACATCATCCATTGCATTAATAATATAATTTCATACAAGTGTGTTCTGTCAAGTTTTAAAGACACCAAAACAATATACATCAAAAATATAAGATGAGTCTTGAACGAGCTCCATCTTCTCAAAACCTGGCTCTGGTACCTGTCTACTGGCGACCTGAGAATACAAGTTATTTTGAAAGAGTTTATCAGCTTTAGAGCTGGTGAGATCATAAGTATATTAGTGTCTGTGTTTGTATGAAAGCATTTGTAAGATGTTTTGTACGATGTACTGTGTAAGTTTGTAAAAGTTTTGTATTTGTTTGAACTCTCCTAGAAAATCCTATGTTTCCTAATAAAAGTAGCCTTCTACCAAGGCATCTAGTGTCTGTGTGTGTCTCTTGTAAAAGTGTGTATTTTCCCAAATCCGACTATCATTAACCAAAAATATAGTTTTTACATTATTTTTTATTGTGTGAATATCACAAAGTAAAATGTAAAGGGAAAATGTTATAGTACTGTAATGTAGTATTAAGTAACTACTGCTGTACTAACTACCTTAAACTAATTGTATATGTTAAGGTACCATGTGATCGGCATGTATCTTGCTACCGACTCAATAGTAAAACGACAATGTAAGATGTCGTAAAAATGACGTTTGGCACCCGTAGACTTGCAAGTCCCACTGTAGCGAGCAGCAAGGTGTAGGATAGTCAATCCAGTATAGATCTATACACAAACTCATACGCTCCCCAATTATGGAGATTCTGATACAAAAACAGTCATGGCAGGTAGTGCCATGCCCTGTTTAATGGCTCACATAAATGTATTATTGTAAATGTTATGTGATTTGTGTGCTAGCTGTATTGTGTGTTCTTTCTCTGTCTAGCCTGTGTGTTTGTTTCTCGTCATAGTGTCTATTGTTTGTTTCTCATCACTCTGTCTTATGTTTGTTTCTCATCACTCTGTTTTATGTTTGTTTCTCATCACTCTGTTTTATGTTTGTTTCTCATCACTCCGTTTTATGTTTGTTTCTCATCATAGTATGTATTGACTCATGTATGAAATGACTCATTGTATGTTTCATTGTTCTAGTAATAGTATCTTCCTAAACTACCCCTATGGTAGCTTACTAGCAATGTATGAACATGTTTGTATACCCTTGCTACCCAAGGGCGTGGAACTGAATGAAAGAAATAACCTTTTATATCTATATACATATACATAATATATAACTAGGATTTAAACGACCTTCGGACAACTAACCTTGATACCCTAAGTCCACAACCAAACAAGGAACATGAAGTAAGGTAGGCTAGCAGTCCTAAGTCCTTTCAATACTACTTATATAACTATATCTATATAGATACACAAAATATAAGTTTAAAAGAGTTTAAGTAAAAGTATTTGATAAGTAAAAGAGTTTGTAAATTAGTTTGAGGTAAAACAGTTTGATAAACAGTTTGAAAAGTAAGAAAACCATTTGTTTGGTAGTTATTAATCACATGTGATTGATATAATAACTATAGTTGTTCAACTTGTATTCCCCCCATAAAGGCATTTAAAAACATTTAAAAGGTTAATTAAGGGGTATGAACTCACCTGTAGTGAGTGGTTTGGATGAACTGAAGAGATAGGATAGCTAGGTGTCAAGTGAAGACTTGTACACACACAATGATCCTAGTTAACATATAAATACACATATATGAATTCAATTAGTCTTTAAACAACTAATTAACCAAGTTAAGACATCCTAAGACATGTAAAACACCTTATATAGGTGCTATAAGTCCCAAGGATTGCATCTAAGGGTTGTAGGACCAAGCTATGGGGTTTAGGGTTCAAGGGAACCCCTTTCATGAGTTTACGGTTTCTTGACCATAACCACATGAGTTTACGGTCGTAAACCCATGAGTTTACGGCCGTAAACTCACACCCCTTTGACCATTTGTTGTTTTGAAGGTCTCTAAGTCCTTAGAAGTGTTTCCACTTGAAGTATATGTCTATGGAAGAAGTTAGGGCACCATTTCACTCCTATTTGGAGTTTACGGCCCTAGGACCATTTCCCTTTGGGTTTACGGCCGTAAACCCCTATGGATGATGGTATTTTGATGTTTTCAAGTCCTAAACACATTAAGGTATAAGTCTAGACTAGTTTCCAAGGCTAAGGAAGGGACTAGGGATACTTTGGCCCTTTAAGAAGGGTTTACGGTCCAAGGTGTTCTTGGACCGTAAACACCTTTGATCTTGGTGTTTCCTTGTGTTTCCTTGATGTAAAGATGTGTAGCAAGCTTAAACATACTCTAAGATAGAAGCACTTACAATATAGAAGCTGGAAATGAGCCAAAAGTCCAAGAACACTAGTGTGTGTTCTTGGTGTTCTTGGTGAAACTTGAAGATCTAGCCTTTTGGACTAATTTTTCGGATAGAAGTGTGTTAAAACACTAGATTAAGTGATATACTAACTCAAAAGGGCTAGAAACACTTACTAGATTAAAGATCTTGAATAAAACTTGGATGATACTTGAGAGAGTTTGATATTTGTTCTTGAAAAAGTGGAAAAGTGTTAAAAATGGCTAAGTGCCACTTATATACCCCTTTCCCTTAGGGTTTACGGCCGTAAACACCAAGTTTAGGCCGTAAACTCTAAACTTTTGATGTGTCGGGACTTTATTGTTGCACAATAAATCCTGGGGCATCCTCTCTCCTGATATCTCCTAAAGTATTAATCCTAAAATACTCAAACTTATTCCAAAAAGTCTGAAAATTTAACAGTAACTGTTTTGACTTCTATTGACTTGACATGTTGTACAAAATAGAAATTTCGGGTTGTCACATCATCCCCTCCTTAGAAGGAATTTCGTCCCGAAATTAGAATTTAAGCAAATAAGTAGTTACAGATAACTAAGTAAAAAGACGAGGATATTTCAGTTTCATCTGATCCTCTCGCTCCCAAGTGAATTCAGCTCCTCGCTTGGCGTTCCAGCAAACCTTCACTATCGGGATGTGGCTTTGTTTCGTTTGCTTGACCTCCCGGTCCATGATCTCTACTGGTTCTTCCACGAAGTTGAGGCTCTCGTTGATCTCGATCTCGTCGAGTGGGATTACAAGAGTCTCGTCGGACATACACTTTTTCAAGTTCGAGACGTGAAAGGTAGAATGTACGTTACTGAGTTCGCTCGGTAAGTTAAGTTTGTAAGCTACAGGGCCGATTCTGGCAAGAATCTCGAAAGGCCCAATGTACCTTGGATTTAGCTTTCCATGCTTTCCGAAGCGTATTAAGCCCTTCCAGGGTGAGACCTTTAATAGAACACGGTCGCCCACCTGGAATTCCAACGGTTTCCTTCGTTTATCAGCGTAGCTTTTCTGTCGGTCTCTGGAGGCTTTCAATCGTTCACGAATCTGAACGATCTTCTCCGTCGTTTCCCGAATGATTTCCGGACCTGTGAGAGTGCTTTCAGGAACTCGTCCCTTAGCTAACTGGGTCTCACCCACCTCGGCCCAACACAGAGGGGATCTGCACTTGCGGCCGTAGAGGGCCTCGAATGGAGCAGCCTTTATGCTTGTGTGATAATTGTTGTTGTAGGAAAATTCGACAAGGGGTAAATGAGTATCCCATGCTTTCCCAAAGTCAATCACACAGGCTCGTAACATGTCCTCCAAGGTTTGGATAGTCCTCTCACTTTGCCCGTCTGTCTGCGGATGGTAGGCTGTACTCATATCCAGCCTAGTTCCTAGGGAATTTTGTAGCGACTGACAGAACCTAGAAGTGAACCTACTATATCTGTCCGAGATAATGGATATAGGAACACCGTGCAGTCGTACAATCTCTCTAATGTAAGTTCTTGTAAGCTTCTCCATCTTGTCTGTCTCTTTGATAGGCAGGAAGTGCGCAGACTTGGTCAATCTGTCGACGATGACCCATATGGTATCAAGTCCACTCGTTGTCTTGGGCAACTTGGTTATGAAATCCATAGTGATCCGCTCCCACTTCCATTCTGGGATCTCAGGCTGTTGAAGAAGACCTGAGGGTTTCTGGTACTCGACCTTGACCTTTGCGGAAATAAGGTATTTACTTACGAAGGTAGCAATCTCTGCTTTCATGTTAGGCCACCAGTATAACTTTTTAAGATCCAGATACATCTTATCTGAACCTGGGTGGACGGAATAACGAGTGTTGTGCGCCTCGTTCATGACCAAGTCTCTGAAACCACCAAGTTTCGGGGTCCAGATCCGATCCATGAGATAATAGGATCCGCCACCTTTGACTTCCAAGTTCTTATCCATCCCTCGAAGGGATTCACTGTTCACATTTTCAGGTTTCAAAGCGTCGAGCTGAGCTGCCTGTATTTGTGTGGATAAGTGTGAATGGATAGTCATAGTCAATGATTTGACTCTACGAGCAGAATATTCTTTCCGACTTAGGGCGTCAGCTACTACATTGGCCTTGCCGGGATGATAACGAATTTTGCATTCGTAGTCACTGAGTAGTTCGACCCACCGTCGTTGTCTCATGTTGAGCTCCTTCTGGTCGAATATATGCTGCAGGTTCTTGTGGTCTGTAAAGATTGTGCTCTTCGTACTGTACAGGTAGTGTCTCCAGATCTTCAAAGCAAAAACAACTGCTCCTAGTTCAAGATCGTGGGTCGTGTAGTTGACCTCATGTGTCTTCAGCTGTATCGACGCATAGGCGATGACCTTACCTCGCTGCATCAGAACACATCCGAGACCTTGGTTCGATGCATCGCAATAGACAACGAAGTCTTCTATCCCTTCGGGGAGGGATAGTATTGGTGTGGTGCACAAGGCTCGTTTGAGCGTTTGGAACGCTCTCTCCTGCTTTTCTTCCCAGTCAAAGGGTACGCCCTTCTGGGTAAGCGTTGTAAGAGGCTTTGCAATGCGGGAGAAGTTCTGAATGAACCTGCGATAGTAGCCAGCGAGGCCTAGAAATTGACGAATTTCTGTAGGCGTCTTCGGTGCTGACCAGCTCTCAATGGCTTTGATTTTGGATGGGTCCACGAGGATTCCCTCTTCGCTAACCACGTGCCCTAAGAATTCGACTTGTCGGATCCAAAATTCGGATTTTGAGAACTTCGCATAAAGCTTCTCCGTGCGCAGGGTTTCTAAGACTTGTCGTAGATGTTGACTATGTTTCTCTTTACTTCGCGAGTAGATCAGTATGTCGTCGATGAAGACGATGACGAACTTATCCAAGTAAGGACGAAACACCCTATTCATCAAATCCATGAATACTGCGGACGCGTTTGTTAATCCGAATGACATCACTACGAATTCGTAGAGCCCATAACGAGTTCGGAAGGCTGTCTTTGGAACATCCTCTCCTAGTACTCGTAGCTGGTGATATCCGGATCTTAAGTCGATTTTGGAAAAGAAATTCGCCCCTTGAAGTTGATCGAATAAGTCGTCTATCCGAGGTAAAGGATAACGATTTTTGACGGTCAATTTGTTGAGCTCCCTGTAGTCGATGCACATAAGAAATGATCCGTCTTTCTTCTTGACGAACAAGACTGGAGCTACCCAGGGTGAGAAGCTCGGTCTTATAAAGCCCTTGCTGAGCAGTTCGTTAAGTTGACAAGATAGTTCTTGAATCTCTGCAGGTGCTAGGCGATAAGGCGATTTGGCTATGGGAGTAGCCCCTGGAACTAAGTCGATTCTGAACTCGACTTGTCGTTGCGGAGGTAATCCTGGTAGCTCTTCGAAGGTACAAGCGGAAAACTTGACCTTACTTCCCTCCGGGCACGAGCATATTTCAAAGACCGACTCTGTCTTCTCGAACCATTGCGAGAGGACGAGTACTCCGCCAGTCCCTTTGAAGGACAATGGCTTGCAGTTTGTGAAGTCTTTGTAGGAGCACTCTCTCGAGCGCACAGGGGTTTCAACCTGAATAGTCAGAACAGGAGTCCCTCCTCGAGTGGAACTTGAGGAATGATATTCAGCCATGGCCGTTGCCACAGCCGCAGCTACAGTAGCATTGAGGGCTGCTGTATCGAATTGAGGAGTAGGTGGAGTTGGTGCGGGAGGATTACGTCTTGTTGGTTTACGTGGAGGCATCTTTTAGCTGAAAGTTTAGAATGACAAAGACATTGATAAGAATTTGATAGGAACCTTGAAGAGAATGACTCATGGACTAACTCTCCATAGCCCAACAACATAATTGAATGGAATACTTGAATGAAGATGAAAGCATTTGGATAATAATTTCCATTAGATTAGGTATCTGTCAAAGACACTGGGATTACAGATGTAACAAGTTCGGGAAAAATGACCTAGAAGTAGGTCTTACATCAACCAAGATTGGAAAATTTTGACAGAACTACGACCTAATAATTGACCTAACAGGCTTAAGGTTGAACAAGATAGGAAAATAGCCTAAAGTTTTTACATAAACTAGGTTATATCCAAAAGAGAAGTCGATAAGACTCTAACGGCGACGAGAACTGCTAGAGTGAGTTCTTGAATCCGATAGGAGACGCTCTATGTCCCTCACACGCCTATCAGATCTTGCTTGCTGAGTTCGAAGTTCCCTGACTTCGGCTCGGGTTTCAGCAAGTTCCCTCTGAAGCATTGCATTACTAACCTGAGCCCTTTCATGAGCGGACTCCAGCTGGCGAATGCGGACAGTGTTAACACCAAAATTGGCATCCACTTCTACTACCCGGTCGATAGCTGCTTGACCCTGCTCGGTGTTCCGAGCAATCCTACGAACCATGATAGGTAGGACCCTATCAGCTGTACCTCCCTCAGTAAGGTTGTAGAAACTTCTGTCTCCATTGTAGGGAAAAGGTTGACCTTGTTCCTGACTCCACCTATTCAAGTTTGTGGCCCACAGAGGTGTGGGTCCTTGGAAAGCGGGACGAGGGTTTGGGTTTTGAACAGCTGGGGGTTGGTTGTTGACTTCTGGCTCCGATTCGGAACCATCAGAAAAACCTTCAGCTTCATAATCATCTAAAGGGATTGGGTGATTATCTTCTGGTTCTTCTTCCAGCCATCCTGCATTGTCGTGGTTTGGGAAGTACGGGTCTCCGGGAAGATGAAATCCAGCCATGATATCTACGCGAGAAAAGGGATATAAGAAATAACTAAATTAGACTAACTAATTAGATAATTATAAGATGATCTCTATTAGTTGCTTCAATACTTGTTTAAAGCATACTAGTTACATGTAACGCGGACGGGATAGACCTTCGAATAAGTGACCCTAACCCTAAGCCCACAACCAAACAAGGAACAGGAAGTCTATGACATCTTAGCACATATGACCTTAGTGTATCCACTAAACAACCATTGATATAATAATAAAGACCTTTAGTTTTCAAATAAGTAATTATTGTAATACAAAATACTCCTATAGTATTTTAAGTTTAATGTTCTGTTCTACGGTTCTTGTTGTAGTAGTGTTGGTAAGTTTTTAGACTTGTTGCAACCTCACAACCATACTTAGGCACATGCTAATCACTCCTCGGATAATTGTGTTGTCCAACAATCGTAATACTTTTGTTCAGTCCTAGTGACACTGATTTTAGTATGAATGCAGGTATGTATACTTTATTAAATATTTTATTACTTAAAGTATAAACTCTTCATCAGAGTATTTTAAATCCCGCTTGTGTTTATAGTTCGTATATCTTTTATGGGTTGATACACTCGATTCACTATAAACAATGCTCTGATACCAATCTGTCACACCCCCAAAACCTATGAATGGCGGAAACGTTCTGGGGTGGAGGACGTCATGTACAGTATCACAACAATGCAAGTAGTAAACAAGAAACAACATCATCCATTGCATTAATAATATAATTTCATACAAGTGTGTTCTGTCAAGTTTTAAAGACACCAAAACAATATACATCAAAAATATAAGATGAGTCTTGAACGAGCTCCATCTTCTCAAAACCTGGCTCCGGTACCTGTCTACTGGTGACCTGAGAATACAAGTTATTTTGAAAGAGTTTATCAGCTTTAGAGCTGGTGAGATCATAAGTATATTAGTGTCTGTGTTTGTATGAAAGCATTTGTAAGATGTTTTGTACGATGTACTGTGTAAGTTTGTAAAAGTTTTGTATTTGTTTGAACTCTCCTAGAAAACCCTATGTTTCCTAATAAAAGTAGCCTTCTACCAAGGCATCTAGTGTCTGTGGGTGTCTCTTGTAAAAGTGTGTATTTTCCCAAATCCGACTATCATTAACCAAAAATATAGTTTTTACATTATTGTTTATTGTGTGAATATCACAAAGTAAAATGTAAAGGGAAAATGTTATAGTACTGTAATGTAGTATTAAGTAACTACTGCTGTACTAACTACCTTAAACTAATTGTATATGTTAAGGTACCATGTGATCGGCCTGTATCTTGCTACCGACTCAATAGTAAAACGACAATGTAAGATGCCGTAAAAATGACGTTTGGCACCCGTAGACTTGCAAGTCCCACTGTAGCGAGCAGCAAGGTGTAGGATAGTCAATCCAGTATAGATCTATACACAAACTCATACGCTCCCCAATTAAGGAGATTCTGATACAAAAACAGTCATGGCAGGTAGTGCCATGCCCTGTTTAATAGCTCACATAAATGTATTATTGTAAATGTTATGTGATTTGTGTGCTAGCTGTATTGTGTGTTCTTTCTCTGTCTAGCCTGTATGTTTGTTTCTCGTCATAGTGTCTATTGTTTGTTTCTCATCACTCTGTTTTATGTTTGTTTCTCATCACTCTGTTTTATGTTTGTTTCTCATCACTCTGTTTTATGTTTGTTTCTCATCATAGTATGTATTGACTCATGTATGAACTGACTCATTGTATGTTTCATTGTTCTAGTAATAGTATCTTCATAAACTACCCCTATGGTAGCTTACTAGCAATGTATGAACATATTTGTATACCCTTGCTACCCAAGGGCAAGGAACTGAATGAAAGAAATAACCTTTTATATCTATATACATATACATAATATATAACTAGGATTTAAACGACCTTCAGACAACTAACCTTGATACCCTGAGTCCACAACCAAACAAGGAACAGGAAGTAAGGTAGGCTGGCAGTCCTAAGTCCTTTCAATACTACTTATATAACTATATCTATTTAGATACACAGAATATAAGTTTAAAATAGTTTAAGTAAAAGTATTTGATAAGTAAAAGAGTTTGTAAAGTAGTTTGAGGTAAAACAGTTTGATAAACAGTTTGAAAAGTAAGAAAACCATTTGTTTGGTAGTTATTAACCACATGTGATTGATATAATAACTACAGTTGTTCAACTTGTATTCCCCCCCATAAAGGCATTTAAAAACATTTAAAAGGTTAATTAAGGGGTATGAACTCACCTGTAGTGAGTGGTTTGGATGAACTGAAGATATAGGATTGCTAGGTGTCAAGTGAAGACTTGTACACACACAATGATCCTAGTTAACATATAAATACACATATATGAATTCAATTAGTCTTTAAACAACTAATTAACCAAGTTAAGACATCCTAAGACATGTAAAACACCTTATATAGGTGCTATAAGTCCCAAGGATTGCATCTAAGGGTTGTAGGACCAAGCTATGGGGTTTAGGGTTCAAGGGAACCCCTTTCATGAGTTTACGGTTTCTTGACCATAACCACATGAGTTTACGGCCGTAAACTCACACCCCTTTGACCATTTGTTGTTTTGAAGGTTTCTAAGTCCTTAGAAGTGTTTCCACTTGAAGTATATGTCTATGGAAGAAGTTAGGGCACCATTTCACTCCTATTTGGAGTTTACGGCCCTAGGACCATTTCCCTTTGGGTTTACGGCCGTAAACCCCTGTGGATGATGGTATTTTGATGTTTTCAAGTCCTAAACACATTAAGGTATAAGTCTAGACTAGTTTCCAAGGCTAAGGAAGGGACTAGGGATACTTTGGCCCTTTAAGAAGGGTTTACGATCCAAGGTGTTCTTGGACCGTAAACACCTTTGATCTTGGTGTTTCCTTGTGTTTCCTTGATGTAAAGATGTGTAGCAAGCTTAAACATACTCTAGGATAGAAGTACTTACAATATAGAAGCTTGAAATGAGCCAAAAGTCCAAGAACACTAGTGTGTGTTCTTGGTGTTCTTGGTGAAACTTGAAGATCAAGCCTTTTGGACTAATTTTTCGGATAGAAGTGTGTTAAAACACTAGATTAAGTGATATACTAACTCAAAAGGGCTAGAAACACTTACTAGATTAAAGATCTTGAATAAAACTTGGATGATACTTGAGAGAGTTTGATATTTGTTCTTGAAAAAGTGGAAAAGTGTTAAAAATGGCTAAGTGCCACTTATATACCCCTTTCCCTTAGGGTTTACGGCCGTAAACACCAAGTTTAGGCTGTAAACTCTAAACTTTTGATGTGTCGGGACTTTATTGTTGCACAATAAACCCTAGGGCATCCTCTCTCCTGATATCTCCTAAAGTATTAATCCTAAAATACTCAAACTTATTCCAAAAAGTCTGAAAATTTAACAGTAACTGTTTTGACTTCTATTGACTTGACATGTTGTACAAAATAGAAATTTCGGGTTGTCACAAATTTTTGATTTAGATTTGATTTATTTGAAAATGTTCTTGAATTATTAGTTTCTGAAACTTTCGAAAACCTTGGTTGTTTATTCACTTCAGACCTGGAATGATTTGATTGTGGTGAATATTGAGTTTTTGTTGAAAAAGAGGAATTTTTAGCTTTGAAAACATTTTTTAGTGATTGTGATTCAGACATCTTTTGAGACTCAATACTCTGCCAAAATATTTTCTTCCTTACTTGTCTTTTTGAAATGTTGTTTTCCTTTGAAAATTTGTCAATTTGATCTTTGAATTCCTTGGAGTTTAGTTTGACAACTTTTTCATTTTCCTTTACAACTTGTTTTGAATTCTCTTTTTCAATTTTTGATTTTTCAACCCATTTTCTTTGTGGTTTTTGACGTTGAAACACATATGAATTCTTTGTTAAGTTGTTTTCAACTGTGCTTTGATTTGCGAAAAAACATTCATCAGTTGTTTTTGAATTATCCTCCTCAACTAACTTCTTTAATTCTGGTTTGATATTCTCAATATTTCCAATAGTTACGAAAACTTGATTTGGAAAAATGACATCATCTGTACACTTGAAATTTGGATAAACCATAATATTCATTTTAAAAGGTAATGTTCACCTTTTTCAGTCATTGCTTTTTCGAACTTTTGTGTATCACCATACACTTGATCAACCACTATTTGTGGAGTTTCTTCTTCCTTTGAAGATTTTTTTCCCTTCGAAATTGTCTCTTCATCTTCATCATCGCTATCATCAGTTTGACTGTCTTTGATATCCATGAAGTTCATATCACATACTTTCGAAGTTGAAGGCATATCAGTTTCTTTCTCAACCATCAAATCCTTAACTTTTTCTTTCCCTTTAAATGTTGATGCAACATTAACAACAGACAACTGGGAACAATCAACATCCTCAAGTTCACTAATTTCACTAATATTGTCAGAATTATCTTCAATATCAGCAAAATTAGATTGAGAATCAGATGTTGAATTCTCAGTCTTTTTCAAAATTTTAATTTGTTCAGATTTTGTCAAAGTATCATTCACTATGTTAACTAATTCATTCGCATCAAGACATTCATCAATTTTGACTATTCTATATTTATATCTATCATCAGGAATTTTGTCAAAATCAGCTATTATTTGCTCACAATCATACAAAATATTATCTACCTTAGCTCTTTCGTATGCTAGAAAAGGTAGTAATTTTCTATGTTGCTCTTTACTTATTTCACATGAATGATGTAAATCAGTTAATTTTCCATAAATTCTTTTAGCTGAATTACAATAAATGTTTCTTTGAGCTAGCAAAAGTTTGACTTCACTTGACAAAGTATCCCTATCACACATAATATTTGTAATTTGTAATTCCAAACAATCAATTTTACTTATTTTCATGTCTAATTGCTTTTTGGTCTCTAACAACTCCATTGAAAACTTGTTGGCCTCATTGCTAGCAGACACAACAATTGAATCAAAATAAGTAACCGTCTCATCAAAAGATATTAGTTCAGAATCATAAGCATGTGTAGGAATATTAAAAGATTCGAGAATTATACGTACCTTTGTTGTCATTGGAGATTTGTCTACTGTCTTGGATACGAAGCATTGTCCTTTCACTTCGAATTCCTTGTAATCTGAGTCCTCCGCCATTTTCGCATACATTGCTCCATGTGTTGGATTCCTCATTTCTTCATCGTCTGATCCGGATGACCAGATTTGATACGTTCCATCTTCATCTTCATGTTCACCTTTTGCAACCAATGACAAGTTTTTGGCTTTCGCACGAACCTCCTCAAGCCTTTCTGCATAATACACCTCATCTTTAACTTTATTCTTCCTCTCATCCTTCTTCCGAAGCATACAATCATTCGCAAGATGATTAGCTCCGTTGCAATAATGACAATCTATACCAGCATCACCTTTCAGCTTTTTCTCGATCTTTCCTTCAGACATTTTCGAATCTTTCTTCTCAATTTTCTTTTTCTCCTCATCAGCAGTTTTACTCACAACACTTCCTTTTACCTGAACAAGCTTAGTCTTCGGATTGAACGGCTTTTTAAAAAACTTGTTAACACGATTATTCGAGTAAAAAGCTATTGCCTCATCATCCGAATTCATGATGAATCCTTCTTCTTCCTCAGAATCACCATTTTCTGCTTCTTTCTCAGATATCTTTGACACAAGTGCCAATGGACCTCCCAAATTCAGCTTCGTCTCTTCAGCAATTTCATTTACCTCAGTTTCGTGTGTCTTCAACTGATTGTACAAATCATTGAGAGTTGATGTATCAAAACTTTGTTGATTCTTCACCATCATACTTACGCTTCTCCATTCTTTTTGAAGACCCATCACAAAGATGAGATTGAATTCCATTGAAGTCCTGGTAATTCCATAGCGATTACAACGATAGATTAATTCGTTCAGTCGATCATAGTAGACATCAATTGTTTCACCTTCTTTTTGTCTGAAATCTTTCAGCTCAACCAAACATTGTTTGACTGAATTGATTTTCGTCTTCTCACTTCCTTCAAACGTATCTTTCATATTGTTCCAGATCTCCTTTGCAGTTGTAAAACTCCTTATATAATTGTACACAACTGGAGGTAAAGCTCCTCGCAATTCTCTCATACACCTCTTCTCCAGTTTCTTCAGACGATCAGTTTGATTATCAACTTCAGAACTTGTAGAAGATGATCCAATTGGTTGAACATTCTTTCACACCCCAAAACCGGAACGGCGGAAACGTTCGGGGGTGGAGGACGTCATGTTCAGTATCACAACAATGCAAAGTAGTAAACAAGCAACAACATCATCCATTCCATTAATAATATAATTTCATACAAGTGTGTTCTGTCAAGTTATATAGACACCAAAAATATACATCAAAAATAAAAGATGTGTCTTGAACGAGCTCCATCTTCTCAAAAACCTGGCACCGGTACCTGTCTACTGGTGACCTGAGAATACAAGTTATTTTGAAAGGGTTTATCAGCTTTAAAGCTGGTGAGTTCATAAGTATATTAGTGTCTATATTTGTATGAAAGTGTTTGTAAGTCTGTAATGTATAAGTTTTGTAAAAGTTTGTAATTGTTTGAACTCTCCTAGAAAACCCTATGTTTCCTACTAAAAGTAGCCTTCTACCAAGGCATCTAGTATCTGTGTGTGTGTCTCTTGTAAGAGTGTGTATTTTCCCAAATCTGACTATCATTAACCAAAAATATAGTGTTTACATTATTGTTTATTGTGTGAATATCACAAAGTAAATGTAAAGGGAAAATGAAATAGTACTGTAGTGTTGTATTAAGTAACTACTGTTGTACTAATTACCTTAAACCAATTGTTATTTAAAGTACCATGTGATCGGCCTGTATCCTGCTACCGACTCTATAGAAAAACGACGATGTAAGACATCGTAAGAAATGACGTTTGGCACCCATAGACTTGCAAGTCCCACTGTAGCGAGCAACAAGGTGTAGGATAGTCAATCCAGTATAGATCTATACACAAACTCATACGCTCCCCATTTAAGGAGATTCTTGATACAAAACGGGTCATGACACGTAGTGCCATGCCCCCGTTAAGTGGCTAACATAACTGTAAGTAAGGTATATGTATATGTATATGTATGTGCTAGCTGTATTGTGTGTTCTTTCTCTGTCTAGCCTGTATGTTTTGTTTCTCATCACTGTGTATTATGTTTGTTTCTCATCACTATGTATTATGTTTGTTTCTCATCACTATGTATTAATGTTTGTTTCTCATCACTATGTATTATGTTTGTTTCTCATCACTATGTATTACACATGAATGAACTGACTCATTGTATGTTTCATTGTTCTAGTAATACTATCTTCCTAAACTATACCTATTATAGTTTACTAGTAATGTTGTTTGTGTATATGAACATGTTTGTATACCTTTGCTACCCAAAGGCATTGAACTGAATGAAAGAAGTAACCTTTTATATCTATACACATATACATGATATATAACTAGGATTCAAACGACCTTCGGACAAATAACCCGAATACCCTAAGTCCACAACCAAACAAGGAACCGGAAGTAAGGTGAGCTATCAGTCCTAAGTCCTTTCAATCCTACTTATATAATTATATCCATATAGATACACAGAATATAAGTTAAAAGAGTTTAATAAAAGTATTTGATATATAAAAGAGTTTGTCAAACAGTTTGTAGTAAAACAGTTTGATAACACAGTTTGAAAAGTAAGAAATCCACTTGTTTGGTAGTTATTAATCACATGTGATTGATATAATAACTATAATAGTTCAACTTGTATTCCCCCTATAAAAGCATTTAAAAACATTTAAAAGGTTAATTAAGGGGTATGAACTCACCTGTAGTGAGTGGTTTGGATGAACGGAATGTATAGGATGATAGGTGTCAAGTGAAGACTTGTACACACACGATGATCATAGTTAACATATAATATCACATATATGTATCCAATTAGTCTTTAAACAACTAATTAACAAAGTTAAGACATCCTAGGACATGTAAAACACCTTATTTAAGTGCTATAAGTCCTAAGGATTGCATCTAAGTGTTGTAAGACATTGCTATTGAGTTTAGGGTTCAAGGGAACCGTTTATTGGAATTTACGGTTTTGTGACCATAGCTCATTGAGTTTACGGTCATAAACGCATGATTTTACGGCCGTAAACTCATGTTTCTTTGACCATCTTGTGTTTTGAAGCCTTAAAGATCACAAGAAGCATTCATACTTCATGTTTAAGCCTTAGGAAGAGATTAGGGCACCATTTCACTCCTTTTAGGAGTTTACGGTCCTTGGACCATTTCCCTTTGGGTTTACGGCCGTAAACCCAAATGGTTTATGGTCTTTTGATGTTTTCAAGTACTAAGCACATCAAGGAATGGATATAGGCTAGTTTCTAAGGCTTAGAAGGGACTAGGGCACACTTTGGCACCCTTTTTGGGGTTTACGGTCCAAGAACATCTTGGACCGTAAACACCTTTGATCCTTGGTTTCTTGGGTGTTTTCTTGATGTTTAGAAGTGTAACAAGCTCTATAATACTCTAGGATGGAAGTACTTACTAGGTAGAAGCTTGAAAAGGTGCTAAAAGTCCAAGAACACTAGTGTGTGTTCTTGGTGTTCTTGGTGAAACTTGAAGATCTACACTTTTGGAATGATTTCACGGATGGAATCATGTTAGATCACTAGATTAAGGTATATATCAACTTATTAGGTTAAGAAACACTTACAAGTTGAAGATCTTGAAGAAATGTTGGATGATACTTCAGAGAGAATTGAGTTTTGGATCTTGAAATTGTTAAAAGTGATAAATAATGACTAAGTGTCATATTTATACCCTCTTTTAGGGTTTACGGCCGTAAACACCTTTGTTTAGGCCGTAAACTCCAAACTCTTGGAGTTTTGGAATAATATTGTTGCACAATAACCCCTAGGGCATCCTCTCTCCTGTTATCTCCTGAAGTACTAATCTTAAAATACTCAAACTTATTCCAAAAAGCTTGAAAATTAGCAGAAACAGTTCTGACTCCTATTGAAGTGAATGGTTGTACATAATAGAAATTTCGGGTTGTCACACATTCACTGGAACATTGACATTTCCAGTGATACATGACCATAATTCTTCATCAAGACCATTCAGATAATCCTGCATACGATCAGCCCACTGATCATAATAATCAGGGATTAGCATTGGAATTTTGGTTGATGATCCTAACTGATGAGAAAACAAAGTCATCGAATTGAGATTGAAACTCGCCATTGTTGTACGGAAGCTGAATTTGAAATTTTTTAAGAAGATTTGGAAATTTGAAAACAAACTAGTTGATTCAAATCGGAATTGCATGAAAAACACTCGATTCAACATTTCAAATGCAGAATCAAATCACAAACTAAAATCTAGGGAAAATTTTCACGATCAAAAAGTGCGGAAACTTTTGAACCAAAAATTTGATTCAAAAACTTTTTGAATGGATGAAAATCAGATCACAGATGTGATTCCTGCTCTGATACCAATTGGTGAATTAAAGAATCAAGTATAAAACGAATCAGAGTATGAAATCAATTAAGAATGCAAGATTGAACACTAGATGTAAATATGATCTTGTTTCAGTTCTATTACGCTTTCGAATCTTTATAGAGTACAAAGACAGGTCTGTAAAAAAAACTCTTATCTAACTCTAGTAAATATCCCTATTTATAGGGAACTGAAAGCGTACAAAAAATATACAAAGGCATAGACACTTAGGCTTCGAATAAAAGCGCCTCAGTAAAATAGATTACAAAACATTCGAAGAGTTCAAAATACATTTCGACTAATTACAACAATTCGACCCTTACAAACACGTTGATTTCGGTGTTTAAAAGATGCATTCGATTACGAAAGGTGTTTACAAAAAAGGAACTAGATCTAAATCTACATAACTAACACATACTAACACTCTCAATGTTACATTTCTCAAGCACACCTCTACATGTGGAATGAACCCACCTTATATGGAGGTGTTTACATGTCTCTCTCTCTCTCTCTCTCTCTCTCTCTCTCTCTCTTTCTATCTCTCATGTCACAAGGCTACTTTACCACATGCAAGTGGGTCTACAAAATTCAAACCATTTACAAAGTCATACATGGATAATTTTGTACCCAACATTCTCCCCCTCAAAGTTAGGAATGGAGGACCCGCTTCAAATCTTCCAAACTCGAGCAACTTCATGAACCGAGCCTCAAACGTGACACATGTATATATGAACATGAAATCTTGAATTCTTCCATGATTCTTCAATTTGGGTTCTATAATGTGAGACCATAGGAACCGAGCATCAACAGGTAATTAGGAGTTTCTCAATCTCTAAATAACCACCCTAAAGTTGAGCATAAAAGCACACCCGAAAAATCTTCAATAACTCCAAACCCATCATGAACCGAAATCACTTCCGAATCTCCAATCGAATCATTTCATAAACTTCAAATACTCGAGGTCACTTCGGTCTTCAAGTCCAAATAATATGAAATTTTCAACTTTCGAATTTCCATATAAATCTCTACCCCTTTTTATAATTGAAAAATGATTATAAAATCAAGAAAGGAATGAGAAAGTGATCAATTCGGAATTTTTCTATCCAAAACTCCCGCTTAACACATGGCATAAACATTTTGCTTCAATCCGGAAAATCCAAAAAATCTTCAATTTTTAGCTTCTTTCATAGACCGCCTTTGACAAAAGTTCACAAATTTGGGTAGAAATTGTCAATTTCGAAATTCTGCAGTGACCCAGTACGCCCAAAACAGCGAAAAATACGAAACTCTCCCCCATTTACGAAACTGGGTAGCAAGCGTCAATTCGCATTAACTGTAGGGGCCTGATTCGAAAATATACCAATTTTTCAAAATTTTCAGCACAATGTCGAAGTTGGGTTTAAACTGTAAATTTCAATATAAGTGCAAGGACTCATTCCGAAAATTCTGTTCATTTTCTTCAAAGTTTTCTTTTCCAATTTGTGAACCAGTCGTGAATGTCGACCCCCACACCCAAATATTCGATAGTAAATCAAAATTTTCGTTAGTCGATACCCGGTAGAAACCTTCAAAACTTCAATCTCGAAATCTTCGACTATCGACTTCCCAAATTCTGACACCAGTCAAATTTAGCTCAAAAATAAATTGATGAATAGTTGTAAGTGGGATAAACAAAGTGGTAGAGATTGTAACAAGGTTTCCAAAAATATAAAGAACACTGAAATCCGAGTTATAACGAAGAAGTTATGACCAATCGAAAATCCACGACAAAACCGACTGATTGACGGATGTAGCAAAATACCGTGATAACACTTATTATCTTAAGGCCATGAATTATAAGGTAAATGTAAAGATACTCGTAACCATACTGATTGACGGATGTAAACATGACGACGTGCTGGCATCGAAATGAATGTGACATTTGTCACCCCTTGGCTTGGTCGGTCGGGACTGTAGCTAGCAGTCAGGATGTGGGATGGTCTGTCCCGTATAGATCTACACACACAATGCCCGCTCTCCCTCCAGGAGACTCTGGTTACCACTCGACAACGGTGAAATCCGCGTCATGAGGATGTATCTCGTGTTTTGATTTCTATTAAACCTTTCTTTTTACTAAAAGTATATGTTTTCAGAATATAGATATAACTAAGTACTCCTTCATGAAAGTTATAGTCGGTTTCTAAACTATACCTATTGTAGTTTACTCGAGAGGTTATCTAGATGCCTTTGCTACCCAAAGGTGTTGAACTGGAATAAGAGTATTAACATCTAACCAGATATACATAATATATAACTAGGACTTCAAAGACACTCGGACAAATAACCGGATGCTCTAAGTCCACAACCAAACAAGGAACAAGAAATAAAGCGGGTTATTAGTCCTAAGTCCTTCAAGCCCTACTTATATAACTATATCTATATAGACATTAATCTATCAAGGAAATAATTTTAAAAGACTTTGATAAAAGCTTAATAATGTAAAAAGGGATTTTTGTACTTTAAAAGAGATTTGAAAACAAGATTTGAAAACATTTAGCTGAATAAAAACAGTTTAACATGCAAAAATCTATTTGCTAGACAATTATTAATCACATGTGATTGATATAATAACTTATCAGTTCAACTTGTATTCCCCCCCATAAAAGCATCTAAAATCATTTAAAAGGTTGATTAAGGGGTATGAACTAAGCTGAGGTGGGTGATTCGGATGAACGGATAGTATAGGATGCTAAGTGTCAAGTGAGGACTTGAACACACACGCGAATCCTATTGAATTAGTCATTTAATAACTAATTAAGCAAGTAAAGACACCCTAATATGTGGAAACACTTTGCTTCAAGTGCTAGGAGTACTAAAGGGTTGCATCTAAAGAGAGTATGGCCTCACATTGGAGTTTACTCCCCATATAGTAGCACCATATGGGTTTACGGTTCTTGGACCATTTCCCTCATGAGTTTACGGCCATAAACTCATGGTAATGGTACCATTGGGTGTTTTAAGGTCTTATACCACACACAAGGAAGTAAGCTAGACTCGAATCCAAGGCTTAGGAAGTGACTAGGGCTCGAAATGGCCTTTCTTTGGAGTTTACGGTCCTTGGGAGTTTACGGTCGTAAACACATGTGTTTACGGTCGTAAACCCATGAGTTTACGTCCATAAACTCATGGTTACCCAACCATTTCGTGTTTTGGTGTCTCTAACTCATGCATGCAAGGTTCTAGTCCTTTATACAAGCCATAGAAGGTGTTAGGGGCACCTAAACCCCACTTGAAGGTGTTTACGGTCCAAGGAGATATTCTTGAACCGTAAACACGTATGTTCTTGGGGATTTTGATGTTCTTCAAGGGTTTAACATGTATTCTAAGCAAACAACTAGTTAGGAGGAGTGTACTTACTTATAGGAGGCTTGTAGGAGTGTTTAAGGGCCAAAAACACTAGTGTGTGTTCTTGGTGTTCTTGGTGTTTTGAAGAACACATGAAGATCTAAGAAAAGAGGAGATTTCAATGGATGAAATCGAGTATAAACACTAGATAAAGTGTTATATGAAGGAATCAAGGAAGGAAATACTTACATTTTTGGAGGATTGGAAGAAATGTGATATGATACTTGAGAGAGAATCTTGGTGTTCTTGAGTTAGGAAGTGAAAAATGAAGAATGAAGGGTAAACTCATGCTATATGCATGAGTCCATGGTCAAAGGGAGTTTACGGCCCAAACTCGCTTGTTTAGCCGTAAACACCTAGTCAAGGTGTTAATCGTTTATTTGCTTCACAACACTCCTAACGGGTACTCCCATTTATTTGTTCGTTTGACGAAAAAATAAAATAAAATATCCAAACGGACTTAAAACTGGCCAAAAATGTACTGAGATGAATTTGACCATTATTTGATGTGCTTGACTGCAGAGTTTATACAAATGAAAATTTCGGGTTGTCACATTTCCTGTCCCGATCTGTAAAAAATAATAATATTAAAAATAAATCAAAATTTGCCGACGAAGTCTAAACGAAAGTCGTAGAGTATAATTTACCTACGCGTGCATATAAAGAACGCCAAAAACAGAGCTCGTATGCGAAAGTTATGAAATTTGCAAGTTTTTGGCACGAAAATCAATAAAAGTTGAGAACCGGGAATTTTCGCATGGACCCTCTTCGGCCACGTCACCCTCGCATGCGAAGCTTCCACGTGTCTGCTATGTGGCGTCTGCTGATTGGACCGAAGTCTCGCGTGGCGTCTTCTGATTCGACCAAAGACGCGGTCCACTTACCTTCGGACACCCTCGCAGGAGACACCCCTCGGACACCCCTCGGACCCTCGTGGCACCTTCCCATTGGACCGAACATC
The DNA here is from genome assembly GCF_052849685.1 of Lactuca virosa. NCBI lineage: Eukaryota > Viridiplantae > Streptophyta > Magnoliopsida > Asterales > Asteraceae > Lactuca > Lactuca virosa. Next base: position 366,648,563 of record NC_136433.1, on the reverse strand, counting down.
AGTCCACCGCTGATCCGACGCGCGAAGCCAGGTGTCCGAACCGAAGCTTCCCCCTCACATGCGAAGCTGCCACCTGCCTTCTCCCTCGCCACCTGTCCGAGACACGCGTCGCACCCTCCTTGCTTCGGATCCGAGGCCGTGGGCTATATATAGGGTGCGAACCCTCCCGGTTCCTTCACCATTTTTACCCCAAATTTCACCATATTTCACCTTTATCACCTCTTTAAACTTTATTACAACCCCCCGAAGCCCCGATATCGTATCTCAAACCCGAACAAATCCCCGGAGCCCCCAAATTCTCGAGAAAATAACCTCTTTCCAGTCGAACTGCTGCCCGCATAAAGCCCAGTTTTTAATCAAAAACTCGCGGTTTCTTCGAGAAAGATCATCTATAGAAACGAAACACTGCCCAAATCACCGCTTATCAAAGTGAGTTCATACCCCTATAATCTACCTTTTTAATGGTTTTTAAATACTTTTTAGGGGGGGGGGGGGAATACAAGTTGAACACAATATAAATTGTGTTAATAATTGTATGTGATAATAATCAGAAAAGATTTCCTTACGTCTTTAAGGATTACCAAATACTTCCAAAATGACTTAAAGCCATGTTAAATCTTTAAAGTCATGTAAACTTCGTTAAATTCTTTGAAAAAGGTTTTATAAACTATTTCAAATTATAATTACCAAAATCATGTTATATATGTATAAATATATAAATAAGATTTGAAGGACTTAGGACTAATGAATTATCTTATTTCCTTTTCCTTGTTTGAAAGTGGAATTAAGGTGGTGTTATTTGTTCAAAGGTCGTTTCCTTCTTAATTATATAATGTGACACCAGTCAAATTTTGGTCAAAAATAAATTGATCAATAATCGTAATTGGGATGAACCAAGTGGTAGAGTTTGTAACAGGGTTTCAAAAAATATAAAGAACACTGAAATCTGAGTTATAACGAAAAAGTTATGACCAATCGAAAATCCGCGATAAAACCGGCAAAACACTGTTCAGTGTAAAAAGTAAATTTTCGATAAAAGGCTTTTTAACCTTAACAATCTAAATGAAACTTGTAGAATATGTTAAACCAAGAACGTTCATAAAAAGAACGTAAAAATCTGACTTCGTATGAGGAAGTTATGATTTTTCGAAGTTTCGGTTTAGCAATAGATAGCTAAAAATTTGAAATATAAATCGATCGATATTTAGCCGACACAACTTAAACGAGAATCGAAGGTCTCGTCAAAAGTAGCACAATGGTAAAAAGACAGACGAAAACGGACGTCGGATGAAGAAGTTATGAATTTTTAACGAATTTCCTGTCTCGGTCTGTTAAAAATAATAATATTAAAAATAAATTCAAAATCAGCCGACGAAGTCTAAACGAAAGTCGTAGAGTATAATTTTACCTACACGTGCATATAAAGAACGCCAAAAACGGAGCTCTTATGCGAAAGTTATGATTTTCACAAGTTTTTAGCACAAAAATCAAGAAAATGTTGAAAACCGGGCAAATTCACATGAGTCATCTTCGGACACGTCACCTCGCATGCGAGGCCTCCACGTGTTCGCTTCTCATTGGACCGCAACATCGCGTGGCAACCGTTGATTGGTCCGAAGTCGTCACCCTTCTTCCCCATTGGACCGAAGTCCGGTCCACTTAGAAGACCCCACCTGTCCCAAAACACGTGCCTCGCACCGGGTCCGAAATCTGCACCGCCTTAGACTTCGCACGTGGCCTTCGCAGGAGCTGCCACGTAGCTGCTGACTCACCTCCTCGCCTCGCCAGGTGGCTGCTGACTCACCCTTCGGACCGCACCCTCGCACCCCTATATAAAGGGTGCGAGACTTCTCGGCTAAGCAAGATTTTTCACCCTAAATTCTACATTTTGCACCATTTCACCCCCTCTACTTTCTCACGACCCCCCAAGGCCCTGGTATCGTGTCTAAAGCCCAAAGCAAGCCCCAGAGCACCAGAATTCTTGAGAAGTCATCCTCTCTCCTGTCGAAACTCTGCCCGATTTGAGCCGGTTTCTCGTCAAACAAACTCCTTCCGGGAAACGAAACGCTGCCCGAATCACCGCTTATCAAAGTGAGTTCATACCCCTATAATTTACATTTTTAATTGTTTTTAAACGCTTTTTATGGGGGGGGGGGAATACAAGTTTAACACAATATAAATTGTGTTAATAATTATGTGATAAAAATCACACAAAGGCTTTTCGTATATTTTTAATAATTACGAAATACTTCCAAAATGACTTAAAGCCATGTTAAACCTTTAAAGTCATATAAACTCCGTTAAATTCTTTGAAAAATGTTTTATAAACTATTTCAAATTATAATTGCCAAAATCATGTTTATATATGTATAAATATATAAATAAGATTTGAAGGACTTAGGACTAATGAATTATCTTAATTCCTTTTCCTTGTTTGGATGTGGAATTAAGGTGGTGTTATTTGTCTGAAGGTCGTTTCCTTCTTAATTATATATATATTATACATATATGAGTTTAAAAGGTTATTCCTTTTGGTATCATTACCTTTGTATCAGGCTGAGCAAAGTTGTTCATCCATGAGAAATCATGCTAATCAGATAGAAAATATAAATTATAATACATATAATTTATGATTCAGAACTAAATACACAAGTATGATTCACGATTGTATACTTTCCAAGGAAATTACCAAAAATTCATTTAATATACTAGGATATTTATAATAGCTTTATTGTATGAACAATATATTAAAGAAGTAAAAATACATCATACCGGGTTTGCATTAACAAAGGTACTATACAGAGTACTAGGGTTAGCAAACACGGGGTAATAATACATCATACCGAGTTTGCATTAACAAACGTACTATACAGAGTACCAGGGTTAGCAAACACGGGGTAATAATACATCACACCGAGTTTGCATTAACAAAGGTACTATACAGAGTACCAGGGTTAGCAAACACGGGGTAATAATACATCATAAATCTCGTTGAAACAATAAATTTGTGAGGCCCTTCACGGTGTACTTATCTAAGTACGACTTTTAAGTCCTGACCTATTAACCATAATCTTTTGTAGGGAGAGCGTGAATTTGTGTATAGATCTATATGGGACTGACAATCCCGTACCTCTACTGTTCGCTGCAGTTTGGCCGGCACGCCTAGGGTGTCAAATATCATACCATTCCGACGCCTGAAGAACGTCGCCGCAGGCATATCAGTCATATTAGTATGGTTAATAGAACTCACATGGATAAAACAACGAGTGAATTACTAAGTAATATACTTCTCTTAAAACAGTAAGAAAATATAATTACGTCCCGACCAAATATACCTTCTGTAGTTTTTACTTACAGTAAAAGCTACGTATCATGAAATCAAGTATGGTAAATATACTTGTACTTCTGGTTTTGAACATTTAAAACCACAAGGCAGTATTATGGATAATATAATATTTTCCAGGATTAATACTAAGGTTTTATTGTGGAACGGAAAAAACTAAGAATACTTTTACAAATGAAACGGTTTATGGGATTAAACCACTTTTACAAAGGAAACGGTTTATGGGATTAAACCACTTTTAAAAATGAAACGGTTTATGGATTAAACCACTTTTACTAATGAAACTGTTTATGGAATTAAAGTACTTATCAAATGGAACTTAGTCATTTAATCTCTGTAAACTAGTATAACATAAAAGACCTTTAGTGGTTAATTTTATAATTCCTTAGTTTCTACATCATAGTTATACATAAGTAATATCCGATTGACAGTGAAATGTGTGACTTCCGCCTTACTTCATGTTCCTTGTTTGGTTGTGGGCTTAGGCCAGATACACCCATTTGACTATCCATTCGATATTAGGTTATATATAATTAGTATAAACTAAGTAATTACAGAGGGAAACTATTGAGGTTATCAGTTAATCACCTCAGGAAATATAGGATTTTCTAGACGAACTAATCCAAAGAACTTAGGGTATACCTAACAGAACTAAAATACTTATGAACTCACCAGCTTAAATGCTAATCTACTCTTTCCAAATAACTTGTATTCTCAGGAATCTAGTAGACAGGTACACTCCCGAAGCTTTTGAGAAGACTACCTAGTAACGTATCGCGACTCTTGTCTTCTACTGTACCTACTTTGGTGTTTGAATATGTAATGTTTAAACACTTATGTAAAACTTATACTTATTAATGCAATGGTTGTTTGTACTTTGATTACTATATTGCATGTGTTGTGATACATACATGAAGTCCTCCGCCCCCAAACGTTTCCGCCGTTCTGGTTTGGGGGTGTGACAGATTGGTATCAGAGCAGTGTTTATAGTGAACTCAGTATATCAGTCATAAAATATATGCAACTATAAACCCATTGGGATAAAAACACTCTGACCAAGAGTTATACTTTAAAAAGATAACAATATTTTATAAAATTATAAGTACATGCAGAGTATATATACCAGAATGAGTATCACAAGAAGAACAAAACAAAAGTATTTGGATGTTGGACATTGCAGTTAAACCTAGACAGTGATGTAATCATATCTGGGATCTATATAGCCTGATCAACTATATTCATCCGAGATATGGCCAACATGTGTTTGGGGAGTGATTGTAGTGTTGCAACTGGTCTAAAACTTACCTAAGTACCAGAAGAATTCTAGAACCAAACATAAAGACTAAAATACTATGCGAGTATTTTAGGATGCTACAACAAGAAAACTGAAAACTTGTCAAATTCTTGTATCTAAAAGTCCAAGAATCAAACTCATAACTAAAATAACATGGAGGTATGTTGCATACCTTTGGGGAAATGTTAAAAAGATCTTTTCTGATAAGTCTATAATTACTAAGTGGATATGTTAAGGCTATATATAGCTGAGATTTTATAGACTTAGAATATGTGATTTTCACTCTACTTCCTTTTGGATGTGGTTTTAGAGTAGGATTACTTATTCAAAGGTCTATTTAATCTGGATTATATATAATCGGTACACACCATGTGATTATAGAAGGACCAGAAAGAATCACCTTCATAAAAATTTAAATTTTCTCATAGATTCTTTAGACATTCCCATTCTCGTGTAGACCCCTTAGATAAACGTAGTTACTCCAGCAATCAATAGAAGAGTCATGAAGGATCCAACAAAATTTCATTAGGAGAATTCCAAGAAAGAAACAGATGAAGAGTAAACAAACTATAGAAATCATTTAGTGCCCTTTCCCTATTAAGGACACCAATGAGATATTCGAATGAACTTCATTGATTCAAAATCTTCATTACGAAGTAATGAGGACAGTGTCAGAATCGGAAGTAAGACAGCTCGGGAATTCAATATACCTACAGAGGAGAAGGACACCCTATAGATACCAGGAGGAAACAAATCATTACCACCCAGAATAGAACAGAGAACAAAGGAAAACCACGCATGATTGATGAGAAGTATTTGAGCGTCTTTTCATTTAAGTAATAACTAATAAATGATACAACCTAGTGAGCTAGTATTTATACCACTCACATTGGGTTTGAGCTTATCCACTTTTCCTGTCACGACTAAAATCAATAAATCAGATCACGAAATCTTAATTGATAGTGATTACTTCTCAAATTCATAAGTCTATTTTATGTAGACACTGTTATGAATTATTTTGGAATATTTTCGAAAATTGGGAAACGATATCCACCAAACGAAGGTAACTTAGTTTGGATGATACTCGGTTCATAACCATTCTAGAAACTTAATTTTGTTCCATACTAGGACTGCATCATAGGGATGCAGGTCGAATCATTGAGAACAATATAATAAAACGAAAGATTTATACATAGATACAAATGGTTATAATACATCTAGAGACATCTATCGTCGCTCATGAGCGCATTTTCTTATCATGTAACAAAATCATGCCTCCAAAGAAATGTAACCAATCCATCAGCGAAACACCAATCCTTCAGATAGATACGGCTACGTTTCAAGCTACGGTCACAGCAGCTGTAGCAGCTGTCATGGCACACCTTAATGCTAACAATGCAAATGTTAGTAGTAATGATATCGGTAACCCCGATCGTGGTGGTGGCCAAGTACAACAACGAGCACCTACTTGTAAGGACACCTTGAACCTTAAGCCTAATATCCTTAAACAAAAGTTCGACAACAAGAAAGGGAGTTGTTCAACTCAAGATCCTAACAGAGGGCAACGAACTGGGGCAGTCAATACCCCCATCAGCCCTGCTATTCTAGCACCAACCAAGCCGTACTTAGGAAACCTCCCACACTGCAGCAAGTGAAACTACCATCATCATGGAGTTTTCCGAGAGCTGTATTGAAATAGATGCAACATGAAGGGGCATACCGCCCGCATCCGTAGAACTCTGGTTGAGTTCATCACTTCAACTACCGATGTTGGAACCATTCCCATATGTCATCTTTGTGGTGAAATAGGACATTACAAGAGGGATTGTCCAACAGAGAAGAACGACGGGGGAGTAAGAGGATTTTGACCCCAATACGTAGGAAAGCATCAAAGAACCCTTCTATATTTTGGTACGCTTCAAAACCTCGATAACTATCTATAATTATGATTACTCTTCCGTTCAAATTAAATCATAAAACTTATATAAAATTTGAAACCCTAACAGGTAAGTTATGATGACTTAGTGTATACATAAGGGTCATTTATAATTAAGATTTGTAGATTTAGAGTGAGTAATCCCGCCTCATTTCTTGTTCCTAGTTTGGTTGTGGATTTAGGGCAGGGTTGCTCAGTTAAAGGTTTTACCAATCTTAATTATACATGACTTGTATACACCAAGCGATTATAGAGAGACCTAGTAAGGAGCGTTTCATGAAAGTTCATAATTTCAAATTATCAGAACCCTCGTATTGGTAGTACCCGCCAATTTCGAATCAAAAAGGGGTTTGTAGTGATAATAAAAGAATAAAACCAGAAGCGGTGAAAACTTAGGTACATAGGATATCATCCTAGTAATCATTAGTCCCAGAACGACTTAATATCTATTTCGTCGAGAAAATTTCGACATCCTCATTCGACATGGTTTGGCCTGGCCCTTACCATGTGATAATTCTTATGCTGTACAAGAGAACTTTTTCCTTAATCAGTCGTAAGATGAAATTCTTTCAATCCATAACACAAAACCCTTAGGTTGTCTCTCGTTTCAAAACTTCAGAAGTACCCATGCGAAGAGTACCACGCCATTCTAGCCTACTCAGTAGACAGGAAACTTCAAACGAAAAGCACCGAAGTAGTCTTAAAAGTCAGTAACTACCGAAGTACCTCAAAAGATCTCATAGGAAAATCATCGAACCATAGGTTAAGTTCAAGAATAGAGACTAAGAACTCATTAAGTTATTCTATCACTGCTAAGTGTATATACGAGAGTGGTATATAAGTTAGACTTAATAAGACTAAGGATGTGTGATTCCGCCCTATCTCCCGTTCCTTGTTTGGCTGTGGACCTGGGGCAGAGTCACCCATCCGAACGTTTTGTGAAATCTAAAATATATATGACTTGTATACACGAGGTAATGGTGGATGAGCCAAGTATGAGTCTGATCATGAACTTCAGAGTAAAAGCCATCATCATGTATTCTATCAGGTGGAATTCAACATGAGACCACGACAGTGGGTCGAGCTACTAAATGACTACGAATATGAAATTCGTTATCATCTCGACAAAGCCAATATAGTAGCTGACACCCTAAGTCGAAAAGAGTACCCAGGTCATAGTGCCAATCAATGACTATGATAACCCATTCAAATCTCTCCACAGAAAGTAAGGAGGCTCAACAGGAAGCCTTGAAACCCGAAAATGTGGCAAGTAGAGAAGATGACTAGAACGTGTGAGTGCACGGTACTCCAATGTCTGTTATCTCCGCTGAGATAATAGAATCATCTCCCAGTTCAGGCAGTCACTCAAAAAAATATCTAGGAACTAGAGTATTCATGAGCCTATGTGATCGACTATGGTAAAGAATGGGATATGCATTTACCAATTAGTCGAGTCCTTTATCACGCTAGCATTCAAGTTGCTCCATTCGAAACCTTCTGCGGTCATAAGTTCAGATCCTATCTGCACTGGACTAAATTAGGTAATATACAACTAGCTAGAGATCTAATTTCCACACAGCACCCACGCTGATCTGGAATTCATCCGACAAACTACCAAAAACAAAATACGAATCAGGAAGCGACATAAAGCTTCCAGAGTTAATCAGAGAAGCTACGGCTTCGAAAAAAAACCTTTGGAATTCCAGGATTGATGACCTTGTCATATGAAGGTCTCACTCAGGAAGGACAAGATGGGCTTGAGAAAGCGTAGAATACAAAATTCAAGATACATAGGACCATTTGAGATTCTTACCATAATCGGTCTTGTAGTTTTAAACTTAAACCACCACAAAAACTTAATAACATTCATCCCATCTTTCACATATCTAATCTAAAGAGGTGTCTATCCGATAAAACACTTGTTATTTCACTCGATAAAATCAAGTTAAATAAAAGTCTACACTCTGTAGAAGAACCAATGAAAACCATGGATAGGGAAATCTAAAAGAACCAAGCAAAGTCTTATCCCGTTAGTGAAGGTTCGCTGGATTACAAACCAGGGACCTGAATTCACTTGGGAAAGGGAAGGTTAGACCTAGTCCATGAGTATCACTTTAGACTTAATTTCGGGACGAAATTCCCTCTAACGGGGAGATAATGTGACACCAGTCAAATTTGGTCAAAAATAAATTCATCAATAATCGTAATTGAGATGAACCAAGTGGTAGATTTTTAACAAGGTTTCCAAAAATATAAAGAACCCTGAAATCCGAGTTATAACGAAGAAGTTATGACCAATAGAAAATCCGCGATAAAACCGACAAAACACTGTTCAGTGTAAAAAGTGAATTTTCGTTAAAAGGCTTTTTAACCTTAACAATCTAAATGAAACTTGTAGAATATGTTAAACCGAGAACGTTCATAAAAAGAACGTAAAAATCTGACTTCATATGAGGAAGTTATGATTTTTCGAAGTTTCGGTTTAGCAGTAGACAACTAAAAATTCGAAATATAAATCGATCGATATTTAGCCGATGCAACTTAAATGAGAATCTAAGGTCTCGTCAAAAGTAGCACAACGGTAAAAAGACAGACGAAAACGGACGGCGGATGAAGAAGTTATGAATTTTTAACGGATTTTCTGTCCCGATCTGTTAAACGTAATAATATTAAAAATAAATTCAAAATCAGCCGACGAAGTCTAAACGAAAGTCGTAGAGTATGATTTTACCTACGTGCGCATATAAAGCACGACAAAAATGGAGCTCGTATGCGAAAGTTATGATTTTTGCAAGTTTTTGGCACAAAAATCAAGAAAATGTTGAAAACCGGGCAAATTCGCATGAGTCATCTTCGGACACGTCACCTCGCATGCGAGGCCTCCACGTGTGCGCTTCTCATTGGACCACAGCCTCGCGTGGCAACCGTTGATTGGTCCGAAGTCGTCACCCTTCTTCCCCATTGGACCGAAGTCCGGTCCACTTAGAACACCCCACCTGTCCGAAACACTTGCCTCGCACCGGGTCCAAAATTTGCACTGCCTTAGACTTCGCACGTGGCCTTCATAGGAGCTGCCACGTAGCTGCTGTCTCACCTCCTCGCCTCGCCAGGTGGCTGCTGTCTCACCCTTCGTACCGCACCCTCGCACCCCTATATAAAGGGTGCGAGACTTCTCGGCTAAGGAGGATTTTTCACCCCAAAATTCTCCATTTTGCACCATTTCACCCCCTCTACTTTCTCACGACCCCCCAAGGCCCCGGTATCGTGTCTAAAGCCAAAAGCAAGCCCCGGAGCCCCAGAATTCTCGAGAAGTCATCCTCTCTCTTGTCGAAACTCTGCCCGATTTGAGCCGGTTTCTCGTCAAACAAACTCCTTCCGGGAAACGAAACGCTGCCCGAATCACCGCTTATCAAAGTAAGTTCATACCCCTATAATTTACATTTTTAATTGTTTTTAAATGCTTTTTAGGGGGGGGGGGAATACAAGTTTAACACAATATAAATTGTGTTAATAATTATGTGATAAAAATCACACAAAGGCTTTTCGTATATTTTTAATAATTACAAAATACTTCCAAAATGACTTAAAGCCATGTTAAACCTTTAAAGTCATATAAACTCCGTTAAATTCTTTGAAAAATGTTTTATAAACTATTTCAAATTATAATTGCCAAAATCATGTTTATATATGTATAAATATATAAATAAGATTTGAAGGACTTAGGACTAATGAATTATCTTAATTCCTTTTCCTTGTTTGAATATGGAATTAAGGTGGTGTTATTTGTACGAAGGTCGTTTCCTTCTTAATTATATATATATATATATATATATATATATATATATATATATATATATATATATATATATATATATATATATATATATATATATATTATACATATATGAGTATAATAGGTTAATCCTTTTGGTATCATTACCTTTGTATCAGGCTGAGCAATGGTGTTCATCCATGAGAAATCATGCTAATCAGATAGAACATATAAATTATAATAGGTATAATTTATGATTCAGAACTAAATACAGAAGTATGATTCACGATTGTATACTTTCCAAGGAAATTACCAAAAATTCATTTAAATATACCAGGATATGTATAATACCTTTAATATATGAACAACATAGTAAAGAAGTAAAAATACATCATATCGAGTTTGCATTAACAACGGTACTATACAGAGTACCAGGGTTAGCAGACACGGGGTAATAATACATCATACCGAGTTTGCATTAACAAAGGTACTATACAGAGTACCAGGGTTAGTAAACACGGGGTAATAATACATCATACCGAGTTTGCATTAACAAAGGTACTATACATAGTACGAGGGTTAGCAAACACGGGGTAATAATACATCATAAATCTCGTTGAAACAATAAATTTGTGAGGCCCTTCACGGTGTACTTATCTAAGTACGACTTTTAAGTCCTGACCTATTAACCAGAATCTCTTGTAGGGAGAGCGTGAATTTGTGTATAGATCTATATGGGACTGACAATCCCGCACCTCTACTGTTCGCTACAGTTTGGCCGGCAGGCCTAGGGTATCAAATATCATACCATTCTGACGCCTGAAGAACGTCGTCGCAGGTGTGACACCCAAATTTTTGCAAAAATTTTAAACTTTTAAAACGCATCTTAAATTAAATTAAAACAACTGAAATAGTCATAGCATAATCCATCAACCTAATAATCATATAAAATAAGTGCGGAAGTAATAATAATAATAATAAGGTCCCAACAAAAATAACTAGTAGCGATGTCCCGGTGCTCCATGTCAAGCCTTAGCCTCTTTAATCTTAACACCTGAAAAGTTATAAGGGAAACCGTAAGCACAAAGCTTAGTGAATTCAAACACAGAAATTGTACTAACATTCATATTTACTAACCCTAATCCATTTTCCATTTATAATTATATGATAAGGGCAAAGAACGAATCAATGCCTATAATACAAGAAGGACTTGTAGGTTTGAACCGTACCGGGAAGATCCCGTATCATTTGGCCCTAATCACCGCACCTCATGATGAGTATTACGTTGGTGATATTACCTACCCACCGCACCGGTAAATCCGTATCCTTTGGTGGTGTCCCCATATCCATAATTAGTTACATACAGTGCACATGTACGAATTAAAACAATGGTTATATAGCATGCCTTTATAATAAATTCAAATAATCACACACGAGCTAACTAGCAAACGCAAACATCAATACAACGGTGTGAGAGAACTCACCTTGAGTGAGTAGTAAGGATAGCTAACAATCAAATAATGCTACCAAGCTTGAGCAAACTTCAAAACCTCACCTAAGAAGGACTAAAGGTTAGAATGGAGAAGTAATGAAGCTATGAGTTGAGAAAAGAGTAATCACAACAAGGTCTCTAAAACAGACCTGCTGTTCAAAACGGATTTACTCCAAAATATAAAACAGAAACATAGCTTTAACAAAATTTTATAGGAAACTATGGTTGTTCAGGATTCCAGAACTATAAAGAACCCCTTCTAACTCCAAAAGATGAATTAAATATGAATTTTACAAAATGGTGTATCACTTCTGTCTCCAACCATATAGTCCAGTGATGTTGGCCAATTCTACCCAACTTGTGAGTAGAATTCGTCCAAACCAAAATTCAGAAACGTAAAGGACATACAAATGAAAGTCTCAGAGTTGGAATTTAATGAAAAGCATCTCCCAAACTCCAGATATAAAATTCACATTGTGGACAATCACAGCACTAGCAAAAGCTGGTGACTGCCCACTGATCTGGAGTGTGGATCCATTTTAACCAATTTATAATTGGAAATAACACCCCATCTGCTCCAGATCTTAAATTCATAATATAAGGAACATATAGAAACTTGGAATCACTCTGGATCCTTTTCCAAGCCTTAGAAATGATGAAAACAAAATGACATATCAGAACAGACCCGGATCAGACCTAACAGCAAAGATGCCATTCTTTCCCATAGATAAATCCTTATCAGTGAGGTTGGCCTACTTAAGAAAGTTAGCCAACTCAATTTGTGAACTTTTGGAACTAGTTTGGGGTCCGTTTGAGTTCTAGAGCTCAAGATATGAATTTTACAAAATGACTACAGATCTGATGGAAAACAGAATCGTAGCCACCCGTGATTCCTTTTTGGCTTATCCATCCTTCTCCCTTTGAAACACATTTTAACATGTGTTCATCATCCCAATTTAGTCCCCATGATCATGGTGGTACTAAAAAGGGTTAGGTATCATTAGGATTTCATTTTGCCACAAGATTGTAATAATAATCAACATGAAAATGAACATAAAGCACATAAAATCACCATTCTCCCGTTTAGGGTTTCCATGATATTTTGCCACATGTAATCCCCTAGATCTATCATCCACCATATATGGGGTGAAGATAGGATCTTGAGATGATGTATAACATACAATTACAAATCAAATAGGAAGGAGAAGAAGTGAAGATGAAATCATAAAACTAGAACAAGGTTATGAATCAAGTTGTAAGAAATGATAAGGAGGTTCATACCAATACGAATCAAGGCTGGAAATGAACATGAATTAAGCTCCAAACAACAGCCCCTTGGCTGCTCTTGATCCCAAAGAGAGAGAGGACGATTTGAGAGAGAGATGGAGGGTTTAGAGTGTTTTTCTTGTGTGTGTTCCAAATGACTCAATTAACACATTAAGTACTATTTACTAGATGGACTTGCAAATAGGCCCATAGCCCATGGACTTCAATAAAAGGAGTTTACAAGATGATCAAAAGAGTCCAATAACATAAGAAATCAGACATTGGTTAAATAAATTAACCCAAGGTTACAAGGATAATTAAATTAAAATAACCAAACGTACCGAGAAAAACCGGGGCGTTACAACTCTCCCCCACTAAGAACGGACTTCGTCCTCGAAGTCAACACCTAAAAACAGATCCAGATAGTGAGCCCTCATCTCGCCTTTCGGTTCCCAAGTCCATTACGAACCCTTCCTATGTTGCCACTGCACCTTAACCAGGTTTATAGTCTTGTTGCGGAGAGCTTTCGTCCTTCGTTCTAAAATAGCGATTGGTTTCTCAACATAATTGACACGCTCGTCAACCTGTATGTCCTCCAGTGGTATCACAGTGGTCTCATCAACAAGGCATTTTCGTAACTGATACACGTGAAACGTATTATGAATTAGACTAAGCTCTTCAGGCAGCTCTAAACGGTAAGCCACCTTTCCTACACGGGCTATGACCTTGTAGGTTCCAATGAATCGGGGTCCGAGCTTTCCCCGTTTTCGAAATCGAATCACAGCTTTCCAGGGGGAGACTTTGAGCAAAACATAATCTCCCACCTGGAACTCAAGATCAGAGCATCTTTTGTCGGCCTAACTTTTCTGACGACTCCTCGCTGTAACCAAATGATCCCGAATCACGTGGATTTTCTCTGTAGTCCGAAGCACGATATCGGTACTCCCAAGTACCCTCTGCCAAACCTCACCCCAACAAACGGGCGCCACGAATCATATCTAACAAAGACGACACCATCGTCATCCGGAGACACTTAGATCGAATCGGTTCGGCAGATTGTTTACGACTGAGAGCATCAGCTACAACATTAGATTTACCGGGGTGGTAGTGAATTTCACAATCATAATCTTTTACCACATCCAAACATCTGATCTACCTCATGTTCAAATCCCGCTACTCGAACAAGTATTTCAGACTCTTATGGTCAGTGTATATGATACACTTCACTCTATAGAGATAGTGTCTCCAAATCTTAAGAGCGAAAACAACAGCCCCAAGCTCCAAATCATGAGTGGGGTAGTTTCGTTCGTGGGGTTTCAGCTGTCGGGAGGCATAGGCTATCACCTTGTCCCGTTCCCTTAACACGACACCAAGACCCTGAAGCGATGCATCACAGTAAACCACCATATCCTCAACCCTATCAGATAAGGCCAAAATCGGAGCATCACACAATCGCTTCCTCAGCTCATCAAACGCAAATTATAGCTCCGGGACCCAAACGAATTTCACTGATTTCTTGGTCAATCGGGTGAGTGGCAAGGCTATTTTAGAGAAATTTTCAATGAACCTACGGTAATAACCGGCTAAACCCAAGAAACTGCGAATTTCAGAAGGTGTTTTTGGAATCTCCCATTGTTTAACCGCATCAAACTTGGCTTGATCGACCTTAATACCGTGTTTGTTTACCACATGCCCCAAGAACTGAACTTCTTCTAACCAAAATTCACATTTTGAGAATTTAGCATAAAGCCTTTCTCTTGCCAGAGTTTCCAGAATCTCCCGAAGGTGTTGCTCATGCTCCTCTTTGGTCTTAGAATAGACCAAGATGTCATCAATGAACACTATGACCGAACGGTTAAGCATCGGGCTACACACCCGGTTCATGAGATCCATAAACGTTGCGGGTGCATTGGTGAGCCCAAAAGGCATCACCACGAACTCAAAATGCCCATAACGAGTGTGGAACGCTGTTTTCTCAATGTCTTCTTCACGAACCCGCATCTGATGGTAACCGCAACGTAAATCAATCTTGGAGAACCAAGACGCTCCCTGAAGCTGATCGAAAAGATCGTCAATACGTGGAAATGGGTACCTATTCTTTATCGTGCGCTTGTTTAGCTCCCTATAATCAATACACATTCGCTGGGATCCATCTTTCTTCTTCACAAAGAGAATAGGAGCACCCCATGGCGAGCAGCTTGGCCGTATAAACCCTTTATGACTTAGTTCCTGAAGTTGATCTTGGAGCTCTTTCATCTCAGGTGGTGCCAAGCGGTAAGGAGATTTAGCTACCGGAGTCGCACCCAACACCAAATCAATGCGAAACTCCACTTGCCGAATAGGTGGCAAAACAGGGAGTTCCTCCGGAAAGACATCACTAAAGTCGGAAACGATAGGAACGTAGTGCTATAGCAGAAGAGCAAGAAGCGATGGCCACGCGGGGAATGTCCCCACCTCTAGGGTTTTGAACACGAACTTGCTTCTTACGACAGTGGATTTCCACATCACACACATCAAGCCAATCCATGCCTACGATAATGCAGAGCTCTCGCATCGCAATAGGGATAAGATCAATGGGGAATTCAACTCCAGAAAACTCGAGAGTGCAACCCCGATAAACATCGGTGACATAAATAGTGCGGTTGTCGGCAACTTCGACAACCATTGGGTGAGCCAATTTTCCGATACTACGCCCCAAACGATTAATAAACATGCAAGATACAAAAGAATGGGTAGCACCGCTATCAAACATAACAACATCGGGCTCGGAATCTAGCAAATAAGTGCCTGCCACTGTCGTTGTAATCACCGGCTCCTCCGCAGTCATCTGGTGAGCACGACCTCGTGTCACCATAGTGGGTCCCTTAGAGGACGATGCAATTGCAGGATTTGTACCCCCGTCTCCTTTACCAGTCTTCAACTTCGGGCATTCGGGCTTCTTGTGTCCTGTCTCGCTGCAGTGATAGCAGATGGGAACTGCAGAAGTAATATGAGGTGCTGCACTCCCAGGGGGATCCCTACAATTCTTCCAATGATGCCCTGGCTTTTTGCAGTTGTAGCATATCAACGGATTTTTCTCGCCCTGAAGACGTCCTATACTCATACCTTGACTTACTACCCTGCTTTCGCTTTTTCTGTCATCTCTGGATGTCTTGGAAGAGGTGTCATTGGCCTTCCTCTTGGACTGGGTCTGCAACTCGATTTCCCTCCTCCTCGCTGCATTCATGATCGCGGATAAGGTCGAGAACTCCTGCATGCTAACGAATTCCCGAATCTCGGTACGTAGGATGGCCATGTACCGGCTGACCAACCAGGCCTCGTTCCCAGCAAACGAGGGGCAGAAAGATAGCATCTCCAAGAACTTGGCATTCAGGTCGCTAACGGACTCGGTAGTCTGCTGTAAGGCCATGAACTCTTGCTGCATCCGCTGCTGCTCCACCTTAGGCACATATTGTGCCTCGAACCTCTCTACAAATTGCGCCCAAGACATGGCCCTCACTTCTTCTTCGCTTAATAGAGCGGTGATGGTGTTCCACCATATCTTTCCCCTTTTCCGCAACTGATTCATGACGATCACAACTTTGTACTGGTCCGGACACCCAACAGTCGTGAAGGCGCCCTCAACATCTGACACCCAGTGCTTAACAGCAACTGGGTCGGATTCATCGTTCCAAAGAGGAGGGCTACACTTGCTGAACTTCTCGAAGTAGTATGCCGAATCCCGAACGGGCGGAGCTGGTAACGCTCCCCCGGGAATAGCTGCGAGGCGCTCATCCAGAAGAGCACCGACTTGGTTGATTATGTCATTGGTCACACCCGGGATTAGTTTGTTGAAAGCGTTATTGAATTCCTCAGCGACAATATCCCTAACTTGCTCCATTTGGAGCTGATTAAGTCGAGCAGGCGGAGCCATTGGTATCCGCAGAAGAAGGAAAATCTTAAAAACAATTCAGCCTAGATATTTCTAGGAAGTCAAAACACTCAGCTTGCCAAAAAATTTTCAACCTTGCCCCGACCCGAAACCGGCACCGATGTTTCAAATAGTAGGGGCCTTTCTACTACCTTCCACACAAGTTCCAATTTCGCATTCGCGTCTAGTTTCAAAATTTCCAGTTCGCTCTAGCCGTTAAGTTTACAACTCTCTCACATGTTAACACTAAATAAGTGTGTAATCTAACATTTTAAGACTAGTAGAATCCAATTCATAGTCAACAATTTAACATAAACATTTAACATAAGAAATAAGGCTTACTTGGCTGGCCGACTGGCACACCGCGACATCTTCCACTACTAGTCTTCAGAAAGTTTGAAAAATATTTTAAAAAGAAAATAAACTCTTATAGAGCCTCAAATTTGAGTCTAGAACATCCACAAGAATGCCTAGTTCCCTCAAACTGTGGCTCTAATACCAACTTGTGACACCCAAATTTTTGCAAAAATTTTAAACTTTTAAAACGCATCTTAAATTAAATTAAAACAACTGAAATAGTCATAACATAATCCATCAACCTAATAATCATATAAAATAAGTGCGGAAGTAATAATAATAATAATAAGGTCCCAACAAAAATAACTAGTAGCGATGTGCCGGTGCTCCATGTCAAGCCTTAGCCTCTTTAATCTTAACACCTGAAAAGTTATAAGGGAAACCGTAAGCACAAAGCTTAGTTAATTCAAACACAGACATTGTACTAACATTCATATTTACTAACCCTAATCCATTTTCCATTTATAATTATATGATAAGGGCAAAGAACGCATCAATGCCTATAATACAAGAAGGACTTGTAGGTTTGAACCGCACCAGGAAGATCCCGTATCATTTGGCCCTAATCACCGCACCTCATGATGAGTATTACGTTGGTGATATTACCTACCCACCGCACCGGTAAATCCGTATCCTTTGGTGGTGTCCCCATATCCATAATTAGTTACATACAATGCACATGTACGAATTAAAACAATGGTTATATAGCATGCCTTTATAATAAATTCAAATAATCACACACGAGCTAACTAGCAAACGCAAAGATCAATACAACGGTGTGAGAGAACTCACCTTGAGTGAGTAGTAAGGATAGCTAACAATCAAATAATGCTACCAAGCTTGAGCAAACTTCAAAACCTCACCTAATAAGGACTAAAGGTTAGAAAGGAGAAGTAATGAAGCTATGAGTTGAGAAAAGAGTAATCACAGCAAGGTCTCTAAAACAGACCTGCTGTTCAAAACGGATTTACTCCAAAATATAAAACAGAAACATAGCTTTAACAAAATTTTATAGGAAACTATGGTTGTTCAGGATTCCAGAACTATAAAGAACTCCTTCTAACTCCAAAAGATGAATTAAATATGAATTTTACAAAATGGTGGATCATTTCTGTCTCCAACAATACTGTCAAGTGATGTTGGCCAATTCTACCCAACTTGTGAGTAGAATTCGTCCAAACCAAAATTCAGAGAAGTAAAGGACATAAAAATGAAAGTCTCGGAGTTGGAATTTAATGAAAAGAATCTCCCAAACTCCAGATATAAAATTCACATTGTGGACAATCACAGCACTAGCAAAAGCTGGTGACTGCCCACTGATCTGGAGTGTGGATCCATTTTAACCAATTTATAATTGGAAATAACACCCCATCTGCTCCAGATCTTAAATTCATAATATAAGGAACATATAGAAACTTGGAATCACTCTGGATCCTTTTCCAAGCCTTAGAAATGATCAAAACAAAATGACATATCAGAACAGACCCGGATCAGACCTAACAGCAAAGATGCCATTCTTTCCCATAGATAAATCCTTATCAGTGAGGTTGGCCTGCTTAAGAAAGTTAGCCAACTCAATTTGTGAACTTTTGGTACTGGTTTGGGGTCCGTTTGAGCTCTAGAGCTCAAAATATGAATTTTACAAAATGACTACAGATCTGATGGAAAACAGAATCGTAGCCACCCGTGATTCCTTTTTGGCTTATCCATCCTTCTCCCTTTGAAACACATTTTAAGATGTGTTCATCATCCCAATTTAGTCCCCATGATCATGGTGGTACTAAAAAGGGTTAGGTATCATTAGGATTTCATTTTTGCCACAAGATTATAATAATAATCAACATGAAAACATAAAGCACATAAAATCACCATTCTCCCTTTTAGGGTTTCCATGATCTTTTGCCACATGTAATCCCCTAGATCCATCATCCACCATATATGGGGTGAAGATAGGATCTTGAGATGATGTATAACATACAATTACAAATCAAATAGGAAGGAGAAGAAGTGAAGATGAAATCATAAAACTAGAACAAGGTTATCAATCAAGTTGTAAGAAATGATAAGGAGGTTCATACCAATACGAATCAAGGCTGGAAATGAACAAGAATTAAGCTCCAAACAACAGCCCCTTGGCTGCTCTTGATCCCAAAGAGAGAGAGGACGATTTGAGAGAGAGATGGAGGGTTTAGAGTGTTTTTCTTGTGTGTGTTCCAAATGACTCAATTAACACATTAAGTACTATTTACTAGATGGACTTGCAAATAGGCCCATAGCCCATGGACTTCAATAAAAGGAGTTTACAAGATGATCAAAAGAGTCCAATAACATAAGAAATCAGACATTGGTTAAATAAATTAACCCATGGTTACAAGGATAATTAAATTAAAATAACCAAACGTACCGAGAAAAACCGGGGCGTTACAGCAGGGATATCAGTCATATTAGTATGGTTAATAGAACTCACATGGATAAAACAACGAGTGAATTACTAAGTAATATACTTCTCCTAAAACAGTAAGAAAATATAATTACATCCTGACCAAATATACCTTCTGTAGTTTTTACTTACACTAAAAGCTACGTATCATGAAATCAAGTATGGTAATTATACTTGTAGTTCTGGTTTTGAACATTTAAAACCACAAGGCAATATTATGGATAATATAATATTTTCCAGGATTAATACTAATGTTTTACTGTGGAACGGATAAAACTAAGAATACTTTTACAAATGAAACGGTTTATGGGATTAAACCACTTTTACAAAGGAAATAGTTAATGGGATTAAACCACTTTTACAAATGAAACGGTTTATGGATTAAACGACTTTTACAAATGAAACTGTTTATGGAATTAAACTACTTATCAAATGGAACTTAGTCATTTAATCTCTATAAACTAGTATAACATAAAAGACCTTTAGTGGTTAATTCTATAATTCCTTAGTTTCTACATCATAGTTATACATAAGTAATATCCGATTGACAGTGAAATGTGTGACTTCCGCCTTACTTCCTGTTCCTTGTTTGGTTGTGGGCTTAGGCCAGATACACCCATTTGACTGTCCATTCGATATTAGGTTATATATAATTAGTATAAACTAAGTAATTACAGAGGGAAACTATTGAGGTTATCAGTTAATCACCTCATGAAATATAGGATTTTATGGAGGAACTAATCCAAAGAACTTAAGGTATACCTAACAGAACTAAAATACTTATGAACTCACCAGCTTAAATGCTGATCTACTCTTTCCAAATAACTTGTATTCTCAGGAATCCAGTAGACAGGTACACTCCCGAAGCTTTTGAGAAGACTACCTAGTACCATATCGCTACTCTTGTCTTCTACTGTACCTACTTTGGTGTTTGAATATGTAATGTTTAAGCACTTATGTAAAAGTTATACTTATTAATGCAATGGTTGTTGTTGAGTGTAATTGTGTTGCATCTTGGGCTTTTTGTTTTGTATCCGAATTGGGCCAGTCCATCCGTGATTATCTAGTAGTGTTATACTATAAATATGCATGCATGTATGCATTAGTTAAAAAGGTTGATTATTACGTTCATTGTTTTGTAACCCTAAACACCTCTACAGTCGAAGTTCTTAATCGAGCTCTTCTGAGGTGTTGAAGTATTAATCATACGACATATTCAAAGCCATTCTTGTGTTCTGATTACATTCTTAACTGTTTGCTTGCATAGAATCTAACGATCCTAATAGAACATTGTTCTAACAATTGGTATCAGATCAGGAGACTGTGTGATCAATACACATTCCTTCTGTATTCAAAATTCTTTAGGGTTTCTGCTTTTATCGTATAAATAGAAGCCGTCTTCTTTGTATCGACGGCAACTCTGTTTCAGATAAAACCCTAATCTCAAGTTTACAGGTTTGATTCTATCAGCTCACCATGTCTCACGAATATTCGCAAACAGATCCCATCAACATCTCAAACAGCATTGGATGAACAACCAGGATACCCATACTCTACAGTCAAGACTATGAAGTATGGGCATATCATTTTGAAGACTACGTGGGTAGATCTGAAGATAATGGCTATCTCATCTGGGAAGGTATCACACTTGGGCCGTTTGTTCATTCAGGAACGAACACGACAGTTAAGTGTCACACCCCGCTAAAGCGGAAACACGAGGCGTGGCAGTATAAAGGGTTTCATAGCAAAAGTTAAAAGACAACACCAACCATAGTATTAAAAATCATTACAATTTTACAATGGGTTTGAACAACTTTTAACAGAAATTACAATGTAAATTGAAATACAACACATGCGAATGCTCCTAAAAGTGAAGTGTCTCTAAGTGCCACTTACTCGATGATTCCTGAAAAAGCATGTAAAACGAGCGTCAACTATAAAAATAGTTGGTGAGTACTCACAGATAAACAAAATAATACTGGTTCCATGAATTGAAATCAAAGTTTTGATAAAAGTTTCCAATAATAAAAGTATATTGTTAAAATGAGTAAATAAGTTTGTAAAAACAAAGTTCTTTGTCATCATGAGAGATAAGGTATGTTGCCCAAATAAGATGCAACATTCATATTCTCATGGAAGATAAAGTTCGTTACTCAAACGAGTAAACAAGTTTCATTGCTAAAATGAGCAATCAATTTCGTTGCTACAAGGAGCAAACAATTTCATTGCTAAAACATGTATATAAGTTTTCAGTAATAACAGTTCGTTGTTGTAATGAGAAACAAAGTTCATTGCTATAATTAATAAACAAGTTTATTGCTATAATAAGTAACGAGTTTGTATGTGTATGAGCAAACAATGAGTCTCAACCAAACCTATGACTGAAGCCCTATCAAGATCTATGCTTATCGTTCCATAGATGAATATGGTATCATGCACTCCAGCAATAGGGCGAGTGAGGAGTTGTCAATTCCTAATAGCGCTATCCATAATGACCATTGGCTCAAAGAGTTAATGGTTAGAGATAAGGGAAGGGCCTTAGTACGATAAGTTCTCATGTTCCGTGTTGCATAGACATACATAGAGAGACATAGCAATAAAATAGCAATCATGTTTGATACAAATCAATTTAAATACAACATTCAAATAATAGTTTTTCGGGACATGCTTTTCCACCCCAAAACATAAAAACTGAAAATAGGGGAGTGCGTGAATACTCACAATATGCAAAATATAGCAACCAAGTTTATACGAGTCATATAAAGTACAACGAATAATAAATTGTTTTTGGACATGCTTTTCCACCCCAAAACATAAAAACTGAAAATAGGGGAGTGCGTGAATACTCACAATATGCATTGAGATGATGCAAATGATGCCTTGAGCTAAGTTCCACTTGTAGCACTATCGATTCCTACAATAATGGTATTCGCTAGTGAGTCTCTAATCGAAATCTAACACTAGTATACTTACTACTACAATAGAATTATGCCAATATTGTGTCAAAATTTAATATTGATAAGTTACAAACATTTTTCTGTGAAAATTAAATTTCAATGAATCAATTGTTATATAACAATTTAAGTGGAAATTTGCCATTATTGAAATGCTAATATTTATCAATTTAAGAGGTGTTCCAATGATTAAATATTCAAAAACTAAATTAATTTAGTTCTAAAATTTCCCAAAGTTTGCATTTCAGTTTTAATTGAAGTGAATTTTTGATTTGTCTGACTATTTTTCACGATTTTAGTTTTTTGAATAACCATAAAATCTTGAAAAATACTAAACAGTTAGTAAAAATTACCAAACTTCAGATTTTGGTTCTAAATGTACTAAAAGACTTCTAGATAAATTTTCATGGAGTATGAATATGTATAACCATTTTTCATATATTTAATTCTCTAAATAGATACAAATTCATGAAAAATAGAAATCAGTTTCCAAAATTACCCAAACTTTTTGTATTACTGTTATTAAACATTATTAAGCTGGGAAAAATATAAAAATTGATTTCTAAACTGTTTAACCCAATTTTATGATTTTTGAGCATTTATTCTAATAAAAATTGAAATAAATAGAAAACAAATTCCAAAATTGCCCAAAATTTTTGTAACACTTTTATTATACATTTAGAAGCTGTGAAAAATATAAAAGATATTTTTGAATTAGTCTTTCTATTTTTAGTTGTTTTATCCTCTTAAATAATCATTAATTGGAGAATAATTATTAAACAGTTAAAGTAAATTACCAAAGTTTTTGTACACTTCATTTTCAGAGTAAATAATCTGGAAAAAATACCAAATGTGGTTTTTATATACTGAAATCCGATTTTGTGTATTTAAGTGTATTTAATCTTAGAAAATAGGAGAAAAATAGTATAC
This sequence comes from Lactuca virosa, assembly GCF_052849685.1. Taxonomy (NCBI): domain Eukaryota; kingdom Viridiplantae; phylum Streptophyta; class Magnoliopsida; order Asterales; family Asteraceae; genus Lactuca; species Lactuca virosa. The sequence continues at coordinate 366,624,869 of NC_136433.1, read as the reverse complement.
AGAAGAGAAAAATTTATGTAGCCTCCTAATGTACTACAAGGTGTTCTGGTAAATTTGCATGAATTTTGGATGAGCAGAACAATTTTTTCTATTTTTAGTCCATTATAAATACAAAAATCGGAGAAAAATAGGAATACATTATGAAAAATTCTGAAAATCTTTTTGTAAGTCTTATACCTATGGTAGAAGCTGCGAAAATTGTTATACAACCTTTTCAACTTGTCTAAAGTGGTTTTATGATTTATTGGGGCTAAACAAAAAGAAAATTCAAAACCATATTAAACAGTAACAAAAGTCATTGAAACTTCATGGGAGATGTTTGTTAGCTTAAAGAATCATCCAAGAATTTTTCCAGAATTTATTTACTTGAGTTTGATGTTTTAATGTTTTAATCCTTAAAATCGATTTTTGATGTTTTAATCCTTAACTTGAGTTTGATGTTTTAATCCTTAAAATCGATTTTTGCACTAAGATCATGAACATGCAACCTTGTTTATCATACATGCATGGTGTTAAAACACATCCATCCTGTTGTAAAAACCATTTTAACAAAAAGAAAACAAGTTTTAAGAAGATGAAGAAGGAGAAAGTGTAAGAAAAAGAGCAAAACTTGAAGGAAAAGTGAAGTAGAAATCGATTTTACCTTCAAGAATACCACAAGATGATGAAGATTTCGAGTTTGAGGAGTGTTCTTGGGTTTGGTTTCTGGAAAATTTCTTGGTTCTTAGAGGGAGGAAGAGAGAATGGAGTGGTGTTTGGAGAGAAAAAGTAGAGAGAAGGTAGAGAGAGTTTTCTAGAGAGAGAAAGAAGAGAGATGTGTGTGTGTTGGAGAATGAGAGTGTGAGAGAGATATGGGGAGAGAGGGATCCGATTTTAGGGGAGGAGAGGCTCTCTCTCTCTTGTTTCTTTTATAAAAATTCAAATCTTTTATAAAAATATCCAACTTTTTATAAAATGTGCACCTTAACCTAGTTTTTATGCATAAAACTCTTGATTTTTGACTTATAAATCAAGGGTAAATGTTAATAACTAAATCTTTATTTTTCATTGAATTTTATTTCATAATAATTATTATGATAAGATAATATCATAAGGTTCATAATTGTTTTTATAGGATTTTTAAGGTTAAAGTTTATAAATATGAGTTTTTAGGGCTTTTAGGGTTTTGGAGTTTAATAAACTTTGAATATCAAAATAAATAGAATATTTGAGACTTTAAATTATCTTATGGTATTATAACTCTTTTATAGTTATAAATAATGTTTGTAATTTATTTTTATCGGTTTATTGGCATTCTATGTAGTGATTCCGAGATTCAAGCGAAATTGAGGAATCAAGTATACTAGTCCTAGTCTTCAAATTTGACTTAAGTTTCTATGAGACTTTGAACTAACTTCTACTTCTAGGTCAAGTGCATGATGTGTGTATATGATTCATGAAATGTTGTTCGAGTCAAAGAGTGATCCAAATATGGATAGTCATTACAGCTTAGTAGATGTAGAATTCACATATCAAGGTGAAATCTAAGTACACCATCCATTGTTTCTATCTGTTTCCAAGTTTCTAGTAGGTTATAACTTAGCTTCTAATTACTAAGTTTAATATGTGTCGTGCCTATACGTGCAACTAAGTTTAGTCAAATCTAGAACCGAATCGAATTTTGACGGTTGTCACATTAAGTCCCAAAAGGAATATAACAAGCTGGTGGCGGATGTAGAGAAGATGCCACAGGATGAGAAAGACAAGTTGTTGTGTAACGTGAAGGCCATGAGAATAATCAGATTCGCCTTGCAATCTGACACTTTTCGATTGGTTGGATCATGCACGACGGCCAAAGAAATCTGGGATAGGTTGAAAGAACTTTATTCAACTGATGAAGATCTGGAACACTCCATTCAAACCTTGCTGCTGTCAGAATTTGGAGTTTCCTAAGTAAGATGATCAAGCATGGAATAGAAAGAAAGTTGATCGAGCAGAAGGTGACCTTCATGAACGATCTGAGAACATAATGGATGGTTGTGGTTTCAACCGTGAAAGCGCATGAACAGTTTAAATCTTACTCACTAGCGAAACTTGTGGGAATACTTAAGTCCCATGAGAGTGTAGTCACCAAAGAAGCGAAGGTAGTTTCGGGTGTGGGATCGTTAGCGCTTGTCTCCAAAGGAAAAAACATTGCAGAAGAAGAAGAAGAGTCTGATATGTCTGAGTGTGATCTTACAAGCGAAGTGTATGCTATGATGGTCACAAATCCAAAGAAGTTTGCACGAAGAAAATTTCCTGTCAACAAGAACCGAAACTGGCAGGGAAGTTACAGTTCTGAGAATGTAAAGGACGAAGCGAAGGTCTCTTCTCAAAAGGATGAAGACAAGAAGGAGAGCAAACTTGCACGAGACTCTGGGTTCGACTGCAACTACTGTCACGACAAGAACCACTTTGCCAAAGACTGCATGCTAAGGAAAATGGCTGAGAAAAGAGATGGTGAAGATGATGAGGCGTACTATATGCGCAAGTTGGAAGAGATCAAGAAAAAGAAGGCTACTAATAGTTCTATGAATGCCTTAATTGTGTAGGAAAATGCAGATAAAGATGAGTTCGGTAGCGTTGAAGTTTGGTCAACCGACTCTGAAGATGAAGAGGTGAGAAAGCCCACTCATGGAAAGGCTTATGTGGCAAAGGAAGTAGGTTCGGCTGGAAGGTGTTTAATTGTCACAGCTGGTTCATCAACCGAAAGTGCTAGTGAGGAACCGAACCTGACTGAGGACAAGTGTTTTGCGGCCAAGCCGGTGAGTGAGAAGATCAACGACTGCGATCGGTTGATCAAAAAGGTACAGTCCATCCTTGAATCACTTAAAGTTCCAATAACAAATTACGAAGAAGAATTAAATGAATTAAAATTTAAATTTTCTGACTTAAGTGGTAGTCTCATGCAAACTCGCTTAGCGAATTCTAATCTAACTGACCAACTCAGCAGGGTGTCTTCAAAAAGTGAGGAGAGAAGGATGTGGATTGAGCTGAAGGAGGCGGAGTTAATTAGGGCTAGGGATGAAAGTATTTATTTGCAAAGAGACAATTTAAAGTTTTTAAAACAAAGAAATGTCTTTTGTTTAATTGCTAAGCGTTTATACTTTAATATTGCTCAATTGCATTTAAGTTGTGAGATAGGAAAGAAGATTCATAAGATGATGTTACCCTTCCTTGAATTTAAGGAGGATGAGGTCATAGCAGAATGTGAATCAGTAGTATCATCAGAAGAGACATCCATGTCTTACAAAGTCGGACTGGACAAGATAGAAACCTTCATTGACTCTAAGGAACATAAATGTATGCTCAAAGATCTTTTAGATGAAAATTATAGGTTAAAAATAAAGTCCGAAACTATTAAATCATTTGACTCGTCTAACGCAAAATTGATTTCAGAAAATAAAATGAACTTAGAAAATACGTCTGAATTTGATGAGGAAAGTGAGATGAGCGAAATCTCAGTGGAAGATGTAGTTGATTGCTCGGAGTTTATGAAAAGCAAAACCAAGAATGAGAAACCTCTCATTTATGAAAATTTGGTTGATTTCGCTCGCTTGTCAAAAGACAAGACAAAGAAACTCAAGGAAAAAGCTATGGTCTACCAAAAGGTTCAAATGGTGCCGAATCAGGTGTATGCATTTACAGGAATCACTGCTAAACAAACAACAGAATTACAAATCCTGGTCGACAAAGACAATCCTGAAGGATACGACGATTACTTCTGGTCTTCCCCTATCGACAACGCAGACGAAACCGTAGGCTTATCTGAGCAAACTTCATGGAGGGTTAAAGGAAGATATGTTGCCGAACCCATCAACAAATCCTCAAGTTTCGACAAACCAAGCACAAGTGGAACCAAAGAAATCCCTAAAGAACCGATGACAGAACCAACTGTTCCAACAAATATAACCGAAATTAAAAAGGAGAAGCCAAAGGCTAGCTTCAATATCCACGAATCACAGAAGGAGTTAGCTGAATAGAAACGCTTAAGAAATCAAAGATTCGCAAGGAATCTGAATGAGCGAAAACGTCACTAGGAATCCCAAAATCCCAACTACGTACCTCCTAAGAAAGAATCAACGGATAGAGGAAAGGAAAAACTGAAAGGAAAAGAAAACTTCAGCCCAAATTCCTACTATTCCAAATCTCAGAACCGAAAGTCTACTTTCGGTTCCCAAACTAGCGTACCGAACCGAAAGACAAGTTTCGTTCCCCACATGGACTCACAGAACCGAAAGACAAGTTTCGTTCCCCACATGGACTCACAGAACCGAAAGACAAGTTTCGGTCCAACCGCCAAGGCTAACAACCAAAAGCCTACTTTCGGTCCCAACAATAGCACTCAGAACCGAAACTCGAGTTTCGGTCCTAAGTCTAGTTTCGGTCCTTCTAACTCCCAAAGAAAATTAACTTCAATGAAGGATATCAAAGGCAAGGGAAAGCTTGATTCTGAGTTCAATAATAAGAAAAAGTCAGCTAAACCTAGGATTCAAAAGAATATTCCTAAACTATCTAACAACACACAAACTTATACACCAAAACCTAAACAAGATAAAACTAAAATCAAGGTGTACACCATTAAAAGAAAAGATCAAACCACTCTTGTAAAAAGAACATATTTGGTTGATATTTCTACTGTAATTCCTTTTTATGTGAAAAACTCACAAGGACCCAAGATACTTTGGGTTCCTAAATCTGTTTGAATTTGCAGGTAATTAGTGACGAGCAGTTCGATGATGAATGGTATATAGACAGTGGCTGCTCGTGTCACATGACAGGAAGAAAGGAAGAGCTGAGGGAGTTTCGGTCCCTAAGAGATGGTGGGTGTGTAATGTATGGCAATAACTCCTATGGAACAATCAAGGGATATGGTATGATAACCAATGGAGATTTCTCAATTCGAAAAGTGGCGTATGTGGAAGGATTGCAGCATAACCTCATCAGCGTGTCACAATTAGTTGTGGGAACAGGTCTGAAAGTATCATTTGAGGATGAGGGCTCTGAAATAATAGAAAAGCAATCGAAAAAGTTCTGCTAAAGTATGAACGCAAAAGAAAAATGTGTGACAACTCGAAATTTCTGTTCTGTACAACCATTTACTTCAATAGGAGTCAAAACTGTTTCTGCTAATTTTCAAGCTTTTTAGGAATAAGTTTGAGTATTTTAAGATTAGTACTTCAGGAGATACCAGGAGAGAGGATGCTCTAGGGTTTATTGTGCAACAATAAAGTCCCAAAGCTCCAAGAGTTTGGAGTTTACGGCCTAAACAAAGGTGTTTACGGCCGTAAACCCTAAATTGGGGGTATATATATGACACTTAGTCATTATTTACCATTTTTCGCAAATTCAAGATCCAAACTCAATTCTCTCTCAAGTATCATCCAACAATTCTTCAAGATCTTCAACTTTTAAGTGTTTATAGCCCTAATAAGTTGATATATTACTTAATCTAGTGATTTAACACACTTCCATCCGTGAAATCATTCCAAAAAGTTAGATCTTCAAGTTTCACCAAGAACACCAAGAACACACACTAGTGTTCTTGGACTTTTAGCACCTTTTCAAGCCTCTATCTTGTAAGTACTTCTATCCTAGAGTATAATAAGGCTTGTTACACTTCTATACATCAAGAAAACACCAAGGAAACCAAGGATCAAAGGTGTTTACGGTCCAAGAACACCTTGGACCGTAAACCCTATAAAGGGTGCCAAAGTGTGCCCTAGTCCCTTCTAAGCCTTGGAAACTTGCATAGATCCCTTCCTTAATGAGTTTAGTACTTGAAAACATCAAAAGACCATAAACCATATGGGTTTACAGCCGTAAACCCAAGGAGAAGTGGTCTAGGGACCGTAAACTCCATTTAGGAGTGAAATGGTGCCCTAATCTCTTCCTAAGGCTTATACTTCAAGTAGAAATGTTTCTAAGGACTGGTAAAGCTTCAAAACACAAGATGGTCAAGGAAACATGAGTTTATGGCCGTAAACTCAATGAGTTATGGTCACAAAACCGTAAACTCACTTAAAGGGTTCCCTTGAACCCTAAACTCAATAGCAATGTCCTAGAATACTTAGATGCAATCCGTAGGACTTATAGCACTTATATATGGTGTTTTACATGTCCTATGATGTCTTAGCTTTGTTAATTAGTTGTTTAAAGACTAATTGGATACATATATGTGATATTATATGTTAACTAGGATCATTGTGTGTGTACAAGTCTTCACTTGACACCTAGCATCCTCTACATTCCGTTCATCCAAACCAGTCACTACAAGTGAGTTCATACCCCTTAATTAACCTTTTAAATGTTTTTAAATGCTGTTATGAGGGGGAATACAAGTTGAACAATTATAGTTATTATATCAATCACATGTGATTAATAACTACCAAACAAGTGGATTTCTTACTTTTCAAACTATGTTACCAAACTGTTTTACTTCAAACTGTCTTACAAACTCTTTTACATACCAAATGCTTTTATCAAACTCTTTTACATGATAAATACTTTTACTTAAATTCTTTTAACATATATTCTGTGTATCTATATAGATATAGTTATATAAGTAGGATTGAAAGGACATAGGACTGATAGCTCACCTTACTTCCTGTTCCTTGTTTGGTTGTGGACTTAGGGCATTCAGGTTATTTGTCCGAAGGCCGTTTGAATCCTAGTTATATATCGTGTATATGTGTGTAGATATAAAAGGTTACTTCTTTCATTCAGTTCAATGCCTTTGGGTAGCAAAGTTATACAAACATGTTCATATACACAAACAACATTACTAGTAAACTATAACAGGTATAGTTTAGGAAGGTACTATTACTACAATAATGAAACATACAATGAGTCAGTTCATTCATGAGTAATACATAGTGATGAGAAACAAACATAATACATAGTGATGAGAAACAAACATAATACATAGTGATGAGAAACAAACATAATACATAGTGATGAGAAACAAACATAATACATGGTGATGAGAAACAAACATAATACATGGTGATGAGAAACAAAACATACAAGCTAGACAGAGAAAGAACACACAATACAGCTAGCACATACATATACATTACATACAGTTATGTGAGCCACTTAACGGGGGCATGGCACTACCTGTCAAGACCCGTTTTGTATCCAGAATCTACTTAATTTGGGAGCGGATGAGTTTGTATATAGATCTATACTGGATTGACTATCCTACACCTTGCTGCTCGCTACAGTGGGACTTGCAAGTCTACGGGTGCCAAACGTCATTTCTTACGACGTCTTACATCGTCGTTTTACTATAGAGTCGGTAGCAGGATACACGCCGATCACATGGTACTTTAAATAACAAATAGTTTAAAGTAATTAGTACAGCAGTAGTTACTTAATACAACACTACAGTACTATTTCATTTCCCCTTTACATTTACTTTGTGATATTCACACAATAAACAATAATGTAAGAACTATATTTTTGGTTAATAATAGTCAGATTTGGGAAAATACACACTCTTACAAGAGACACGCACAGATACTAGATGCCTTGGTAGAAGGCTACCTTTAGTAGGAAACATAGGGTTTTCTAGGAGAGTTCAAACAATTACAAAACTTTTACAAAACTTATACATTACAGACTTACAAACACTTCCAAACAATTACAAACACTAATATATTTATGATCTCACCAGCTTTAAAGCTGATAAACTCCTTCAAAATAACTTGTTTTCTCAGGTCACCAGTAGACAGGTACCGGTGCCAGGTTCTGAGAAGATGGAGCTCGTTCAAGACTCAACTTTTATTTTTGATGTATATTTTTGGTGTCTAATAACTTGACAGAACACATTTGTATGAAATTATATTATTAATGTAATGGATGATGTTGTTGCTTGTTTACTACTTTGCATTGTCGTGATACTGAACATGACGTCCTCCACCCCCGAACGTTTCCGCCGTTCCGGTTTTGGGGTGTGACAGATTGGTATCAGAGCATTGTTTATAGTGAATCGAGTGTATCAACCCATAAAAGATATACGAACTGTAAACACAGCGGGATTAAAATACTCTGATAAAGAGTTTATACTTTTAAATAATAAAATATTTAACCAAGTATACATGTCACACCCCCAAAACCTATGAACGGCGGAAACGTTCTGGGGTGGAGGACGTCATGTACAGTATCACAACAATGCAAGTAGTAAACAAGCAACAACATCATCCATTGCATTAATAATATAATTTCATACAAGTGTGTTTTGTCAAGTTTTAAAGACACCAAAACAATATACATCAAAAATGTAAGATGAGCCTTGAACGAGCTCCATCTTCTCAAAACCTGGCTCCGGTACCTGTCTACTGGTGACCTGAGAATACAAGTTATTTTGAAAGAGTTTATCAGCTTTAAAGCTGGTGAGATCACAAGTATATTAGTGTCTGTGTTTGTATGAAAGCATTTGTAAGATGTTTTGTAAAATGTACTGTATATGTTTGTAAAAAGTTTGTATTTGTTTGAACTCTCTTGGAAAACCCTATGTTTCCTACTAAAAGTAGCCTTCTACCAAGGCATCTAGTGTCTGTGTTTGTATCTCTTGTAAAAGTGTGTATTTTCCCAAATCCGACTATCATTAACCAAAAATATAGTTTTTACATCATTGTTTATTGTGTGAATAACACAAAGTAAAATGTAAGGGAAAATGTTATAGTACTGTAGTGCTGTATTAAGTAACTACTGCTGTACTAACTACCTTAAGCCAAATGTAAAATTTTAAGGTAACATGTGATCGGCCTGTATCTTGCTACCGACTCAATAGTAAAACGACAATGTAAGATGCCGTAAAAATGACGTTTGGCACCCGTAGACTTGCAAGTCCCACTGTAGCGAGCAGCAAGGTGTAGGATAGTCAATCCAGTATAGATCTATACACAAACTCATACGCTCCCCAATTAAGGAGATTCTGATACAAAAACAGTCATGGCAGGTAGTGCCATTCCCTGTTTAATGGCTCACATAAATATATTATTGTAAATGTTATGTGATTTGTGTGCTAGCTGTATTGTGTGTTCTTTCTCTGTCTAGCCTGTATGTTTGTTTCTCGTCATAGTGTCTATTGTTTGTTTCTCATCACTCTATTTTATGTTTGTTTCTCATCACTCTGTTTTATGTTTGTTTCTCATCATAGTATGTACTGACTCATGTATGAACTTACTCATTGTATGTTTCATTGTTCTAGTAATAGTATCTTCCTAAACTACCCCTATGGTAGGTTACTAGCAATGTATGAACATGTTTGTATACCCTTGCTACCCAAGGGCATGTAACCGAATGAAGGAAATAACCTTTCATATCCATATACATATACATAATATATAACTAGGATTCAAACGACCTTCGGACAACTAACCTTGATACCCTAAGTCCACAACCAAACAAGGAACAGGAAGTAAGGTAGGCTAGCAGTCCTAAGTCTCTTCAATCCTACTTATATCACTATATCTATATAGATACACATAATATAAGTTAAAAAGAGTTTAAGTAAAAGTATTTGATAAGTAAAAGCGTTTGTAACGTAGTTTGAGGTAAAACAGTTTGATCAACAGTTTGAAAAGTAAGAAAACCATTTGTTTGGTAGTTATTAATCATAGGTGATTGATATAATAACTATAGTTGTCCAATTTGTATCCCCCCCATAAAAGCATTTAAAAACATTTAAAAGGTTAATTAAGGGGGTATGAACTCACCTGTAGTGAGTGGTTTGGATGTACTGAAGAGATAGGATTGCTAGGTGTCAAGTGAAGACTTGTACACACACAATGATCCTATTTAACATATAAATACACATATATGTATTCAATTAGTCTTTAAACAACTAATTTATAAAGTTAAGACATCCTAAGACAAGTTAAACACTTTATATAAGTGTTATAAGTCCCAAGGATTGCATCTAAGTGTTGTAGGACCAAGCTATGGGGTTTAGGGTTCAAGGGAACCCCTTTCATGAGTTTACGGTTTCTTGACCATAACCACATGAGTTTACGGTCGTAAACCCATGAGTTTACGGCCGTAAACTCACACCCCTTTGACCATTTGTTGTTTTGAAGGTTTCTAAGTCCTTAGAAGTGTTTCCACTTGAAGTATAAGTCTATGGAAGAAGTTAGGGCACCATTTCACTCCTATTTGGAGTTTACGGCCCTAGGACCATTTCCCTTTGGGTTTACGGTCGTAAACCCCTATGGATGATGGTATTTTGATGTTTTCAAGTCCTAAACACATTAAGGTATCAGTCTAGGCTAGTTTCCAAGGCTAAGGAAGGGACTAGGGTCACTTTGGCCCGTTAAGAAGGGTTTACGGTCCAAGGTGTTCTTGGACCGTAAACACCTTTGATCATGGTGTTTCCTTGTGTTTTCTTGATGTAAAGATGTCTAGCAAGCTTAAACAAAATCTAGGATAGAAGTACTTACAATATAGAAGCTTGAAATGAGCCAAAAGTCCAAGAACACTAGTGTGTGTTCTTGGTGTTCTTGGTGAAACTTGAAGATTTGATCTTTTGGAAAGATCTAACGGATAGAAGTGTGTTAAATCACTAGATTAAGTGATACACTAACTTAAAAGGGCTAGAAACACTTACTAGATTGAAGATCTTGAATAAAACTTGGATGATACTTGAGAGGATTTGATATTTGTTCTTGAGAATTTGAAAAAATGATATAAAATTACTAAGTGTCATATATATACTCTCAAATTTAGGGTTTTTGGCTGTACATATTTTATTCAGGCAGTAAACTCCAATTTCTTGGAGTTTAGGAATAACAGTGATGCACTATAACCCTAGGGCATCCTCTCCCCTGATATCTCCTAAAGTGTAAATCCTAAAATACTCAAACTTATTCCAAAAAGTCTGAAAATTTAACAGTAACTGTTTTGACTTCTATTGACTTGACATGTTGTACATAATACAAATTTCGGGTTGTCACATCATCCCCTCCTTAGAAGGAATTTCGTCCCGAAATTAGAATTTAAGCAAATAAGTAGTTACAGATAACTAAGTAAAAAGACGAGGATATTTCAGTTTCATCTGATCCTCTCCCTCCCAAGTGAATTCAGGTCCTCGCTTGGCGTTCCAGCGAACCTTCACTATCGGGATGCGGCTTTGTTTCGTTTGCTTGACCTCCCGGTCCATGATCTCTACTGGTTCTTCCACGAAGTTGAGGCTCTCGTGGATCTCGATCTCGTCGAGTGGGATTACAAGAGTCTCGTCGGACAAACACTTTTTCAAGTTCGAGACGTGGAAGGTAGAATGTACGTTACTGAGTTCGCTCGGTAAGTTAAGTTTGTAAGCTACAGGGCCGATTCTGGCAAGAATCTCGAAAGGCCCAATGTACCTTGGATTTAGCTTTCCACGTTTTCTGAAACGTATTAAGCCCTTCCAGGGTGAGACCTTTAATAGAACACGGTCGCCCACCTGGAATTCCAACAGTTTCCTTCGTTTATCAGCGTAGCTTTTCTATCGGTCTCTGGAGGCTTTCAATCGTTCACGAATCTGAACAATCTTCTCCGTCGTTTCCCGAATGATTTCCGGACCTGTGAGAGTGCTTTTAGGAACTCGTCCCTTAGCTAACTGGGCATCACCCACCTCAGCCCTGCATAGAGGAGATCTGCACTTGCGGCCGTAGAGGGCCTCGAATGGAGCAGCCTTTATGCTTGTGTGATAACTGTTGTTGTAGGAAAATTCGACAAGGGGTAAATGAGTATCCCATGCTTTCCCAAAGTCAATCACACAGGCTCGTAACATGTCCTCCAAGGTTTGGATAGTCCTCTCACTTTGCCCGTCTGTCTACGGATGGTAGGCTGTACTCATATCCAGCCTAGTTCCTAGGGAATTTTGTAGCGACTGCCAGAACCTAGAAGTGAACCTACTATCTCTGTCCGAGATAATAGATATAGGAACACCGTGCAGTCGTACAATCTCTCTAACGTAAGTTCTTGTAAGCTTCTCCATCTTGTCTGTCTCTTTGATAGGCAGGAAGTGTGCGGACTTGGTCAATCTGTCGACGATGACCCATATGGTATCAAGTCCACCCGTTGTCTTGGGCAACTTGGTTATGAAATCCATAGTGATCCGCTCCCACTTCCATTCTGGGATCTCAGGCTGTTGAAGAAGACCTGAGGGTTTCTGGTACTCGACCTTGACCTTTGCGCAAGTAAGGCATTTACTTACGAAGGTAGCAATCTCTGCTTTCATGTTAGGCCACCAGTATAACTTTTTAAGATCCAGATACATCTTATCTGAACCTGGGTGGACGGAATAACGAGTGTTGTGCGCCTCGTTCATGACCAAGTCTCTGAAACCACCACGTTTCGGGGTCCAGATCCGATCCATGAGATAATAGGATCCGCCACCTTTGACTTCCAAGTTCTTATCCATCCCACGAAGGGATTCACTGTTCACATTTTCAGGTTTCAAAGCGTCGAGCTGAGCTGCCTGTATTTGTGTGGATAAGTGTGAATGGATAGTCATAGTCAATGATTTGACTCTACGACCAGAATATTCTTTCCGACTTAGGGCGTCAGCTACTACATTGGACTTTCCGGGATGATAACGAATTTCGCATTCGTAGTCACTGAGTAGTTCGACCCACCGTCGTTGTCTCATGTTGAGCTCCTTCTGGTCGAATATATGATGCAGGCTCTTGTGGTCTGTAAAGATTGTGCTCTTCGTACCGTACAGGTAGTGTCTCCAGATCTTCAAAGCAAAAACAACTGCTCCTAGTTCAAGATCGTGGGTCGTGTAGTTGACCTCATGTGTCTTCAGCTGTCTCGAGGCATAGGCGATGACCTTACCTCGCTGCATCAGAACACATCCGAGACCTTGGTTCGATGCATCGCAATAGACAACGAAGTCTTCTTTCCCTTTGGGGAGGGATAGTATTGGTGCGGTGCACAAGGCTCGTTTGAGCGTTTGGAACGCTCTCTCCTGCTTTTCTTCCCAGTGAAAGGGTACGCCCTTCTGGGTAAGCGTTGTAAGAGGCTTTGCAATGCGGGAGAAGTTCTGAATGAACCTGCGATAGTAGCCAGCGAGGCCTAGAAATTGACGAATTTCTGTAGGCGTCTTCGGTGCTGACCAGCTCTCAATGGCTTTGATTTTGGATGGGTCCACGTGGATTCCCTCTTCGCTTACCACGTGTCCTAAGAATTCGACTCGTCGGATCCAAAATTCACATTTCGAGAACTTCGCATAAAGCTTCTCAGTGCGTAGGGTTTCTAATACTTGTCGTAGATGTTGACTATGTTCCTCTTTACTTCGCGAGTAGATCAGTATGTCGTCGATGAAGACGATGACGAACTGATCCAAGTAAGGACGACACACCCTATTCATCAAATCCATGAATACTGCGGGCACGTTTGTTAATCCGAATGGCATCACTACGAATTCGTAGTGCCCATAACGAGTTCGGAAGGCTGTCTTTGGAACATCCTCTCCTAGTACTCGTAGCTGGTGATATCCAGATAAATTCGCCCCTTGAAGTTGATCGAATAAGTCGTCTATCCGAGGCAAAGGATAACGATTTTTGACGGTCAATTTGTTGAGCTCCCTGTAGTCGATGCACATACGAAATGATCCGTCTTTCTTCTTGACGAACAAGACTGGAGCTCCCCAGGGTGAGAAGCTCGGTCTTATAAAGCCTTTGCTGACCAGCTCGTTAAGTTGACAGGATAGTTCTTGCATCTCTGCAGGTGCTAGACGATAAGGCGATTTGGCTACGGGAGTAGCCCCTGGGACTAAGTCGATTCTGAACTCGACTTGTCGTTGCGGAGGTAATCCAAGTAGCTCTTCTGGAAAGATGTCGGGAAAGTCGTGTACTACTGGAATGTTCTGAATAGGTTTCGTTTCTTGGTTCACATCGACCACATGAGCAAGGAATGCGCGACATTCCTTTCGCAAGAATTTCTGAGCTTGAATGCTCGAGATGATACGAAGGTTCGTGCCGGGTTTGTCGCCATATACTACTAGGGTTTCGCCAGACGAAAGATTAAGGAGGACAGCCTTTTCGTAACACATGATGTCGGCATGATGAAGACTCAACCAATCCATGCCAATGATGACGTCGGAACTTTTAATTGAGACTGGCATGAGATCGATCGAGAATGAATGGCTATCTAAAGTTAAGGCACACCCTATGTATATGCAGCTAGTGTTCTCTGTCTTCACATTAGCCATTTCTACTGTGAATGGTTCTTTGAGTGCTCGTGATTTTTGCTTAAGTAAATGAGCAAACTTTTGGTTCACGAAGCTCCTCTCCGCTCGACTATCAAATAGTATACAAGCATAAAAGTTGTCGAGGAGAAACGTACCAGTGACCACTGTGGGGTCGGCAATCGCCTCCTCATGGCCTATAGCCAGAACTCTTCCTACTCCACCGGCAGTCCCTGCCTTGGGGCAGTTCCTTTTGTAGTGGCCCACATCGCCACAATTGTAGCAAGCTTGGCCCACTCCAGCGCCGGGGACTTAGGTGATTGGCCTCACCGGAGATTTGCAGAAACGGTTGTGTGCCCCTTCCTATTGCAGTTTACACACTGCATTTCCCGGCAGGCTCCCACATGGTGGTAGGTACACTTGTTGCATAGCGGCAAACTTCCAGAATACCGCTTTAATGGAGCAGCAGCAGTGGTAGGTGTTGTCGCACTATGAACTGCCACGATCTGCTGTTTCTTGGCAGCCTTCTTCTTTTTCTTGTCATCACATAATTTCCTCTTGGACTCTGCAGTTCTGGCGGTTTCTGAGATGGCCAGGGTGGTTGTTGCAGCCGGGGTACGGACCCCGTGGTCAATTAGCTGCTGTGCCAATCGCTTGGCACTATCAAATGTAGTGGGGCGTGATGACAATACATTTCCCTGGTATGGTGGCATTAGCCCCCATATATATCTCTCGATCTTCTTTCCCTCTGTATGAATCATGTTGGGACAGAGGGCCACCAGTTCAGAGAACCTGGCGGTATATGTGACGATGTCGGAGCCCTTCATGGTTAGGCGCCAAATTTCTTCCTCCAGCTTTTGGATCTCGCCTCTCGGGCAGTACTCCTCAATCATGAGGTCTTTCATGGTGCCCCAGCCCATATCATTTGCCACCACTAGAGATAGTGACTTAACATGGATATTCCACCATGTTAGGGCTTTTGATTCGAAGGTGCAAGCGGAAAACTTGACCTTGCTTCTCTCCAGGCACGAGCAGATTTCAAAGACCGATTCTGTCTTCTCGAACCATTGTGAGAGTACAATGACTCCGTCAGTTCCCCTAAAGGACAATGGCTTGCAGTTTGTGAAGTCTTTGTAGGAGCACTCTCTCGAGCGCACAGGGGTTTCAACCTGAATAGTCGGAACAGGAGTCCCTCCTCCAGTGGAACTTGAGGAATGATATTCAGCCATGGCTGTAGCCATAGCCGCAGCTATAGCAGCATTTAGAGCTGCTGTATCAAATTGAGGAGTAGGTGGAGTTGGTGCTGGAGGATTGCATCTTGTTGATTTACATGGAGGCATCTTTGAACTGAAAGTTTAGAAAGATGAAAACATTGATAAGAATTTGATAGAAATATGATGAGAATGACTCATGGACTAACTCTTCATAGCCCAACAACGTAATTGAATGAATACTTGAATGAAGGTGAAAGCCTTTGGATAATAATTTCCATTAGATTAGATATCTGTCAAAGACACTCGGATTACAGATGTAACAAGTTCGGGAAAAATGACCTAGAAGTAGGTCTTACATCAACCAAGATTGGAAAATTTTTGACAGAACTACGACCTAATAATTGACCTAACAGGTCTAAGGTTGAACAAGATAGGAAATTAGCCTAAGGTTTTTACATAAACTAGGTTATATCCAAAAGAGAAGTCGATAAGACTCTAACGACGACGAGAACTGCTAGAGTGAGTTCTTGAATCCGATAGGAGACGCTCTATGTGCCTCACACGCCTATCAGATCTTGCTTGTTGAGTTCGAAGTTCCCTGACTTCGGCTCGGGTTTCAGCAAGTTCCCTCTGAAGCATTGCATTACTAACCTGAGCCCTTTCATGAGCGGACTCCAGCTGGCGAATGCGCACAGTGTTAACACCAAAATTGGCATCCACTTCTACTACCCGGTCGATAGCTGCTCGACCCTGCTCGGTGTTCCGAGCAATCCTACGAACCATGATAGGTAGGACCCTATCAGCTGTACCTCCCTCAGTAAGGTTGTAGAAACTTCTGTCTCCATTATAGGGAAAAGGTTGACCTTGTTCCTGACTCCACCTATTCAAGTTTGTGGCCCACAGAGGTGTGGGTCCTTGGAATGCGGGACGAGGGTTTGGGTTTTGAACAGCTGGGGGTTGGTTGTTGACTTCTGGCTCCGAGTCGGAACCATCAGAAAAACCTTCAGCTTCATAATCATCTAAAGGGATTGGGTGATTATCTTCTGGTTCTTCTTCCAGCCATCCTGCGTTGTCGTGGTTGGGATAGTACGGGTCTCCGGGAAGATGAAATCCAGCCATTATATCTACGCGAGAAAAGGGATATAAGAAATAACTAAATTAGACTGACTAATTAGATAATTATAAGATGGTCTTTATTAGTTGCTTCAATACCTGTTTAAAGCATACTAGTTACATGTAACGCAGACGGGATAGAACTTCGAATAAGTGACCCTAACCCTAAGCCCACAACCAAACAAGGAACAGGAAGTAAGGCAAAGATCACAGATTCTAAGTCTATGACATCTTAGCACATATGACCTTAGTGTATCCACTAAACAACCATTGATATACTAATAAAGACCTTTAGTTTTAAAATAAGTAATTATTGTAACACAAAATACTCCTATAGTATTTTTAAGTTTAATGTTCTGTTCTAATGTTCTCATTGTAGTAATGTTGGTAAGTTTTTAGACTTGTTGCAACCTCACAATCACACTTAGGCACATGCTAATCACTCCTCGGATAACGTAGTTGATCAGGCTACATCTTCCCAGGGTTGACCATATGTCTCTAAGTCTACTTGTGTTGTCCAACAATCGTAATACTTTTAGTATGAATGCAGGTATGTATACTTTATTAAATATTTTATTATTTAAAGTATAAACTCTTCATCAGACTATTTTAAATCCCGCTTGTGTTTATAGTTCGTATATCTTTAATGGGTTGATACACTCGATTCACTATAAACAATGCTCTGATACCAATCTGTCACACCCCCAAAACCTATGAACGGCGGAAACGTTCTGGGGTGGAGGACGTCATGTACAGTATCACAACAATGCAAGTAGTAAACAAGCAACAACATCATCTATTGCATTAATAATATAATTTCATACAAGTGTGTTCTGTCAAGTTTTAAAGACACCAAAACAATATACATCAAAAATGTAAGATGAGCCTTGAACGAGCTCCATTTTCTCAAAACCTGGCTCCGGTACCTGTCTACTGGTGACCTGAGAATACAAGTTATTTTGAAAGAGTTTATCAGCTTTAAAGCTGGTGAGATCATAAGTATATTAGTGTCTGTGTTTGTATGAAAGCATTTGTAAGATGTTTTGTAAAATGTACTGTATATGTTTGTAAAAAGTTTGTATTTGTTTGAACTCTCCTAGAAAACCCTATGTTTCCTACTAAAAGTAGCCTTCTACCAAGGCATCTAGTGTCTGTGTGTGTATCTCTTGTAAAAGTGTGTATTTTCCCAAATCCGACTATCATTAACCAAAAATATAGTTTTTACATCATTGTTTATTGTGTGAATAACACAAAGTAAAATGTAAGGGAAAATGTTATAGTACTGTAGTGCTGTATTAAGTAACTACTGCTGTACTAACTACCTTAAGCCAAATGTAAAATTTTAAGGTAACATGTGATCGGCCTGTATCTTGCTACCGACTCAATAGTAAAACGACAATGTAAGATGCCGTAAAAATGACGTTTGGCACCCGTAGACTTGCAAGTCCCACTGTAGCGAGCAGCAAGGTGTAGGATAGTCAATCCAGTATAGATCTATACACAAACTCATATGCTCCCCAATTAAGGAGATTCTGATACAAAAACAGTCATGGCAGGTAGTGCCATTCCCTGTTTAATGGCTCACATAAATGTATTATTGTAAATGTTATGTGATTTGTGTGCTAGCTGTATTGTGTGTTCTTTCTCTGTCTAGCCTGTATGTTTGTTTCTCGTCATAGTGTCTATTGTTTGTTTCTCATCACTCTGTTTTATGTTTGTTTCTCATCACTCGGTTTTATGTTTGTTTCTCATCATAGTATGTACTGACTCATGTATGAACTGACTCATTGTATGTTTCATTGTTCTAGTAATAGTATCTTCCTAAACTACCCCTATGGTAGCTTACTAGCAATGTATGAACATGTTTGTATACCCTTGCTACCCAAGGGCATGTAACCGAATGAAGGAAATAACCTTTCATATCCATATACATATACATAATATATAACTAGGATTCAAACGACCTTCGGACAACTAACCTTGATACCCTAAGTCCACAACCAAACAAGGAACAGGAAGTAAGGTAGGCTAGCAGTCCTAAGTCTCTTCAATCCTACTTATATAACTATATCTATATAGATATACATAATATAAGTTAAAAAGAGTTTAAGTAAAAGTATTTGATAAGTAAAAGCGTTTGTAAAGTAGTGTGAGGTAAAACAGTTTGATCAACAGTTTGAAAAGTAAGAAAACCATTTGTTTGGTAGTTATTAATCATAGGTGATTGATATAATAACTATAGTTGTCCAACTTGTATCCCCCCCCATAAAAGCATTTAAAAACATTTAAAAGGTTAATTAAGGGGGTATGAACTCACCTGTAGTGAGTGGTTTGGATGTACTGAAGAGATAGGATTGCTAGGTGTCAAGTGAAGACTTGTACACACACAATGATCCTATTTAACATATAAATACACATATATGTATACAATTAGTTTTTAAACAACTAGTTTATAAAGTTAAGACATCCTAAGACAAGTTAAACACTTTATATAAGTGTTATAAGTCCTAAGGATTGCATCTAAGTGTTGTAGGACCAAGCTATGGGGTTTAGGGTTCAAGGGAACCCCTTTCATGAGTTTACGGTTTCTTGACAATAACCACATGAGTTTACGGTTGTAAACCCATGAGTTTACGGCCGTAAAGTCACACCCCTTTGACCATTTGTTGTTTTGAAGGTTTCTAAGTCCTTAGAAGTGTTTCCACTTGAAGTATAAGTCTATGGAAGAAGTTAGGGCACCATTTCACTCCTATTTGGAGTTTACGGCCCTAGGACCATTTCCCTTTGGGTTTACGGCCGTAAACCCCTATGTATGATGGTATTTTGATGTTTTCAAGTCCTAAACACATTAAGGTATAAGTCTAGACTAGTTTCCAAGGCTAAGGAAGGGACTAGGGTCACTTTGGCCCCTTAAGAAGGGTTTACGGTCCAAGGTGTTCTTGGACCGTCAACACCTTTGATCATGGTGTTTCCTTGTGTTTTCTTGATGTAAAGATGTGTAGCAAGCTTAAACATACTCTAGGATAGAAGTACTTACAATATAGAAGCTTGAAATGAGCCAAAAGTCCAAGAACACTAGTGTGTGTTCTTGGTGTTCTTGGTGAAACTTGAAGATTTGATCTTTTGGAAAGATCTAACGGATAGAAGTGTGTTAAATCACTAGATTAAGTGATATACTAACTTAAAAGGGCTAGAAACACTTACTAGATTGAAGATCTTGAATAAAACTTGGATGATACTTGAGAGGATTTGATATTTGTTCTTGAGAATTTGTAAAAATGATATAAAATGACTAAGTGTCATATATATACTCTCAAATTTAGGGTTTTTGGCTGTACATATTTTATTCAGGCAGTAAACTCCAATTTCTTGGAGTTTAGGAATAACAGTGATGCACTATAACCCTAGGGCATCCTCTCCCCTGATATCTCCTAAAGTGTAAATCCTAAAATACTCAAACTTATTCCAAAAAGTCTGAAAATTTAACAGTAACTGTTTTGACTTCTATTGACTTGACATGTTGTACAGAATAGAAATTTCGGGTTGTCACAATACATAACTGCATTAATACTAAAATCAGTCTCGCTAGGACATAACAAAAGTATTACGATTGTTGGACAGCACAAGTAGACTTAGAGACATATGGTCAACCCTGGGAAGATGTAGCCTGATCAACTACATTATCCGAGGAGTGATTAGCATGTGCCTAAGTGTGGTTGTGAGGTTGCAACAAGTCTAAAAACTTACCAACACTTCTACAACGAGAACAGTAGAACAGAACATAAACTTAAAATACTATAGGAGTATTTTGTGTGACTATTAATTACTTATCTGAGAACTAAAAAGGTCTTTATTGGTATGTCAATAGTTGCGGGGTGGATACATTAAGGTCATAGGTAACTAGGATGGCATAGACTTAGAATCTCTGATATTTGCTCTACTTCCTGTTCCTTGTTTGGTTGTGGGCTTAGAGTTAGGGTCACTTATTCGAAGGTCTATCCTGTCTAGGTTACCTATGACTGGTATGTACTACGCAAATGTTGGAGTAACTAATAAAGATCATCTTATAATTATCTAGTTAGATCCTCTATTGATTATTTCCTTATCCCTTCTCTCGCGTAGATATAATGGCTGGATTCCATTTTCCCGGAGACCCGTACTATCACAACAACGACAATGCAGGATGGCTGGGAGAAGAGCCAGAAGATGATCACCCAATCCCTTTGGATGATCACGAAGCTGAAGGCTTTTCTGATGGTTCTGACTCAGAGCCTGAAGTCAACAACCTACCCCCAGCTGCTCAAGACCCAAACCTGAACCCTCGTCCAACATTTCAAGGACCCACTCCTCTGTGGGCCACAAACTTGAACAAATGGAGTCAGGAACAGGGTCAACCCATACCCTATAATGGAGACATAAGCTTCTACAAACTCACTGAGGGAGGTTCAGCTGACAGGGTCCTACCCATAATGGTATGTAGGATTGCTCGGAACACAAAGCAAGGTAGAACAGCTATCGACCGAGTCGTGGAGATTGACGCCAACTCTGGCGTTAACACAGTCCGCATTCGCCAACTAGAGTCTGCTCATGAAAGGACTCAGGTCCGCAATGCAGTTCTATAGAGGGAACTTGCTGAAACCCAAGCTGAAGTCAGGGAACTTCGAGCTCAGCAAGCAAGATCTGATAGGTGCGTGAGAGACATAGAACGCCTTCTGTCGGATTCAAGAACTCACTCTAGTAGTTCTCGTCGCCGATAGAGTCTTATCGACTTCTCTTTTAGATATAACCTAGTTTGTGTAAAAACTCTAGTATAATTTCCTATCTTTGTAAATCTTAGACCCGTTAGGTCTTGATTAGGTAGTAGTCTGTCAAAATTTTCCATCTTGGTTGATGTAAGACCTACTTCTAGGTCATTTTTCCCGAACTCATTACATCTGTAATTCCAGTATTGTTGACAGATATCTAACCTTATGGAAATCAATATCCAATTGCTATCATCTGTTAGTACTAGATCTTCATTCAATCATACTATTCAATCGTGCTATTCATTTGTGCTGTTGGACTATGGAGAGTTAGTCCATGAGTCATTCTTATCTACTTCCTATTAAATTCTTATCAATATCTTCATCTTTCTAAACTTATAGTTAAAAGATACCTCCACGTAAATCGACAAGACGCGATCCTCCCGCACCGAAACCACATGTTCCTCAATTCGACACGGCAGCCCTGAATGCTGTTGTAGCTGCGGCTGTGGCTACGGCCATGGCACAATATCATTCATCTGGTTCCACTGGAGGAGGAACCCCTGTCCTATCTACTCATGGTGAAATCCCTGTGCGCTCCAGAGAGTGCTCCCACAAGGACTTCACAAACTGCAAACCATTGTCCTTCAAAGGGACTGGCGGAGTCATTGCCCTCTCGCAATGGTTCGAGAAGACCGAATCGGTTTTCAAGATCTGCTCCTGTCCAGAAGGGAGCAAGGTCAAGTTTGCTGCTTGCACCTTTGAGTCAAAAGCCCTAACATGGTGGAATAGCCATGTCCAGTCACTATCCCTTATAGTGGCAAATGCTATGGGCTGGGAAGCTCTAAGAGAGCTAATGGTTGAGGAGTACTGCCCGAGGGGCGAAATCCAAAAGATAGAGGAAGAACTATGGAGCCTAACCATGAAGGGCTCCAACATAGTCTCCTACACTGCCAGGTTCTGTGAGCTGGTGGCCCTCTATCCCAACATGGTTCATACAGAGGGGAAGAAGATTGAAAGATACATATGGGGGCTGGTGCCTCCATTCCAGGGAAATGTTTTGGCTTCAAACCCCACTACATTTGATAGTGCCAAGCGATTGGCACAACGGCTCATAGACCATGGGGTTCGTACCCCGGCCGCAACAACAACCCTGGCCATCTCAGAACCCTTCAGAACCGCTGATTCCAAGTGGAAGTTTTGGGATGACAAGAGAAAGACGAAGGCTGCCAAAAAGCAGCAGGTCGTGGCAGTTCATCTAACTCTATTTAGTTCCTATTTGGAGATTCTTATTACGTGATGTGACTGGGTCACATGTTGAAGTTTTAAGAATCAAAGAAAAGAGAGGTAGCTTAAAGAAGAGTAAGCTGATTCTGATCGCGAATATGGATGTCGATCGCATGGTTCGGTGATATGAATTTTTGAGCTGATGCTTAAGAGTTGTGATAGATTGCTTAGGAATAGATAATAACATAGTTTCCATATGCATTTGCATTGTAAGGATAACTTTTTCTGCAAGTTTTAAATAAAAGAAAAGTTTCGCTTTTATTTA
Source organism: Lactuca virosa (assembly GCF_052849685.1). Lineage (NCBI taxonomy): Eukaryota > Viridiplantae > Streptophyta > Magnoliopsida > Asterales > Asteraceae > Lactuca > Lactuca virosa. Next base: position 366,602,051 of record NC_136433.1, on the reverse strand, counting down.
TTTTAAATATCCTTATAGTGGCATTTGTGAAAATTTGTTGTTTATATGATTCCATTGATTGCAATATTGGAAAATGGATTTGATTCTTTCGTTTGTGGTAGTGTCATAATTTACCAAATAAGGAAAGATTCTCATCATCCAAGTTTCAGTTGGATAGAAAGTTGGAATCATGTAAGTTGTATTGTATGATGAATGAGAATTTTCATCTTTGAAAAAAATTAAGACTAATTCCTTGTTCACATGTATATGTGAATCAAGTGAAGGACTAAGGGATCGAGTGTCACACCCCCAAACCGGAACGGCAGAAACGTTCGGGGGCGGAGGACGTCGTGTTTAGCATCACAACCAATGGATAATAGGAAACATACCAACACAACCAATACAGTGGATACATATATAAGTAAAATATTTACATCAGTTTGAAATCTTGTTTTAGGTACATCAAAAGTATATAAAATAATAACATAAGACTCTTATTGCTCCAGCTTCTCAAATTCCAGCAGGTACCTGTCTACTAATTTCCTGAGAATACAAGCAGTTTTGAAAGAATATCAGCATAAAGCTGGTGAGTTCATAAGCATTAAGTTTTTGTGGAATATGTTTCTTTGATCCTTTTTGAAAAGTGTTCCTCATGAAAATCCTATATTTTCTTATGAAAAGTAGTTTTTGGAAGAGTATCTGTTAGTACAAAGTAAATCATCAGTTTTAGAAATGCCAGTGTTATCCTGGGAAAATCCTATATTTTCCCTAAAAACAAGTTATCCGTTCTAGAGGTAGAGACATCAGTTTAGAAATCCCTGATTACTATCAGTATGTATAAAAGTGGTTTTACTACTCAAAATAAAACAATGAAGAGTAGAGTCCGTAAACCGGAGTTAGTTTATACTTATTTGTGAGTCCTATAACCATACTTGATATGACCGAGCGACCTTTATAACGTTCTTCAGGAGTTAAGCTAAATGACATTTGTTCACCCCAGGCGTGCCCGCCTAACTGTAGCTAGCAGCTCAGGTGTGGGATTGTCAGTCCCGAATAGATCTATTCACAAACCTCACGCTCTCCCTCCAGGAGACTCTGGTTATACTAAAAGGATTTATCACTGTACACCTAAGAGTACAATATTGAAGTAGAGCCTCACAATTCTGTATAATCTAGTTTACTAGCGGGAAAGAGTATAAAACAGTAATTATCCTTGAATAAATGTACTTTATACTTCTGAGAAAACATATATAACATAAAATAAATCTGCCGTAGTTTATATATATATTCATCCATGAAATCTGATTTAGTAGAGACTGTATAAAGGGTTATCCCAAACAATACCCATTATAGTTTATTAGAGTTGATATGGAAATGCTTTGTAAAACCTTTCTGAAAGCCGTGAAGTTAAATTTCCAAAATAACAGTTTCCCTTATGCTCAACGTATTACAAAAGAGATTTAGTATACGAGTATGTTATTAAACGTGGAAATCGTTGGACTGTATTAATAAGTTTAAAACTTAATAAAATACTTTGAGTCTAGCTTGTATTCCCCCATGAAAACATTAAAAACGTGGAAAATGTAGTGGTATGAACTCACCTCGGGTAAGTGGTTTGATTGAAGGATCGATACGGAAAGCTGGATGTTCAAGTGAAACCTTGAACACGATTCGATCCTAATTAACACGCAATGACACATAAAAGAGTCAAACGAAGGTATTTCACCACTATAAGTGATGGAAAACCACTCTAGAGGCTTGGATCTACTTGGACTAAGTGTTAGGAAAACCACTCATGAGGGGAGTGTATGGCCACCTTAAAGCTGTGTACAGCCATGAGTGTGCTTCCTAATGGGTGTGCGGCTGTACACTCATGATGAGAGGTGTTCTTGTGGTGTTTTCAAGGCCTACACTTGCATCCATGAAGTGTTCTTGATCCATACTTAGTTGTAGTACAAGTTTCGGGTCTTAGAAGTGAGTTTGTGGTCCTAGAATGAGTGTGTGGTCGCACACTTGGGTGTGCTGTCGCACACTTGGAGTGTGTTGCCGCACAAGTGAGTTTGCGGTCATACACCCAGCACAAAATGTCCAAAAATGCCATTTCCAAGGTACAACAAGGCTGGGGGCATGTCTATCTCGAATATGGAAGTCAAACTCTCACTTTGGAGGGTGTTTAAAGAGTGTGCGACCACCTTAAAGGGGGCGTGTAGCCACACTCTCTTCCATACACGAAGAGCATGTCGATTTTGCACACTAAAGGTCTAGATAGAGTGGTCTTTCATGGTTATCAAGTTAGAGGATGAATTAATCATGTTTTCGAAGCTTTGAAGAGTTTGCAGTTGAAGAAACTTGAGAGGAAATGTGTTGTGTGCTGCCAAGGTGTCAAAGGAATGAAAGGAAAGGAGTCTACCCTTTATATAGGGGTGAGAGTGCTGCCCAAAAGTGAGTGTGCTGCCAAGGGAGTGGGTGTGCGGCCGCACACCCATGTGTACGGCCTTACACTCCTCCAAGAGGGGTGTATGGCCCGGTTTTCTCACTATGGGACATGCTGACTCATTCCTAATCTCAACCCTGGTTAAATTCAAGCTTAGAACACTTAAATGAACCCTTAAATAGTACCAGAAATCGACAAAGCAAGTTAAATATTGATTGAATTGACTAAGTGTACAGGATTGAAGTTTCCGGGTTGTCACATCATCCCCCCGTTAGAGGGAATTTCGTCCCGAAATTCAAGAATAGAGTACAATCATGAATTTGGAAAGAGATGGGGGTACTTTTGCTTCATTGAATCCTCGCGCTCCCAAGTGAATTCAGGACCCCGCTTGGCATTCCAGCGGACCTTCACTGTTGGGATGCCACTCTATTTCATACGGTTGACTTCTCGATCCATGATTTCAACAGGTTCTTCCATGAAGTGTAGACCCTCGCCTAATTCGATCTCGTCGAGAGGAATCACAAGTGTCTCATCGAACAGACACGTCTTTAGGTTCGACACGTGGAAGACAGGATGGATGTTGCTGAGCTTTCGTGGTAACTGGAGTTTTTATGCTGCGGGACCGATCCTAGCAAGGATCTCAAATGGTCCAATGTACCTTGGGTTTAGCCTTCCATGTTTTCCAAAACGTATCATGCCTTTCTAGGGCGAGACCTTCAGAAGGACGCGGTCACCGACCTGGAATTCCAAGGGTTTTCGTCTCTTATCGGCGTAGCTCTTTTGTCTATCTCGTGTGGCTTTCAGTCGTTCTCGGATTTGCACGATATTTTTAGTCATCTCTCGGATAATTTCAGGACCAGTGAGAGTGATCTCAAGGACTTGACCCTTGACTAACTGCGTGTCACCCACTTCAGCCCAGCACAGAGGGGATCTGCACTTGCGGCCATAGTGGGCTTCAAACGGCGCAGTCTTGACGCTGGTATGGTAGCTGTTGTTGTAGGAAAATTCAACCAAAGAAATATGAGTGTCCCATGACGCGCCGAAGTCGATGACGCAGGCTCTCAACATATCTTCCAATGTCTGAATTGTTCTCTCACTCTATCCATCAATCTGCGGATTATAAGCCGTGCTCATATCCAACTTAGTTCCAAGAGCCTTCTGTAGTGATTGCCAAAATCTCGAGGTAAACGTGCTATCTCGGTCGGAGATAATGGATACAGGTACACCATGAAGGCGAACTACGTCTCGAAGGTATATCCGTGTGAGTTTCTCCATCTTGAAGTTTTCTTTGATAGGCAGGAAATGGGCGGATTTAGTCAACCGATCGACAAATACCCAAATGGCATCATGCCCACTCGGAGATCTAGGTAACTTGGTGATAAAATCCATCGTTATCCTTTCCCACTTCTACTCGGGTATCTATGGCTGACGAAGTAAACCTGAGGGCTTTTGATATTCCACCTTTACCTTGGCGCAAGTCAAGCACTTGCCCACGAAGGTTGCAATTTCCTCTTTCATGTTTGGCCACCAATAGAGTTGTTTAAGATCCAAGTACATCTTATCTGACCATGGGTGAACGGAGTATCTAGACTTGTGAGCTTCGTTCATGATAACTTCTCTGTAACCACTATACTTCGGGGTCCATATACGGTCCATGAAATAGTAAACTCCGTCTCCCTTGACCTCTAAGTTCTTATCCATTCCCCTCAAGGCTTCATCCAAGATGTTTTCTGGTTTTAAGGCTTCCAGCTCAGCCTCTCTGATCTGTGCGGACAGATGGCACTGATGAGGAGATTCGTAGGTTGATTCACGAGGAGGTGGCCGCAGACATTCGAGTTGAGATACCGGAGATGTTTGGGTCTATAAAGACCATGCTGATTGAGACATTTGACGAGCGATATGCTGCTCTGACCGAGGTTGTTGTTGCTGCAGCCACCGCAGCCGTCGCTGCTGCTAGGCCACAGGGGGGTGACTCATTGCTGTACCGGGAGTTCAACAACACGAAGCCACCAGAGTTTGACAGGACGCATGACCCGTCTGTTGCTATGAGATGGATCTTCGATATTGAGGGGTGTTTCTACACTTGTTCATGCCCGGAACATTTGAGGGTTCGGTTCGAGCTGAACCAGCTTCGCTTGGGAGCGAAGGACTGGTGGAAGTTTGTGACAGCCGATTTCTCTACTGCAGAGCTTACCGCGGTGACTTGGGAGAGGTTCACCACTATGTTTTGAGATGAGTACGTTCCCCCGGTGGAGAGGGAAGAGTTGGATCATGAGTTCTTGACCCTCAAGCAGGGTACTGAGTCCGTGACTGTGATTACCCGGATGTTTCATGAGAGGGCGTTGTTTTGCCCTGAGCACGTGTCTACTGAGCAGGCACGCATGAGTCGATATCTGAGCATACCGAGGAGAGACATACGTGAGTTCGTGGCAAACTCGACGTACCGGACATTTGCCGAGCTCCAGGCAAATGCTCGGAAGAGGGAGATTGAGCTTGAGACTCAGGCCAGGGAGGAGGCGGAGTCTCAGTGGAGGGATCGGCGACCGGCACAGTCCCAGCCGACAGCCAAGCGGGCAAAGCCCGCCGATTCGAGACCAGGGAACCAGAAGGGCCGCACTTGTGGTAAGTATGGAAAGAGTCACGAAGGGATTTGTCGAGCAGGGTCTTGCTACAAGTGTGGTAAGGAGGGGCCCATGGCTAAGGATTTCCCCAAGGGATTTGCAGTTTGCTTCCACTGCAACCAGACCGGACATCAGAAGGCCGAGTGTCCGCAGCTGCGGGGATCGGCACAGGGAGCACCGTAGGGATCTCCCCCTGCTGCCGTACGAGCTACCGAGAGTTGGCCAGTGAAGGCCGAGGCACCGAAGGCTCGCGATAGAGCCTTCCAGTTGACCGCGAAGGAGGTCCGCGCAGCACCCGACGTCGTGGCTGGTATGTGATCTTTCGCTTATTCTTTTGCTTATATATGGTGCTTATTTGTGTTATGCTTAGGTACTTTTCTGGTGAGTTCTGTACCAGCTTTGGTGTTGTTTGACTCGGGTGCGATTCGGTCCTTTATATCGCTAGCTTTTAGTCGTCACATCAGTATCCAGCGGGAGACGTTGAGTCGACCCTTGAGAGTATCCATAGCTGATGAGCATGCTGTTTTTGCGACTGATGTGATCCAGGGATGTGTGCTTGAGATATTTGGAGTCGAGTTTCCGATAGATTTGGTGCCTATCGCTATGGGGGATGTATGTGTCATCGTGGGCATGGACTGGTTGAGTCGGTTCGGAGCTATGATCGACTGTGAGCGTCAGCTGGTGACCATCCGAAACCCTAGTGGGGGAGTGCTTACAGTATTCGGCGAGGGTACCCGATCTGGGTCAGCATTATGTTCGGCTTCTCGAGCGAGGCAGAGCTTGCAGCAGGGTTGCATGGATTTTCTGGCGTATGTGGCAGATACGCGGGACGTTTCAGTGAGACCGAGTTCTGTCGCTGAGGTTCCGATGGTGAGAGAGTTTCCGGACGTGTTCCCCGAGGAGCTACCTGGTGTGCCTCCCGAGAGGCAGGTGGAGTTTCGTATTGTTTTACTTCCGTGGGAGGCACCTATCGCCAAGGCACCCTATCGCCTTGCACCGCTAGAGATGCAGGAGTTATTCTCGCAGCTTCAGAAGCTGTTGGGAAAGGGATTTATTCGGCCGAGTAGCTCGCCATGGGGAGCACCGATCCTCTTTGTCAAGAAAAAGGATGGTTCGCACCGGATGTGCATTGATTACCGAGAGTTGAACAAGTTGACGGTCAAGAACCATTATCCACTACCGAGGATCGACGATGTGTTCGATCAGTTGAAGGGATCATCTTGGTTCTCCAAGATAGACTTAAGGTCTGGATATCACCAGATGAGGGTGCGTGATGAGGATATCCAGAAGACGGCGTTTCGTACTCGTTATGGGCATTACGAGTTCGTGGTGATGCCTTTTGGGCTCACCAATGCGCCAGCAGCGTTCATGGATCTCATGAACCGAGTATGAAGGCCGATGTTGGATCGATCGGTGATTGTGTTCATTGACGATATTCTAGTGTATTCGAGATCCAGAGAGCAGCATGAGGAGCATCTGACGGAGATTCTTGGAGTGTTGAGATCGGAGAGGCTTTATGCCAAGTTCTCCAAGTGTGATTTCTGGTTACGAGAGGTCCAGTTCTTGGGACATCTCGTTAATCAGAATGGGATATTGGTCGATCCGGCCAAGATTGAGGTTGTTATGAGTTGGGAGGTGCCGAGATCCCCCACCGAGATCAGGAATTTTCTAGGGTTGGCCAACTACTATCGTTCCCCTCACCAGATTGACCCGGAAGGGCGTTGCTTTTACCTGGGGTCCCGAGCAGCAGACCTCGTTGGAGACTCTTCGCCAGAGACTATGCGAAGCCCCGGTGTTAGCCCTTCCGGAGGGAATGAAGGATTTTGTGGTGTACTGTGACGCGTCTATATCGGGGTTGGGTGCGGTGCTTATGCAGAGATGGCACGTGATAGCATACGCATCGAGGCAGCTGAAGCCTCATGAGACGAGGTATCCCACCCACGATTTGGAGTTGGGGGCAGTGGTGTTCGCCCTCAATATATGGCACCATTATTTGTATGGGGTTCGGTGTACGATATACACGGACCACAAGAGTTTGAAGTATCTGATTGATCAGCCCAACCTGAACATGCGCCAGAGGAGATGGTTGGATGTGGTAAAGGATTATTACTGTGAAATCCTGTACCACCCGGGCAAGGCTAACGTTGTAGCCGATGCTCTGAGTCGCAGGGCGGAGAGTTCCCTGATTCGGGATTTATGCATGAGGATGACTGTGATGACTCCGGTGTTGGATACCATTCGAGAGGCCCAGGCGGAGGCCGTGAGACCAAAGAACCGCAAGAGGGAGCGGGTGATTAGGCATGTATCCGAGTTTGTGATGGATAGCCGGGGACTTATGACCTTTCGAGGTCGGCTTTGGGTGCCTTATACGGGCGGAGCTCGTAGCATTTTGATGGAGGAGGCACATAGATCGAGATTTTAGATCCATCCCGGGGCCACCAAGATGTATTTGGATCTGAAGAGAGACTATTGGTGGCTCTGTATGAAGAGGGATGTAGCATGGGTAGTAGAGAGGTGCCTGACCTGCCGCCGGGTCAAGGCTGAGCACCAATGTCATCATGGTCCATTGCAGCCTTTGGAGATTCCCCAGTGGAAATGGGAGCAGATATCGATGGACATTATCACCAAATTGCCGAGAACGGCGCGTGGAGTTGACGCGATCTGGGTAATTGTGGATCGGTTGACGAAGAGTTCCAACTTCCTGGCTATTAGTGAATGCTCTTTTGATGAGATGCTGGCATAGATTTACGTTCGAGAGGTGGTAGATCGGCATGGAGTACCGACATCCATAGTTTCGGATCTGGATGTGCGTTTTACTTCCAGATTATTGAAGAAGTTCCATGAGGAGCTGGGAACGCGATTGCATTTTAGTACCGCCTACCACCCTCAGACAGACGGACAGAGTGAGCGGACGATTCAGACGCTCGAGGACATGCTTTGGGCATTTGTTATGGATTTCGGTGGGAGTTGGGACTCATACCTACCTTTGGCTGAGTTTTACTACAACAACAGCCACCATTCGAGTATTGGTATGCCTTCCTTTGAGCTGTTATATAGGAGGAGGTGTAGGACCCCCATCTGTTGGGGAGAGGTAGGACAGCGAGTGATGGGTAGCACTGAGATAGTGCTTAAGACGATTGAGCAGATTCTGCAAGTCAGACAGAGGTTACTGACAGCCCAGAGTTGCCAGAAGAGTTACGCAGACAGACGGCGATCCGAGCTTGAGTTCTAGGTCGGAGATTTTGTGCTTCTGAAAGTTTCCCCATGGAAAGGATTGATCCGGTTTAGGAAGTGGGGCAAGTTGGGGCCTCGATATATTGGACCTGTCAGAGTGATTGCCAGGGTAGGCAAGGTAGCATATCAGCTGCAGCTACTTGAGGAGTCGAGCCAGATCCATAGCACCTTCCATGTGTCCCATTTGCAGAAGTGTGTGGCTGATGAGACGGAAGTAGTGCCATTGGAGGACACTCAGGTGGATGGGAGCCTGAATTACATCGAGAGGCTGGTTGCGATCCTAGATCGGAAAGTGAAGGTTCTGAGGAACAAGGAAGTGCCCTTGTTCAGGTCCAGTGGCAGCATCGGAGGGGATCCGATTTGACATGGGAACCGGAATCGGAGATGCGGGAGCAGTACCCTGAGTTATTTGATGAGCAAGACTTCGAGGGCGAAGTGTGATTCTAGTGGGGGAGAATTGTAACACCCCAAAATGCAGCTATATCTCTTTAATCCCTCTTATTTCCCAAGTTGTCAAAATTGGCCCAAAATAGAAAATGGTGATAAGTGGGTACGCTGGGCGTATTGAAGAGTACACTGCGCGTACCCATGGGTGTGCCTTTGACGCGGACTCAACCCAGTACATGAGGCGTACCTTAGTTTACGCTGAGCATACTGGGCCTAGACTTAAAACCCTAAATGAGACATGAGCACTATAAAAAGAATGCTATGGCCTCCATCCCAGCCACCATTTCCAGAGAGTGAAACCCTAAGTGAGCCCTAACCTTCGTTCTAAGTTGTGTGTGTGTGTGTGATTAAGCATGAAAGTGTTCTTGTGTGCTTGTGAAGAAGAAGAGAAGGCCTTGAAGAAGAAAGATTGGAGTCCAAGCTTCTAGATCTGAGCTAAACCGAGTAAGGAGCTTCTCATAGAGTTAAAAAGCTTCAAACTTGGTCTCTCTGTATTATGAACATCATCTAGGAGCATTTTTAGGGTTTAAGTCCCAAAGCTGGAGACTTTATGAGCAAAGGGACTCCATGGACCTAGATCTGCCCCATTTCACTGTATCTTGTGTTATAGATCCATAAAAATCCAATCGTGGACGTTAAGATTAAGTCATGTAAGAGATAAGGGCTTAATGAGGAAAGAGGATAGGTGTTTGGAGTGATTGGTGACCTTTACAGCCATGCAAAGGCTTAAAGGTTTTGACTTTATGGATTAAGAGATATTAGAATGACCAGATCTGAAATATGAGCTTATGTCTTAACCGTTTAAGACCAAAATCATGAGCAGTATGAAACTGGGACTTACGCTGGGCGTAATCCCAGTACGCGCATTGTAGGGGGTCGAGCTCCCCGATTCTGTGAAGCCTTCGAGTACGCCCAGCGTACAGAGCTGGTACGCGCTGCGTACTTCGGAGGGTTGACTTTCGTTGACTTTTAGGGTTTAGTCAACATTTGGACCTTTGGGGCCATTGGAGGGGTAAAATGGTCTTTTACCCTTCTGATAGAATATAGGGAGGGACTAGTCTAGCCTTTGAGAGTCGTATTAATTAGAGATAATTATTTTATGTGATTAGGCGGAGGCTAGATCAGTATTTCGAGTTCGAGATTATCCGAGTTACCCGAGGTGAGTCTTCTCACTATAATTTACCTAGAGTGGTAATTAGAGTTGTGTGACAGAGTACCTCATATGCTATTTGTATGATGTGATATATTGTCTTATCCTATGTGATTTATGCTATGTATGATTCAGAGGGTCCACAAAGTTAGGACCAGAGGGTCCACAAAGTTAGGACCAGAGGGTCCACAGAGTTATGGGACTGGAGGGTCCTACTGAGACACATTGACCAGAGGGTCGTACAGAGTTATAGCCTCGAGTGGCTAATATGTGTTGTATGTGGTATTTTGGGGAACTCACTAAGCATCCGTGCTTACCGTGTTATGTGTTATGGGTTTCAGGTACCTCACAGGATCGCGGGAAGGCACCGGCGTGATTGTACACACACTCTCGATATGGAGCTATGATTGTTGATCCTGGATTTGAATAATTGTATTGAAAACTTGTTGGTTGTTTTTGAGAATCAATGATGAGACATACTCTTTATGAGTTTTAAAATTGAAAATTTTGTTTTGAAAAATCATGTTGTTACACACGTCCTCATCTCTCACCCTGACCTGATGATATCCAAACCTTAGATCTATCTTGGAGAACCAAGAAACCCTGCAACTTATCAAAGAGGTCATCAATACGTGGAAGGGGATAACGGTTCTTCACCCTTAACTTGTTCAACTCCTGGTAATCAATACACATCCGATGTGAACCATCCTTCTTCTTGACAAATAAAATCAGCACTCCCCATGGAGAACTACTCAGTCTGATGAACTGCTTACCTAGCAGCTCCTGCAACTGAGATGATCACTCCTGCATCTCAGGCGGTGCCAACCGGTACGACACCTTGGCAATCGGGGCCGCACCTGGCACGAGGTCAATCCTGAACTCGACCTGCCTCTCTGGAGGCACACCGGGTAACTATTCCGGGAATACATCAGCGAACTCCCTGGTGACCAGAACATCATCAACCGAAACCTGATCCTCAACCCGCATATCTACCACAAAAGCCAAATAACCTACACACCCGTGATGAATATACTGTCGAGCCCTGGCTGACGAACAAAACCCTAAACCCATTCTGGTGCCCTCTCCATAAATAACATGTTCTCCTCCACTTGGGGTTCGAACTACCATGTGCTGACCCTTGTAATTGATCATGGCACCGAAACGGCTCAACCAATACATACCCATAATCACGCAGAAATCCCCCATGGGGATAGGAATCAAATCGATTGGAAAGGATACCCCGAAGATCTCCAGAACGCAACCCTGATATACCGAAGAAGCAAAAACCCCGTGTTCATTGGCGATAGAAACTCGAAACGGACACTCCAACTTCCCTAAGGGAAAAGCAAACTCCCTACTAAAAGACCGAGAAACAAAGGACCGACTCGCACTCGAGTCAAACAACACTAAAGAATGCAAGGAGTTCACTAGAAACGTACCTACCAAAGGTACAAATAAATAAGCATAATACAAACATAATCAATAAGATATGGGATAGAAACATACAAGCCACCACATCTGGTGTTGCTCTGGCCTCCTCGGCAAGAAGCTGGAACGCGCGACCTCGAGCCCTCGAGGGCTTCGCCCTGCCCAGACTTCCGTCAGTGATCCTCAAAGTAGTCGGCGCTGGAGCGTGCGCCGGCCTGGCAGTGAGCGATGGACATTTGGCCTTCACATGGCCAACCTGGTCGCAATGATAACAAATCATGGAACTGAGTGACAGAGCATGTTGGCGACAATTCCTCTCCATGTAGCCTTGACGGCCACAATCGTGGCACCCAGACGATGATCAACAAGCACCCTCATGCGCCCTGCCCCACTTCCCATAAGTGCGGCCCTTTCGGCCCCCAGATCTGACATCAGCGGTCTTAAACCGCTTTGGCTCAGGATGCGACTGTTCCTCGGCCGACCTCTGCTCCCTCTTCTGCAGATCAGTATCAATCTTACGCCGCCTGGCAGCCTCGTGCAACTCCAGCAATGTACCATAGCGCTGTATAGAAACAAACTACCTGATCTCCGTCTTGAGCATGCTCAAGTAACGCGTCATCTGAGCCTGCTCGGATGCAGCAAACTCAGGATAGAACATAACTCTCTCCGTGAACATCTTGGTGATCTTCTTCATCGTCTCAGAACCTTGTCTGAAATCTAGATACTCCTGCGCTAACCTCGCACGCTCCACCCACAAAACATATCGGGAGCGGAACATCTCAGAAAATTGCTCCCAATTCATAGTAGCTCTCTGCTCAGCAGAATAAGAACTGGCACCGAGCCTCCTCCAATCCTTCGCTTTGGTCCTCAAAAGGTTCAGAGTGCACCTGAGCTTTTGGTAAGCAGGGCATAAACAAGTGAAGAAACATCCCTCCACATTAGATATCCACCTCATGGCAATGATCGGGTCCTGCACCGCATCAAAATTCGAGGGCTTCATATTATCGAAGTTCCGATATTGAAAAACCCGACCCGGTCCAACACCAGCAGCTGCTATGGCTGCGGAGGGTGCAACAGCAGTCTCAGCAATAGTTGTGTATTTGTCGTCAAATAACTCCATCATCGCGGTCTTAATAGACCCAAATATCTCCGGTATCTGACCCAAGACAATAGTCACAAACTCTTCATGAATAATCTTCCTAATTCGGGCATCCAACTCATCTGCCCCAATCTGTCTGCCGACTCCTGATCCCCATCCGGATCCGATCTCAACCCGCCTCGTGGTGACCATACTGAAAATACATAAGGGAGATATCAGATAATGCACATAACATAACATAGGGATCCAACACAAGTAGTACGGTCCTGTGCTTTCAGTAGTACGGGCCCATACTACCTTCCACACCTACCCTAACAATACTTTCTAGCATACCCAAACTCTCAATTCTCACAACCTAGAGGATGACTATATATGTCACACCCCCAAACCGAAACAACGGAAACGTTCGGGGGTGGAGGATGTCACGTATAGTATCACAACAATTGCATCATAGTAATCAAAGTAAACACAACCATTACGTTGAATAAGTAAAATATTTACATCTGATTCATACATAGTTTGTATACAACAAAGGTATATATATATCCAAAAGTATAAAAGACGGGACACTATAAGCTTCGTCTTCTCAAAAGCCTGCGAGAGTACCTGTTTACTGATTCCCTGAGAATACAAGCGGTTTTGAAAGAGTATCAGCATTAAAGCTTGTGAGTTAATAAGTATATTTTTGTAATGAAGTCCTGTCTGTGAATCTGTAAAATGTTTACATGTTCTCCAGAAAATCCAATATTTTCTTTAGTAAAAGCGTGATAATAACAATTCCTTCTATGACCACTTAGTTCACACTAGCCATGTATAAACCAATATCGAACAGACGGTTGATTATGTGGATCTGCCCTAAGCCCACAAGCAAACAAGGAACAGGAAATGAGGCGGAAACCACACATTCCACAGTCTATCGAATATTCTTCATACATAACCCAGATGCATAAACTAAGGAATTATAGGATTAACTATGGATGTTTGTTACTATATCCTGATGTAGTATATGAAAATGTTAGTTTGCATTCTTGGTTACTACCAGTTGTATTGTATGGTGTGTTCTGTACGAAAAACCTTTGTGTAGAATGTTTTGTATGAAAAACCCTGGCTACCACCAGTATGTATAGTAGTTTTACTTTTTAAAGTAAAACCATGTATTCAAATTCCCTGGAATCCTCCAGTTGTAATGTATGATAGTTCTATTAATGAAAATAAAACTAATTGAAGAAATGAATTCCGTAAACAAATGGTTAGTTTATAATATTGTGAGTTCGTATAACTATGCTTGATATGACCTAGTGACCTCTACGACGTTCTTCAGGCATCGGACGTTATGAAATTTGTCACCCCAGACATGTCTGCCTAGTTGTAGCTAGCAGTTCGGGTGTGGGATTGTCAGTCCCGAATAGATCTATTCAAAAATCTCACGCTCTCCCTCTAGGAGACTCTGGTTATACTACGATAGGATTTAGTCCGCATCCCGAAGGGTACAATTGAAGTGATGTCTCCCAACCCTGTATTAACTAGTTTACGTGTAATGTAATGTTCACTTGTACTAGAATCTATATGTATGTCTTGTAGAGTAAAACTAATTATACTTAAATAATTATTTAGTAAAGTACTCTTATGTACGGTTCTTGAGTCGTGTAAAACGGTGTATTGAACTCCAAACTATACATATTATAGTTTTGTATTATGTTTGTAAAAGTTCAGTGATTCTTCCAAAGTATATCCACATAGTTTGAATGTATAGCATGTATGATACTGAAACCTTGAAATTTATATATTGAAACTACCGTCATGCTCAACATGTTACATAAGGGATTAAAATATCTACATATTTTTATAAAATGTAGTGATTTCTCGGTTTGTTTAGATTGCAAAGATTTCTCAACTTGTATTCTCCCCCTGAAAATATTAAAAGTAGTAAAATATAGGGGTATGAACTCACAGTTAGATGCGTGTAAGTGGCGGACAACGAGACTGGAATGAGGATCCTCGAGTTGTTGCACGCGAAATTAACGTAATCCTAATAATAATTTAACACATATCGTAACTAAATTAGCGAATCCATTCGTTAAAGTGATAGAAAAACACATGCTTTTGGTTAAGGAATGTTACCGAGACTCGATCGAAGTGGGAAAAGTGGGTTTACAGCCACGATTCCAGTTGAGGCTGATTGCAGCCGTGAAAGGACTACGGCCCTGAACTGTTCTCGATCGTGAACAGTTTTCTGCCTTTGAAGGTTTTACGGTATTGGAATGGGTTACGACATGTTCTTGGTGTTCTTGCTGAAATATGAAGATTTGAAGGGTTTACGGCCGTGAACTCAAGAATAAGGAGTGTTTGATTTGATGAAAGGATGAATTTTTGATGCTCCAAAACAAGTTCTAAGGTGGATTGGGTGATAGATGAAGAGAAAACTTGAGTTTTGGGTTAATGGTTTTAGAGAGAGAAAGTAGTGTTTTCGGCCAGTAAGGTAAAAATGAGGGTGAAAACACGTATATATAGGCTAGGTTCATGGTTGGTGGTGGGGTCCACCCAGCCATGCACGGTTTACGGTTGTGAACATGATTGCGGCCGTTAACACCACGTTGCATAAGACATGGCTGATTTTCGAAGAAAATTTTGATTTTTCGCACGATTTTAGACCCGTCACTTATATAAATTTAATTTATGTGATCTAAGTTGCTTTCAACCCTTACAAATTTGACAAAATAAATAAAATCCAAAATTTTATTTAACGGGATTTGACTTTCGTTGACTGAAAAAGGTTCGGGTTGTCACATCATCCCCCCGATAGAGGGAATTCCGTCCCAAAATTCTAAAACGAATACAATTATGGACTAGCGAAAGAGATGTGGATACTTCTGTTTCATCTGGTCTTCGCACTTCCAAGTGAATTCAGGTCCCCGCTTGGCATTCCAACGAACCTTCACTATCGGGATGCGACATTGTTTCGTTCGTTTGACTTCCCTATCCATTATTTCGACTGGCTCTTCCACGAAGTTAAGACTCTCATTGACCTCGATTTCATCGAGTGGAATTACAAGAGTCTCATTGGATAGACACTTTTTGAGGTTTGACACGTGGAAGACGGGATGTACGTTGCTAAGCTTTTGGGGTAACCGGAGTTTGTAAGCTACGGGGCGGATCCTGGCGAGGATCTCGAAAGGCCCAATGTATCTCGGATTTAGCTTTCCATGCTTTCTGGAGCGTATCATGCCTTTCCAGTGTAAGACCTTTAATAGAACGCGGTCACCAACCTGGAGCGCCAAAGGTTTTCGTTTGTTATCGGTGTAGCTCTTTTGTCTATCCCTTGAAGCTTTTAGTCGTTTTCAGATTTTTACGATCTTTTTGGTGGTTTCTCGGATGATTTTTGGGCCAGTGAGAGAGCTATCAGGGAGTTGACCTTTGACTAGTTGCATGTCACCCACCTCAGCTTAGCACAGAGGGGATCTGCACTTACAGCCATAGAGTGCTTCTAAAGGAGCAACCTTGGTGCTAGTGTGATAGTTGTTGCTGTAAGAGAACTCGGCCAATGGCAAATGGGTATCCCACGACTTAGCAAAGTCGATAACGCACGCTCTCAACATGTCTTCTAGGGTTTGAATGGTTCTCTCACTCTGCCCGTCGGTCTGTGGATGGTAAGTTGTGCTCATATCCAGCTTAGTTCCAAGAGCCTTCTGCAAAGACTGCCAAAATCTCGAGGTGAATCTACTATCTCGATCAAAGATAATGGACACAGGCACACCATGCAGTCGAACTATCTCTTGGATGTAGATTCGGGTCAGTCTCTCCATATTGTATGTTTATTTGATTGGCAGGAAGTGGGCAGATTTAGTCAATCTGTCGACGATTACCCAGATAGTGTCATGGCCACTCGGGGTCTTGGTGTAACACTGTAAATTTTCATACCAAATTTTTCGTTTTTAATTTCATAAAACACATGTCATTTTAAATAAACACCATTTAATACTCAACAAAGTTTTCAAAGCATTATCCAATCCAAGATCCTCATTCATAACTCTTTTCTCTTGCGTGTACAATCGAGTCGCCGCCTTCCCTTGATTCTGATAAGAACCCGAAACACATAACACATAACACGGTAAGCACGAAACTTAGTGAGTTCCCCAAAATACCACATAGAACACATAAGCCACTCGAGGTTATAACTCGGTATGACCCTCCGGTCAATGTGTCTCAGCGGGACCCTCCAGTCCCGTAGCTCGTTGGACCCTCCGGTCTGGTCTAGCTCGTTGGACCCTCCGGTCCGGTCTAAATCGGTGGACCCTCTGGCCCGGTCTGATCGAGGACCCTCTGGCCTCATGAGTCGTTGGACCCTCTGGTCCGGTCTATATAATACATAGCATACATATAACACAATGCACATTAATCTCAAACATACACATACACATAAGACCCTCCGGTCTGCACATAGATACCACTCTAGTATTGTATAGTGAGAAGACTCACCTCGGATGATGAACAACCCCTATAAACACTGTTGCTCCGCACCGGCTACTAACTCTGTGCCAAACCCACACTTATCTTAATTAGAAACTAAGTCCAAACTCTTATTCATTGGGTCTAGAGGTTGTCCAATAACCAGCCCATCAATGCCCTAAACTCATTGGGCCCACCAAGGCCTAATAATAAATGGGCCCTCTCAAGGCCCAAATCTCCATCTAAAAGACGAGCCTGACACAAAGCCCAAGGCATAACTATAACATTTCTCTGCTCGTAGCCTCAGATACATAAGTCCAAAGGTTCAGGCCCAACCCCTAAAGGCCCATCACGAAGTCTAGCCCAAAATCTCACAGAGGGGTTACGCGGGGCGTACCTCCTTTGGTACGCTTAACGTACTCAAGCATGCATGAATCTGATCAGGGACCTCAACCCAGTAAGCGGGGCGTACTGAAGTTATGCCGGGCGTACGCTCAGTTTTGCTTGATCTTCTTTCCTGGTCTTAACCCGTTAATACCTTAACTCATCTCTTGGATCTAGACTTCCTAACAGTCCTTACTCCATAAAGTCATGGAATTTAAGCCTTTGCATGGCTGATGTGGACACAAACACACAAAATACTCATTCTCTTTACTCATTAAGCTCTCCACTCATGCATGACTTGATTTTAACCTCCAAGATCTCATTTTTATGAAACTACTCCATCACAAACACTCAAAAGGACGGATAATGGGCTCTGGAGTTTAACAACTCACAAAGCTTCAAGCTTTGGGACCAAAAACCCTAAAATGGACCATACTACGCATAAATCAAAAAGGAGTATGAAAGCTCTGAACTTTATACCTTCAATCGATGCTCCATCCCCATAAAAGCTCAGATCCAAAGTTTGAACTCCAACTCCTTTCCCTTCAATGCTCCTTCTTCACTCCAAGGACTCACAAAGTCACCCTCAAGGGCTCTCAAGCACTCACAATCTCTTATGGACGAAGATTTAGGGTTTTGGAAGGTTGGTTCTCTAAGAAGGGTGGCCAGGAATGAGGCCATCTCATTCTTTATATAGGGTCACTCAAAATATTAGGGTTTCCACTCTATGCCTAGTTAGCCCAGCGTACCCTCTGGTACGCCCAGCGTACTAGGTGGCTCTTGCTTAAGGATCACGCGCACACGTACACTAAGCATACACATACGTACGCCCAGCGTACTCCGCTGCTATATTTCTCAACTTAGGGGCTCATACTGCTAAATCCCCAAACTTCCATAGCTCCTTTGATGTAACTCTGATTCCAAAGATCCGCATACCTATGGAAAGGTAACGAGATGTCCTACACTTCTAGAAACTTTCCGCAACCAGAGACCTCCTCATGCCCGGCTCGTGGCCCACGAACCCTAACCACGGACAATCCGAGACAGGATGTTACAATTCTCCCCCACTTAATTAGATTTCGCCCTCGAAATCGCCCCCTTATCACTGCATAGATCGATCCCGTACCCGAGAGACCCCATGTACCACAACAATCTCATCCAAAAATGTCTGAACCTAACAGGGACCCCCGACCTTAGAGAAGGACAAACTCAACTGCTGCCACGATACTCGGACCGAGCCTTCAGAACTTGAAAACTCTAGCGGTCTATCTCCTTTCCAGACCATCCTAAAAAAAACATCATCGTGCTAATCGCCCGACGACTAACAGAATCTAAGAACACTCTTCCAACTCTGATATCGAACACAAGAAAAGATCATGCGCGACTGGAAATATCCTATGACCTCTATAGACATAGGCCTTAGCTTCCTCTTCGAATTTTTCCTTCAGCACAGAGCACCAGGCCAGCTCCCGACCCAAAAGGTGAACCCCCAAGGGTTACTAATTGCATACCAAAACGTCCCACCGACTTCCTTCTCACAATAGCTATCTCAACTCATCGTGTCACACAAGTCACGAATTTCGCTTTATCCCCAAGCGAATGCTACAATCTAACTGATGTTGCCACTTCTCCGACCTTCGTCGTCTATCACTTGTCCGTAACATGTGCCTCGTGGTCCCCCACAACCGATGAACCGACCCTCCCAAGTCTAAAAACATCTGATGGAAATCATTACCCCTCAAATGGAATCCATCCTAAATTTCGGAATCTCATCTTGCCTACTCAATACACCACTAGAGCCAAGCTCAACTCAAACGTTTGGTCCGACACTGAATCGGAACCACTCGTACCAAAAAGCACTCAACTCATAACTCATGACTCGTAACCCGTGCGTATACCTCTTCTCCAATTCCCTTGGGTTGCGACAACCGCAACTCAAATCAGAGTATAACGATTCCCGACAAATATAGAGACCTCCGTCTCTTTCCTGATCTGGCCACTAGGCTCCCGAATACTCAATCCAATAAGGCTACTCAAGCCTAAGAACTCTTCTGCGTCATGCTCTGATTAACGAATAACGCGGCTCCCCGCAACACCATGACACTCTCTCGCTGGCTAGTGAGTACTACGGCTACCCGCAATATCACAACACCCTCTCGCTGACTAGTGAGTACTACGGCTCCCCACAGTATCACAACACCCTCTCGCTGACTAGTGAGTACTACGGCTCCCCGCAGTATCACAACACTCTCTCGCTGACTAGTGAGTACTACGGCTCCCCGCAGTATCATAACACCCTCTCGCTGACTAGTGAGTACTACGGCTCCCCGCAGTATCACAACACCCTCTCGCTGACTAGTGAGTACTATAGCTTCCCGCAGTATCACAACACCCTCTCGCTGACTAGTGAGTACTACGCTCCCCGCAGTATCACAACACCCTCTCGCTGAATAGTGAGTACTATGGCTCCCCGCATTATCACAACACACTCTCGCTGACTAGTGAGTACTACGGCTCCCCGCAGTATCACAACACCCTCTCGCTGACTAGTGAGTACCACGACTCCCCGTAGTATCACAACACCCTCTCGCTGACTAGTGAGTACTACGACTCCCCGCAGTATCACAACACCCTCTCGCTGACCGATAACTCAAGTCTCAAAGTAATCCGAAATTTAGAACATCATACTCGGATACCTCGGTACACCATCACAGAACCTCACGATGTCCTGTCTCAACCACTGATCTCTTACTTACGACATCATACACAGATACAACAATGCATTCCTTCAGAATCTCACAACTAATATTCATTCCTCATCACACGTAACTTGAGAATATTCCAACTCTCAATTGAACCACGAAAGAATCGTCAACGATTCAGAACACATTGACGAATATCCAAAACTCCCTCCTCTATTGCTCAAAATCCCATGCAAGAATACCCATACCGAACCGGAAACTGGTTGCCCAATCAACTTCTACCTTTCCCAAGTGCATATACAACCCATACATTGAACCAGAAATTCTCAACCATCGAAACTATCCTTACGAGCCACCACACGGTCGTCGACCGACGACCACCTGTCGTGGAGACAGTTATCCTTTCCATAACACGTACAACCTGCATTATCTCGCTTCGCACTTCGCCTTAACCACTAATAACCCTGGTCTCATGAACCCCTACCGCAGGTCTCCATATCCAGTTCTCTTACCGCTATTGACCAAATCTCGGATCCCCTCAAAAACACCTGGTTCTCCCCCACTTAGGGTTCGAACCATCGCCAATTGGCGCATTAACAATCTATCCCACAGACTGTTTCCACCAGTAAAATCGCACCTACCCTTGGTATGTGCTATGCAACGCTCGATGATCTCCCCGATAGAGATCAAGCAACTCCAAATATCCCGAATCACAGCTGAAATCCTTAGAAACTTCTCATCATGACTGCCTCTAGTCATTCAGAGTCTCATACCGTCGTATCACAGGACATCCCAACTGTCCTGTATTAACCTCGACTCTTAGTCTGGAAATAATGAATTATCCTACTCCTCCTCCTCGACTCCTCAACCAACGCCCCATCACGTGGATTATCATAAAAGTAGAGACCTCATTTCCCCACTCGATACCCATCATAGACACCAAGGGCCACCGCCGCGACATACTCCTCTTGAGCGTCCGTCGCTGCAGCTAACACATGCCCTACTATACTCAATTAGGGTGTGTGCTGGTCCGTGACCATCTCAGTCCCCACTGACAGCCTGTTAAAGCCATATCTTTACCTCGCACCAGACTCACTGCCATATACTCTGATTGAAGATCACCATCAGTGCAATCCCACAGGGCTCACCCCCAAACTCAGAAACCGAAATCTCAACACCTCTTAAGTCTCCCATAGGAAACAGAATTTGCACTACTCAGGTCACAGAAAGTGACATCTCCACTATCGGCCGGTCGCCCAGCGCAGACCGTATTCTTCCATAACGCACCATCCCTACTTATCCCTGAGTCTTGCGACTCCAACTGGCATATCACCAACAATCCCTCGGAGCTAACTCGATTTCCCTCTCCAAGGATGCTCCACTAAACTCGTTTATCATGGCCTTCTAGCCCCATACTCTTTCACATCTGATCTCAGTCTAGACAGTCGCCACGAAATAACCTGGTAAAACCAGAAGCACTAACTGCCGCATGTCATGGTACTCAAACCATGTGGCCACCTCTCGATCTGCTATAAATCATGGTACCCGTACCATGACATCACCTCTTGATCTGCTACTTATCATGGTACTCGAACCATGACATCACCTCTCGATCTGCTACTTATCATGGTACTCGAACCCTGACATCACCTCTCGATCTGCTACTTATCATGGTACTCAGGTATGGGTCCTCTGCTTTCAGTAGTACGGGCCCATACTACATGCCACATCTACCCATACTCTTTACACGGACCATCCCAGATTCCCTAAGTAGCTACTCAACTTTCTCAATCGCCAATCCCAACAAGTGTACTCGCTCCCCAGCGAAATGCTCTACTCTGTCAGCGTACTCATCTGACTAAGGTCACATCCTAGGCTCTTCCTAGGTTCTTACACTTCTCCGCCATCAGCTGCTGAGAAACTCCTTATGATGCCAGTCATTTACCTCCTGAATATTGTCACATTCACTTGGTAGATGACTCCCATCCTCGGGAATTCCACAAAGCACGAAGCAAGCAACATTCGGGCATCGAATAAACACGTAAAACCCACTCTAGGTGATAACTCCACTTGCTCCACTCATACTCAAAATATATCACCGAACTCTGCAACTCTACCCCTCGTGGGTATCTAGCTACTCTCTCAATAGGCTCCACAATGCTCATCTAGGTATCTCTCCTAGATTACTCCTCTACTCAAATCCCTCTCTACAAGGATTCCTGTTGGATACTCTCACTCAGCACATCCTCGAAAGTGCATCACAGATAGCAGCAACTCCTAGGCTAAGGCATCATAAATCAGGCCACTCTAGTCGTAAATATGAATACTTAGCCTACTCTAGCATGCATAATATCTCATTATATCTCATAACACATAACGTAAGGGTATTTTGGGAAATTACTGTTCGGGTGCTGGCTGATTGTACATACTGCTCTTTTCTGCTTCCTCTTGAAATCTTTTACTCGTTTTGGAAAAATCGTTTCTTTTGAAAACTTTTCTCAAATCCTCAGTCTGAGTCTAGATATGCCCGAAGGTGTATCCGAATCCCTCAAACCAAGGCTCTGATACCAATTTGTAACACCGTAAATTTTCAAACCAAATTTTTCGTTTTTAATTTCATAAAACACATGTCATTTTCAATAAACATCATTTAATACTCAACAAAGTTTTCAAAGCATTATCACAATCCTGGATCCTCATTCATAACTCTTTTCTCTTGCGTGTACAATCGAGCCGCCACCTTCCCGCGATCCTAAGCAGAACCTGAAACACATAACACATAACACGGTAAGCACGAAGCTTAGTGAGTTCCCCAAAATACCACACGCAACACATAAGCTACTCAAGGCTATAACTCGGTATGACCCTCCGGTCAATGTGTCTCAGCGGGACCCTCCAGTCCCGTAGCTCCTTGGACCCTTCGGTCTGGTCTAGCTCGTTGGACCCTCCGGTCCGGTCTAAATCGTTGGACCCTCTGGCCCGGTCTGATCAAGGACCCTCTAGCCTCATGAGTCGTTGGACCCTCTGGTCCGGTCTATATAACACATAACATATATATAACATAATGCACATAAATCTCAAACATACACATACACATAAGACCCTTCGGTCTGCACATAGATACCACTCTAGGTATTGTATAGTGAGAAGACTCACCTCGGATGACGAACAACCCCTATAAACGATGTTGCTCCGCACCGGCCACTAACTCTGTGCCAAACCCACAATTATCTTAATTAGAAACTAAGTCCAAACTCTTATTCATTGGGTCTAGAGGTTGATCAATAACCAGCCTATCAATGCCCTAAACCCATTGGGCCCACCAAGGCCCAATAATAAATGGGCCCTCTCAAGGCCCAAATCTCCATCTAAAAGATGAGCCCAACACAAGGCCCAAGGCATAACTATAACATTTCTCTGCTCGTAGCCTCAGATACACAAGTCCAAAGGTTCAGGCCCAACCCCTAAAGCCCCATCACGAAGTCTAGCCCAAAATCTCACAGAGGGGTTACGCGGGGCGTACCTCCTTTGGTACGCTTAGCGTACTCAAGCATGCATGAATCTGATCGGGGACCTCAACCCAGTACGCGGGGCGTACTGAAGTTACACCGGGCGTACGCTCAGTTTTGCTTGATCTGCTTTCCTGGTCTTAACCCCTTAAGACCTTAACTTATCTCTTGGATCTAGATTTCCAAACAGTCCTTACTCCATAAAGTCAGGGACTTTAGGCCTTTGCATGGCTGATGTGATCACAAACACACAAAATACTCATTCTTTTTACTCATTAAGCTCTCCACTCATGCATGACTTGATTTTAACCTCCAAGATCTCAGTTTTATGAAACTACTCCATCACAAACACTCAAAAGGACGGATAATGGGCTCTGGAGTTTAACAACTCACAAAGCTTCAAGCTTTGGGACCAAAATCCCTAAAATGGACCATACTAAGCATAAATCAAAAAGGAGTATGAAAGCTCTGAACTTTATACCTTCAATCGATGCTCCATCCCCATAAAAGCTCAGATCCAAAGTTTGAACTCTAACTCCCTTCCCTTCAATGCTCCTTCTTCACTCCAAGGACTTACAAAGTCACCCTCAAGGGCTCTCATGCACTCACAATCTCTTATGACGAAGATTTAGGGTTTTGGAAGGTTTGTTCCCTAAGAGGGATGGCCAGGAATGAGACCATCTCATTCTTTATATAGGGTCATTCAAAATATTAGGGTTTCCACTCTATGCCTAGTACGCCCAGCGTACCCTCTGGTACGCCCAGCGTACTAGGTGGCTCTTGCTTAAGGATCACGCGCACACGTACGCTAAGCGTACACATACGTACGCCCAGCGTACTCCGCTGCTACATTTCTCAACTTAGGGGCTCATACTGCCAAATCCCCAAACTTCCATAGCTCCTTTGATGTAACTCTGATTCCAAAGATCCGCATACCTATGGAAAGGTAACGAGATCTCCTACGCTTCTAGCAACTTGTCGCAACCCGAGACCTCCTCATGCCCCGGCTCGTGGCCCACGAACCCTAACCACGGACAATCCGAGACAGGATGTTACACTTGGGCAGTTTGGTAATGAAATCCATTGTAATCCATTCCCAATTCCACTTAAGTATTTCTGGATGCTGAAGTAGACCTGAGGGCTTTTGATATTCCACCTTCACCTTGGCGCAAGTCAGTCATTTTCCCACGAAAGTAGCAATTTATCCTTTCATATTTGGCCACCAATATAGATTTTTGAGATCCAGATACATCTTATCTGAACCTGGCTGAACGGAATATCGAGTTTTGTGGGCTGCATTCATGACCACATCTCTGTACCCACCGAACCTTGGTGTCTAGATCCGGTTCATGAAATAACGAACCCCGTCACCCTTGATTTCGAAGTTCTTGTCCATTCCTCTCGAGGCTTCATCTGCCACATTGTCTGGCTTCTAGGCTTCTAGCTGTGCCTCTTTGATCTATGTGGCCAGATGCGAATGGATTGTCATGTTTAGTGTTTTCACTCTGCGACCTGAATACTCTTTCCGGCTAAGGGCGTCCGCTACTACATTGGCCTTGCCCGGATGATAGCGAATTTCGCACTCGAAATCATTGAGTAGCTCTACCCATCGCCGTTGCCTCATATTAAGTTCCTTTTGGTCAAAAATATGTTGTAGGCTCTTGTGGTCGGTGAAGATAGTGCACTTGGTTCCGTAGAGATAATGTCTCCAAATATTTAATGCGAAGATCATTGCTCCCAACTCTAGATCGCGAGTTGTATAATTGACTTCGTGTGCTTTCAGCTGTCTCGAGGCATATGCAATGACTTTCCGTCGCTGCATGAGCACACAGCCTAGCCCCTGATTGGATGCATCGTTGTAGACCACGAAGTCCTCCGCCCCTTCTAGAAGATACAAGATAGGTGCGCTGCATAGGGCCTGCTTCAATGTTTGGAACGTAGTGTCTTGTTTTTCTCCCCAACTAAAGGTTACACCTTTCTGAGTCAGGGCGGTAAGAGGCTTAGCAATCCTGGAGAAATTCTAGATAGACCTGCGATAGTAGCCAGCAAGACCCAAGAATTGACGGATTTCTGTGGGTGTCTTCAGTGTTGACCAATTCTCGGTCGCTTTAATTTTGGAAGGGTCCATGTGTATGCCTTCTTTGCTAACCACGTGACCGAGGAAAGTTACTTTTCTAATCCAGAATTCGCACTTTGAGAATTTTTCATATAGTTTCTCCGCCCTTAGAGTTCCCAACACTTGTCTGAAATGTTGTTTGTGATCTTCCTCACTCCGAGAATAGACAAGTATATCATCTATGAATGCTATCACGAACTTGTCTAGGAATGGGCGGCACACCCAATTTATCAGATCCATGAATATCGTGGGTGCATTGGTTAGACCAAAGGGCATTACTACAAACTCGTAGTAACCATATCGAGTCTAAAATGTTGTCTTAGGAAAATCACTCTCATGGACTCGTAATTGATGGTACCCTGATCTCAGGTCTATCTTTGAGAAGTAGCTAGCTCTTTGGAGTTGATCGAAGAGGTCGTCGATTCTGGGTAGGGGTAACTGTTCTTGATAGTAAGATTGTTCAGTTCGCGATAATCTATGTATATCCGAAAGGACCCATCCTTCTTTTGCACAAATAAGACTGGGGCTCTCCAAGGTGAGAACCTTGGTCTGATGAATCCCTTGTTGAGTAGTTCATTGAGTTGGCTGGATAAATTCTTGCATTTATACCGGAGCTAGACGGTAAGGGGCTTTGGCTACGGGAGTAGCTCCGGAAATTAATTCGATTCGGAACTCGACTTGAAGCTCGGGAGGAATTCTGGGAAGATCTTCGGGGAAGACATCAGAAAAGTTGCAGACTTCGGGGATGTTGTCGAGGTCTTTAACTTCCTGTTTTTCGTTAACGACATGGGCTAGGAATGCATGATACTCCTTTCACAAATATTTTTGGGCTTTGATGCATGAAATGATACGAAGGCTTGAGCTGAGTTTATCACCATACATAATGAGGGCTTCGCCAGATGGCAGATTGACGCAAATGGCTTTTTCATAACAAAGTATATCATCACGATTGGGGATCAACCAATCCACGCCGATGATGACGTCGGAACTTTTTATGGAAACTGGCATTAGGTCGATTGGAAAAGAATGATCGTTTAGAGTAAGGGTACAACCTATGAATACATCGTTAGTGCTCTCTTTCTTTCCTTTAGCCATCTCGATGGTGAATGTTTCGGTTAAAGGTTAGGATTTATGCTTGAGTAGATGTTTAAATGCATGGCTAACAAAACTCCTCTCCGCACCACTATCATAAAGAATGCATGAATAAGAGTTGTCGAGGAGGAACGTAGCCCTAACTACGGTGGGATCAGCGACTGCTTCCTCCTGGACCATAGCTAGAACCTTCCATGTATTGCCTGCAGTTGTCGCTTTTAGGAAATTCCTCTTGTAATGCCCGGCTTCACCATAGCCATAGCAGGCTTGACCAACTCCAGCTCCATGAGCCTGATTGGTTGGTTGGACTTATGTTTTGCAGAAGCGGGTTGTGTGTCCCTTCTTGCCATAGTTGTTGTATTGCATCTCATGGCATGGTCCGTGATGATAGAAGTTACACTTATCACACCTTGGAAGGGTTCCAGCATATCTACTGAAAGGTGCTTGAGTTGCAGGAACAGTAGCAGGAGTGGTAGTAGCATGGACCGCCACTGTTTGTTGTTTCTTGGAGGGCTCCTGCGAAGACTTTCCCTTGCGCTTGTTCCAGAACTTTCTCTTTCCATCGCTCTCCTTTGGTGGTTCGGGAATGGTTGTTACGGGTTCATGATCAACCACGTGATCTATCAGAGTCTGCGCTAGACACATGACGCTATCAAATGTGAGAGGTTTAGCAGCCAAGACGTTCCCTTCAGTTGGGGGTGTCAGTCCCCATATGTACCTCTCTATTTTCTTGCTTTCTGGGGTGACCATCCTGGGACACAGAAGAGCCAGGTTACTGAACCTAGCGGTGTACGCAGCAATGTCAGAACCCTTCATCTTCAGGTTCCAAAGCTCATGCTCCAGCTTTTGCATCTCGCCCCTCGGGCAGTACTCAACGAGCATCAGTTCCTTTAGATTTTCCCAACTCATAGCATTGGCCACCGTCAGAGTTAGGGATTTAACTCGACTGTTCCACCAAGTTAGTGCTCTATCGGTGAAGGTGCAGGCGGTAAACTTCACCTTGCTTGCCTCGGGGCACACATAGATCTCGAAAATGGATTCGATCTTCTCGAACCAGCGAGTTAGGGCAATGACACCTCCATTGTCGTCAAAAGATTTGGGCTTCGTGTTTATAAAATCCTTGTAGGAACTCTCCCTCGGGTGTCCCTGGACACCATCACGATTGAGGGGATGGGTTCCCGATCCACTAGAGCCGCCAGAATTGATATGTGACATTGCGGCAGTCACAACGGCTGTAACTGCTACCTGGAACATAACAGGATCGAACTGAGGAGGTGGCGGCGGTGGAGGATCGTTGTTCTTTCGGTTGGGTCTCTTCTTGGGAGGCATCTTTCTCTAAAAGATACAAGGGGAAAATGAAGATAAGCCTTCTATATTGATCATGAGTCGGATACTTTCAAACAAGATATATCTTAATCCTACAGGGTTAACAGAGATCTACAATAAAGGTTTACTAACATAAACAACGAATTGCAGGTCTTTCATTTGTGAGGATTATTACTATTTGTAACAATTATGTGTAGTGTTATAGAACTATAAAATACTCCTATAGTATTTTAACTATGTGTGCTTCATTTGTATCGGATTTGGTGAGTTTTAGACTTGTCGCAACACCACAGCCACTCCCAAACACATGTTAGTCATATCTCGGACAAATATAGTTGATCAGGTTATATTGGCCGCACATATGATTACATAACTATTTAGGTTTAACCGTACTGCCCAACTCGTCCTAAATACTTTTATGTAGTTCTTAGTATGTTACAGCTTCTAGTATGTAGGTATACTTGTATGCTTCTTGTAAAATACTTAAATTTTAAAAGTATACTTTTAGTTTCAGAGCGCTTCGGCCCCTTTTAGTGTTTATAGTTGTATACCATGTAAGGTTCGGTATACTTAGTTCACTATAAACAATAGCTCTGATACTAATCTGTCACACCCCCAAACCGAAAATGGCAGAAACGTTCGGGGGTGGAGGACGTCACGTATAGTATCACAACAATTGCATCATAGTAATAAAAGTAAACACAACCATTACATTGAATAAGTAAAATATTTACATCTGATTAATACATAGTTTGTATACAACAAAGGTATATATATATCCAAAAGTATAAAAGACGAGGCACTATCAGCTCCGTCTTCTCAAAAGCCTGCGGGAGTACCTGTCTACTAATTCCCTGACAATACAAGCTGTTTTGAAAGAGTATCAGCATTAAAGCTGGTGAGTTCATAAGCATATTTTTGTAATGAAATCCTTTCTGTGAATCTGTAAAATGTTTACATGTTCTCGGCCGATTCCGGCCGTGAAAGGATTACGGCCGTGAACTATTCCCGGCCGTGAACTGTTCTCGGCCGTGAACAGTTTTCTGCCTTTGAAGGGTTTACGGTCTTTAAATGCTCTACGGCCTGTTCTTGGTGTTCTTGGTAAAATATGAAGATTTGAAGGGTTTACGGCCGTGAACTCAAGAATGAGGAGTATTTGATTTAATGAAAGGATGAATGTTTGATGCTCCAAAACAAGTTCTAAGGTGGATTGGGTGATAGATGAAGAGAAAACTTGAGTTTTTGATTAATGGTTTTAGAGAGAGAAAGTAGTGTATTTGGCCAGAAAGGTAAAAATGAGGGTGAAAACACGTATATATAGGTTGGGTTCATGGTTGGTGGTGGGGTCCACCCAGCCGCGCGCGGTTTACGGCCGTGAATGGTTTACGGCCGTGAACACGATTACGGCCATTAACACCGGGTTGCACAAGACTTGGATGATTTTCGAAGAAAAACTTGATTTTCCACACGATTTTAGACCCGACACTTATATAAATTTAATTTATATGATCTAAGTTGCTTTCAACCCTTACAAATTTGACAAAATATATAAAATCCGAAATTTTATTTAACGGGATTTGACTTTCGTTGACTGAAAAAGGTTCGGGTTGTCACAATATAAATATCAAAATTGGCCGGCTGACCCCACACCACTCATCCATGAAACTTCCACCAACCCTGCAGCGTGTGAGTATGCTAGCCATACATAACGCTGGACTCTATAGTCATTCGAATATATGATCCTACCCTAAGCCCTTCATCAAAGAAGAACAAGAAATAAGGCCAAACCAAACATTCTTAGGCTAAAAGATCTTAGTTATGTACGACCATGATGCATACACTAAGCAACTACAGTAATGATGTCAATTCTATTATAGAAGGACCCTAGGCTATCAGGCATCATATACTCAGACAATTCTATCATGTAAACATCCTGAAGATCCCTAGCCTATTACTAGCATGTTTTTCTAACATATCATAATCTCAAATATTAGTAAGGTATTTTGGGGTCTACTTACTGCATCCGGATGATCGTACACATCGTTTCACCCTTGATTATTTTGAAAACCGTTGGAAAATCATTTTAAAATCTTTTTCCTTAGTTTGAGACAAGATTCACATGAGTGCTCCACCAATTCATGAAAATTTAAACTTTTTCAAGCAACCAAAAATCATAATTGTTTATATTGTAGTTTTCAAAATGAGTTTAAACATCAGAGAAATCCCAAAATCATGAAACAAAAGATGAGGATGTGCACGATCACGCCTTCGCCTTCCCAAGATCCTCTGAGGTACCTAAAACATAATCCAAAACTTTAAGCCCAAAGCTTAGTGAGTTCCCCCAAAATGCCGATACATAGAAAACATCAAAAACATAATTAGAACATGCAATGGGTCCACAACTAACAGACCGGATTACCCCTGAGCCCACAACATAAGTCTGGCTCCCCCTAGGCCCACAACTTATGTCTGGCTTGCTCCCCGGCCATCAGTACAACTCTGGCATGCCCCACCTAACCCTCAGCTTGTATCTGGAATGCTCATGAGCCCTCAGTATGAGTCTGGCATGCCCTTCCTGACCCTCAGCTCTCTTATCTAGTATGCTCCAGGGTTTGTTGGCTACAACACGGAGCAATACAACCACAACCTAACCCTCACTATATGTCGACATATAACAGATAATATCATATAAAGATAAACAGATAGTATCACAGGTGGTCCTACAGATCTACCAACAAAAATATCAAAACTACCATGCATATCTTTTTCATACTTAACATATCAACAATATCAGGTTATCAAACCAATGGGTCGGCCTTGGTTCGTTCGACCCGAAAGTACCGTGAGGAAAACTCACCTCACAAGTAGTGCAGAACTGATAAGGTCTGACTCCAAATCTCAGCTCTCGACTCAAATTCCTAAAACCACCATGTGACCAAATCCATCAAAATCCCGATATACCCAAAATGCCCTCAAAAGTCAAACTTGGTCAACCATGGTCAAAGTCAAAGTCAACAGTCAAGGTCAACAGTCCATGTTGACCCAAATCGTCGAGTGCACCAATAAAACTCATCGAGTCCTTATAGAAACCAGATGATCGGGAAAAACCCTAGCCAACACGCCGAGTTGGCTGGCAAACTTGTCGAGTTTTCCCCAGCTTAATACATTCATGTATTTCTTCGATTGGAGGGACTCTAAGGCTTAGATCTAAACCTAAATGTTGTCTAAAAGGACAAAGTTTCCAACTTTATCCTTTGGGGCTGCTCCAAGTGTTCAAAAAAACCCTTTCACAAGGCTTGAAGTCTCAAGGGATTATTGATTAAGCACAAAATCCTTGATATCTGAAACCCAACTTTTCCAGAAGAGATTCTAGCCTCAAAATCATCCCAAAGGTTAGTGCTTTATAGACATGCATGTCTAATGCATGTCTTGAACCCAAAATGGGTCAAAAAAGAAAAAATATGACCTAAACTCCATGCATTGCATCCAAACTTGGCTAAAGACCAGATCCAAGCTACTACAAGGTCATCATGACCCGGAGATTCATAAAGTTGCAAACTTTATGAGATCCATCCATGGCAACATCCAAGAATAAGCAGAAAAAGGGACAAAACTCAAGATCTACCTACATAGAGGAATACAAATCGGATCTTGGGCATTTACGAAGGTCCAGAAGAGTGCCAAACTGAAGATGAGAGCTTTTCTTGCTAGATCCTTGCTTCCTTCTTCAAACTTCTTCTTCTTTTTCTACAAAAATACAGCACTAACTCACAAAATGAGAGGGAAAGATGATTAGGGTTCACAAGGGCCGATATGGGGGTTTGGAGGCTGATAAAAGATCTGCCTTAAGGGCTTAAGGAGATTATATAAGGTGCATAACACTAAAACTTAGGGTTTCTCATCCAGCCGCCAATACGCCGAGTTCCCCCGCCAACTCGCCGTGTTGGTCCATAAAAATATGCGGCCCAAAAGTCCTTCAACACGTCGTGTTGAGGCTTTCAACACGCCGAGTTACAATGGAAAAACATGCTTTAACGAATAATCTCATACCTGGGAATCGGAATTTTACACCAAACCAACTACTCACAAAGGCCCAATTCCAAAAATGGTCACCCAAGCCCAATTATGGCCCAATCTTCCAAATTGTACACCCACCGTATTCCCGATTTGGCCACCCCACATCATTGAGCACTTAATTCGTTCAACCCCTACTCCATACTCTCAGATCTTTTCTCAAAAGATGATTTATCATGTAAAATTGGCAACTTTACGTTCATCCATGGCATAATGGGGCTCTAGAGCTCAAAAGAGCTTAACAAATGGTCGTAACACATGCATGGGTCCATATCCACCATAGAGTTTGCATTTTTATGCATAAGGGACCCTTAAAAAGTCCAAATCTAAATAGTTAAGCTTCTGAAACGGCCTTGGCTCACAAGAACCAACCAAAAGGACCAAAATAGTCATAAACAAGGCCAGAAGTAGATCAATACAAGGAGTTGACAAGTTATGGACTTTATACCTCAAAAGTCACGAAATGATGAAGCTAAATCTGGATCTCTAAGCTCTTCTCCATAGAATGAGTCTTCAATCTTCTCCTTCTACTTGAAGAAAAACACACCAAAATGCTTCACAAGAGCTCAAAACACCAAAACAAAGGCTTAGGGTGAGATTAGGGTTTTCAAGATATGGAGGTTGGTCTAAAATGGTCAGGAGGTGGGTTTAAGATGCTTAAATAGGGCATCAACCCTAAAAATTAGGGTTTGTCCCAAGCCAGCGTACGCCCTTCATAACCCACGTACGCCCAGTGTACGTGGTCGGTGCCCGTGATCATGATCTAGCTAGTACGCTAAGCGTACTCATAGAGTACACCCCGCGTACTAGCCAGTGGACCAATATGCAATTATTCTATTAAGCAAGGGTTAAAAGGAAACTTACAAGGTCCGAATGTTACAATTCACCCCTACTTGAATCAGACTTTGTCCTCGAAGTCCGCTGCTCCAAATAACTCCGGATAGTGCTCCTCCATCTCATCTTCTGGCTCCCATGTCCATTCGGAACCCTTGCGATGCTGTCATTGAACTTTCACCAACTCAAAAACCTTGTTCCTCAAGGTTTTCGTCTTCCGGTCAGGAATCGTCAACGGTCTCTCAATGTAGTTCAGGCGGTCATCCACCTGAATACCCTTCAATGGAAACATTGCGGAATCATCCACTAAAGACCTCCGCGGCTGAGGGACATGGAATGTGCTATGGATCTGACTGCGCTGATCCGAAAGATCCAAGCGATATGTAATCCGGCCCACCTGGGCCAAAACCCTAGAAGGACCGATATACCTGAGGCCCAGCTTACCCCTCTTCCTGAATCGGATGACACCTTTCCAAGGTGACACCTTCAGGAGAACCAAATCCCCCACCCAGAACTCTAAGTCTGATTGGCGTCTGTCGGCATAACTTTGCTGCCAACTCTGAGATGTCTGGAGCCTACTCCGAACCTGTTGGATCAACTTGGTGGTCTTGAGTACCACCTCGGTACTCCCCATAACCCCCTGACCAACCTCACCCCAACATAACAGGGTCCTACATTTCCTCCCGTAAAGCATCTTAAAAGGTGGTCGATCAATGATGGTGTGATAACTGTTGTTATACGAAAATTCCGCTAACAGAAGATACATATCCCAACTCCGCTCGCTCTGACCATCGGTCTACGGATGGAAGGTTGTACTAAAAGGAAGATGAGTACCCAACTCCTCATGGAGCCTCTTCAAAAACCTGGAAGTAAACCTGGCATCCCTGTCTAAAACCACGGAAACCGACACCCCATGTCGTGCCACAACCTCCCTGATGTATACCTCCGCCAACTTCTCCATAGAGATACTCTCCTAGATCGGGATAAAATGTGCTCTCTTGGTCAATCGATCCATGATGACCCAAATCGAATCCACTATGCGTGCAGTTCGAGGCAATTTCGTGATGAAACACATGGTGTTCTCCTCCTATTTCCATATGGGAATCTCCAACGGTTGCATCTTGTCATGAGGTCACTGATGCTCGGCCTTGACTTTCCTGCAAGTCAAGCACCACTCCATATACCAAGCCACATCCCGCTTCATGCAGGGCCATCAATAATCAGGACGGAGATCTCTATACATCTTCGTCGCCTTGGGATGAATGGAGTACTTAGACGTGTGTGCCTCCTCTATCAGAACCTGACGCACACCACCCTAGTATAGAACCCATACTCTTCGATGAAGAGTCCACAACCCACGGCTATTATAATCGAAGGAAGCTACCTAACCTACAATACGCTCATTCTTCCAGTGCTCTTCCTTCATAGCCTTGATATGAGCCTCATGAATCTGCGTCAATAATGGATTAATCATGGTCATCCTCAAATATATATCCTTGATCGTAGCCACGACCACATTGCGGCTGAGAGCATCGGCCGCCATATTGGGCTTCCCCAGATGATAAAGGATCTCACAATCATAATCCTTCACCACATTCAACCATCGGCGTTGCATCATATTCAGATTTGGATGATCCATCAGATACCTCAGGCTCTTGTGGTCCGTGTAAATAGTAAAGCGGACCCCATAGAGGTAATGTCGCCAAATCATGAGGGAAAAAACCATAGCCCCATATCCAAATCATGCGTAGGATAATTCGCTTCATGAGGCTTCAGCTGCCTCGAAGCGTAAGCGATCAAATGGCCCCTCTGCATCAACACGGCCTAAAAACTCGTCATTGACGCATCACAATAAACCACAAAATCCGTGACACCCTCCGGGAGGGTCAAAATCAGTCCCTCACACAACCGCTGTCTCAATGTCTCAAAAGTTTCTTGCTACTCAGGCCCCCATCGGAATGTGACCGTCTTCTTCGTCAACCGAGTCAAAAGAACAGCTATCTTGGAGAAATCCTAGATAAATCTTAGATAATAACCTGCTAGACCAAGAAAACTTCGAATCTTAGATGGAGACCTCGGAACCTCCCACCGCATCACAGCCTCGACCTTGTCCGGATTGACTAGAATACGATTTTGCACCTCATGCAACCAGAACTCACACTTGGAGAACTTTGCAAAAAGTATCTCCCTCCTCAAAGTCTCCAACACCTCCTTTAAGTGCTACTCGTGTTGCTCCTGGGTCTTAGAATAGACCAAGATATCATGAATAAATACAATCATAGACCGATCCGGCATCGGTCTGCATACACGGTTCATGAGATCCATGAACGCGGCTGGAGCATTGGTGAGCCCAGAAGGCATCACCGCGAACTGATGATAACCTGAATGCAAATCCCTAACCCTCATCTGATGATAACCTGAATGCACATCAATATTTCACATCCTCATTGTACCATAACGAGTCCGGAAAGCCGTATTTTACACATCCTCATCCCTAACCCTCATCTGATGATAACCTGAATACAAATCAATATTGGAACACCAAGATGCACCCTGAAGTTGGTCAAACAAATCATCAATCCTCGAGAGTGGATAACAGTTCTTCAATGTTACCTTATTGAGCTCCCGGTCGTCAATGCACATACGATGAGACCCATCCTTCTTCTTCACAACTAAGATCGGTGCTCCCCATAGAGAAATGCTCGGTTGAATGAATCTCTTGTCTAACAGCTCATGCAGCTGTGTAGACAACTCCTCCATCTCAAGATGAGCTAGCCGATACGGTGCTTTGGCTATCGGAGCCTGTGACAACTCAAAACTTTTTCCGTTAACGTTAGCTCGATTTCGTTAAATAAATTTTGAATTTTATTTGTCCCGTTAAATTCTTATGGTTTAGAAAATTGTTTATTTATTTAAATAAGACTTGGAACCAAAATCATGCGAAAACCCGATTTTTCTTCGAGAATCAACATAATCCGGTCTTATTGGTGTTCACGGCCGTGAACCCGATCACGGCTGGAGGACCCCACCACCTACCATCAACCCAGCTTATATATACGTGTTCCTACCCTTATTTATACTTTTCTGGACGAAAACACACTTTCTCTCTCTAAAATCATCACCCGAAAAACCCACGTTTTCTCTTCATCTATCACTCAATCCACCTTAGAACCCGTTTTCAAGCATCAAACATCCGACTTTTCATTAAATCAAGCATTGTTGTTCTTGAGATCACGGTCGTAAACCCTTCAAATCTTCAAATCTTCAAGGGCCAAAATTAGTTCACGGCTGTGAACCCTTCAAACCATCATATCTCTTCAAGACCACCAAGAACAGCCTGTAAACCCTTCAAAGATCGTGAACCCTTCAAAGATCGTGAACCCTTCAAAGGCAGTAAACTGATCACGGCCGAGAACAGTTCAGGGCCGTAATCCCTTCACGACCACAATCATCCCTAAGCCATAAACATAGCTGAAAACCTGCTTTTCCACTTTGATCGAGTCTCGGTAACATTCCTTAACCAAAAGCAAGTGTTTTTCCAACACTATAATTAATGGTTTCGCTAATAATACGCATGTATGTATTTAATTATTACTAGGATCCCTTTAATTGCTCTGTATATCAACTCAAGGGTCTTCGTTTCCAGTCTCGTTGTCCGGCTCATACACGCAACAAATTGTAAGTTCATACCCCTACGCTTTTATTATTTTAACGTTTTCAGGGGGAATACAAGCTAAATACAAATATTTTTTCTATACATGGGATTTCAAACAGGGTTAAAACTTATGCAATTAATACAATCAAAAGATTACCACATTTTATAAAATGTTTAGATACCTTATCCCTTTTGTAACATGCTGAGCATAAGGGAAGTTTTCAACTCGCAACTATAATTACATAGTTTTCAGAACATTACACAAACTAGTACGTAACATACATACAAACTATAATAGGTATAGTTTGGGAATTCAATA
Organism: Lactuca virosa; assembly: GCF_052849685.1. Taxonomy (NCBI): domain Eukaryota; kingdom Viridiplantae; phylum Streptophyta; class Magnoliopsida; order Asterales; family Asteraceae; genus Lactuca; species Lactuca virosa. The sequence goes on along the minus strand of NC_136433.1, from coordinate 366,565,202 downwards.
CACAGTTTTATCATCTCAGGATTATACATTAACTCTCATATAAACTATGACAGACTTAGTTTATGATATACACTATTATCTTTCGGATAACAAGAGTACATTACTAAATAATTATTTAAGTATAATTATTTTTACTCTACAAGACATACATTTAGATTCAAGTACGAGAGAAAAATACTAAACAACACGTAAACTAGTTAATACAGGGTTGTGAGGCACTACTTTAATTTGTACCCTTCGGAGTACAGAACTAAATCCTATCATATTATAACCAGAGTCTCCTGGAGGGAGAGCGTGAAATTTGTGAATAGATCTATTTGGGATTGACTATCCCATACCTGAACTGCTAGCTACAGTTAGGCAGTCATGCGTGGGGCGACAAATGTCATAACGTCCGACGCCTGAAGAACATCGTAGAGGTCGCTAGGTCATATCAAGCATGGTTATACGACTCACAACAATATAAACTAACCTTTTGTTTACGGGATTTCATTCTTCATTAGTTTTATTTTAATTAATAGAACTATTATACATTGTACCGGAGGATTCCACGGGATAACATACATAGTTTTATTTTAATTAATGAAACTACTATACGTACTGGTGGTAATCAGGGTTTTCAAACAGAATATTCTATTCATACTGGTGGTAGCTAGAGTTTTCATACAAAAGGGTTTTCATTCAAAACAACATTATACAATACATCTGGTGGTAACCAGGCATACGAACTAATACTTTGTGGAACACCGTAATGAACACACATATGTTAGAAGATATTGGATTTTCTTGGAAACATACAAACATTTTTACTGATTTATTAACTGGTTTTCATTACAAAAACATTGCTAATGAACTCACCATCTTTAATGCTGATACACTTTTCAAAAACGCTTGTATTCTCAGGAAATTAGTAGACAGGTACTCTCGCAGCTTTTGAGAAGACGGAGCGTATAGAGTCACGTCTTTTATATTTTTCTATGCTTTTGATGTATACTAGCTATGTATCAAACAGATGTAAATATTTTACTTATTCAATGTAATGGTTGTGTTTACTTTGATTACTATGATGCAATTGTTGTGATACTACACATGACGTCCTCCACCCCCGAACCTTTCCGTCGTTTCGGTTTGGCGGTGTGACAGATTGGTATCAGAGCTATTGTTTATATTGAACTAAGTATACCGAACCTTACATGGTATACAACTATAAACACTAAAGGGGTCGAAGCGCTCTGAAACTAAAAGTATACTTTTAACATTTAAGTATTTCATAAAAAGTATACAAGTATACATACATACTAGAAATTGTATCATAGTAAGAACTACATATAAGTATTTAGGGCGAGTCGGACTCTACGGTTAAACCTGAATACTTATGTAATCATATGTGGGGCCAATATAACCTGATCAACTATATTTGTCTGAGATATGACCAACATGTGTTTGGGAGTGACTGTGGTGTTGCGACAAGTCTAAAACTCACCAAATCTTATTCAAATGAAGCACAAAGTTAAGATACTATAGGAGTATTTTATAGTTCTATAACACTGCACATAATGGTTACAAGTAGTACTACCCCTCAGAAATGAAAGACCTGCAATTCCTTGTTTATGTTAGTAAACCTTTATTGTAGATATCTGTTAACACTTAAGATATATCTTGTTCCCCTTGTATCAATATGGAAGGCTTATCGTCATTTCCCCTTGTATCTTTTAGAGAAAGATGCCTCCCAGGAAGAGACCCAACAGAAAGAACAACGATCCTCCGCCGCCATCTCCTCAGTTCGATCATGTCATGTTCCAGGCAGAAGTTACAGCCGTTGTGGCTGCCGCCATGTCACAGATGAATTCTGGCGTCTCTGGCGGGTCGGGTAGTGGTACCCATCCCCTCAATCTTGATGGTGGTCAGGGACACCCGAGGGAGTGTTCCTATAAAGATTTCATGAACGCAAAACCCAAGTCATTTGACAGAAATGGAGGTGTTATTGCCCTGACTCGTTGGTCCGAGAAGATCGAATCAATTTCTGAGATCTGTGTGTACCCCAAGGCAAGCAAGGTGAAGTTCGCCGCCTGCACCTTCACCGGTAGAGCACTAACTTGGTGGAACAGCCGACTCAAATCCCTAACTCCACCAGTAGGCAATGCTATGGTTTGGGAAAGTCTGAAGGAACTGATGCTCGCTGAATACTGCCCAAGGGACGAGACGCAAAAGCTAGAGCACGAGCTCCGGAACCTGAAGATGAAAGGTTCCGACATTGTTGCATACACCGCTAGGTTTAGTGACCTGGCTCTTCTATGTCCCGGGATGGTCACCCCGGAAAGCAAGAAAATTGAGAAGTACATATGGGGATTGACACCCCCAACTCAAGGGAACATATTGGCTGCTAAACCTCTCACATTTGTCAGCGCCAAGTGTCTAGCGCAGACTATAATTGATCACAGGGTTAATCATGAAACCATAATAGTTGTTCCCAAACCAACAAAGGCGAGTGGTGAGAAGAAAAAGTTTTGGAACAAGCGTAAGGGCCAATCTTCGCAAGAGCCCTCCAAAAAGCAACAAACAATGATAGTCCACATTGCTACTACTCCTGCTGCTGTTCCAACCGCCCAAGGACCTGCTAGTAGATATGCTGGTACTCTTCCAAGGTGCGATAAGTGTAACTTTCATCATCACCGACCCTGCTGTGACATGCAGTGCAACAGCTGTGGCAAAAAGGGGCACACAACTCGTTTTGCAAGACACGAGCTCAACCAACCAATCAGGCTTCTGGAGCGGGTGTTGGTCAAGCCTATTATGGATGTGGGGAGACTGGGAACTTCAAGAGGAACTGCCCCAAGGCAACAACTGCTGGAAACACTGGGAGAGTTCTAGCTATGGGCTAGAAGGAAGCTGTTGTAACGCCCGCAGATTCGGGCTAGTCAATTTAGAGACAATAAGAATAAAAAATGAGTTATTTATGGAATATTATTTAGAAGGAGTAATCTTAACCAAGTGGTAGTATATGTTACAAGGGTTCCGTAAATATAAAGAACGCCGAAATCCGAGTTATAACGAAGAAGTTATGGCCCGTCGAAGTTTTACGGCAAAACCGGCACGACACCGGGAGACGTAAATAGTGAATTTACGATAGAGGACTTCTTAGCGTAGTGATATAAACAAAAGTTGTAGTATACGTTAAACTGAGAGCATGCATAAAAAGAACGCCCAAATCTGACTTCGTATGAGAAAGTTATGAATTTTCTAAGATTTGGCATGGCAGTGCACGGCCCGAAACTCGAATTTTAGATCGAGCGGGTTTTGGCCTACTTGACCTAAATGAGAGTTTAAGATCTCATTAATAGGAAGTCAACGATAAAAATACAGATGAAAACGGAGTCCGTATGAAAGAGTTACGAATTTTCCGCAGTCACTTAACATTATAATCTCCTCCTACTGTTAAATATAAGATCGGTCAAGAATTAGCCGACGGAGTCAAAATGAAAGTTGTAGATCTTATTTTACCCTACGCGTGGATATAAAGAACGTAAAAAACGGAGCTCGTATGCAAAAGTAACGAGTTTTAGAATTCGGAAGTGTGTTGTGCGAAAATGGGTGACGTGGCACAATCTTGACCATTGCTTTCTCCCCAAGTCTTGGCACCAGATGGTGACATGTGGCACCAAGTTCAGCCATATTTCACCCTATAAATAGAACCTCTCCCACCCTCATTTGCTTCACAAATTTCCCATTCTTTCTCCTCTCTACGCTCTCCCTAAACCTCCCAAAACTCCCCTAGCGCTAGAAGAAAGCCCCGGAGCGCTCGACAACTCCGAGAAGAAGAGCTTTCGGCTCGAAAGTTCTGCCCCTACAGAGCCCAGCTTCTAGCCAAACCCCCTTGTAGGTAAGATACGCCTACCTAATTTTTAATATAGCTTTTATTTAAATATAGTAACGTTATTAGGACCTTATAATAATTATTTGAGCTATTATTATGGGTTATATAAGTGTCGTTATAATATCTTTTTAACCACTCGCGGTACGGGGAATCCGGTTTGAAGGGCCGCCTGGGTTGTTGGATTTCAGAAGTGCTATATGCCAAAATGATCCTGCCATCCGGTGTTCCATGTCTGACCCATGTCTGTACATAGTGGGTGAAGAGTATTGTTTAATGCTTATATAATAATAATAATAGCTAGACTATTAATTAGTCTCGTTGAACATTAGACTAAACTCTAGTGGAAATGATACCAGGTTTTGTCAATGGAAATTTCTTTTAAAGTAAACGAAGTGCTGTCCGAGTACCGAGTCACCACCTTTGCAGGTGAGTGCATAGTCCCTTTCATGAACATGATTTTAATACAAGTATTGATTGAAGTATTAATTATATGTTTATGTGTGAGTTAATTGATGTTGCCTGAAATACGTGTTAAAGAACATACCTGATTATATATGATGATTTAGGATAAAGAGTAAACCTAAATTAATTATGAGGAATATTGGGTAGTATTTTCTTACGAGTACGAGTGAGTTATACTCAGAGAATAGAACTTTAGTATATGCCATTGATCCGGGAGCATGGATTAGACATAGTCATTGTCCCTAGTCCGAGAGTATGCATTGGACATAGTCAATTGTCATTAATCCGGGAGTATGGATTAAGACATAGTCAGTTGTTCTTAGTCCGGGAGTATGGATTAAGACATAGTCAGTCGTCCTAAGTCCGGGAGTATGAATAGGACATAGTCATTCGTCGTTAATCCGGGAGAATGGATTTACACATAGACACTTGTCCATAATCCGAGAGTATGGAATGGGCACAATTATTGATCCGAGAGCATGAATTACATCCGAGAGTATGGGTTAAGTAACAGGTAAAATTTAAGGTCCGAGAGTATGGATAGTCTTGTTGTAAGGATTAACGGGGTGTGGTAAGAGTTGCTTATATATATATATATATATATATGGTGAAATTGTATATTTTGTGACATTTAAATTATATATATGATATAACATTATGGGATTGAAATTCCTGTGTACTCACCAGGTTTCCCAACCTGACCCACTCAAGCTTATTTGTATCACAGGTGTCGATACGAAGTTACATTACACTGAGAGATTGAAGAGATGTAGATCACTAGTGTTAATGAATGTAAGTTCTGTTTATGCTTATGTTTCTGTATTGACGATGACATCCCAAATGTTTTAAAATGAATAAAAATACATTTCTTCAGAAATGTTTTGATAACGTATTTATCATGTTCTACTGAGAACAAATTCCGCAACATTTTCACTAAAAGAGGTACTCTGATTTTTATAAAGCATAAACAAAATCGGTATTTTCTGGCCGTGAAAATGGGGATGTCACAGTTGGTATCAAAGCATTAGTTTAAGCGAACTAGGAATATGGATTTATTTCTAGACTTAAACTTAGAATGCAAAGCAATGATTGTGAGGAGTGTATCTAATAAAATTTAGGTAATACACCTGAATAGACACAAGCACTAGCTTATTTAGGGAAAATACTTAACATGCTTTTATATGCTAAATGATTTATGATATGCATTATATGATCGGATCTATGGTCTGTTGCCGACCGGATCTGGAAACTTTATGTGTTCAGGTTTGTAAACGTTTAATTACGATATTAGAACTGGCATATAACTTTTTGGAGTGATAGGGAGATTTACACGTTGATCGTAAATAAAATCTGTCCTATCTTAATTCTCGTCATTACACTCCGAACGTCTGAATTGGTGTATAGATCGAAATGGAAAGAACCCGAAGTGGAGTCGGGAATGTGAACGGAAACAGGAATCAACCTCCAGTGATTAGGCAAATACCTGTTGTGGTAGCCACTCCTGAGCCCATCACTATGGTCGAAGTATAGGCGATGATCCAAATGATGTTGGATCGTCAAATGGAGGAAACTAGACGTTTGCTTCAACAGAATCGAGAGGAAGCTACAATACCAATTGAACAACCCGAACTGAATGATGGGCAGTCGGAAGGAGGGAACTATAGTGGGACCGTTGGTCAAGCCAACCCACCAATAGTTCGACGAAACAACCAAGATGACGGAGACGAGAGGAACGGATGCAAGTACAAGGATTTTCTAACTTACAAGCCATCGACTTTCACTGGAAAGGAAGATCCGATCGGAGTTATGGATTGGATATCGGAGATGGAGTTGGCCTTCATGATGTGTGGATGCAGAAGCAAGTTACAGACCACATTTGCAGTACGTCAGTTCCGAGGAGGCGTTGTGCGTTGGTGGAACACCCTGGGCGTTGAAAAATGTTTTTATATGTGATCATCACTGAAATAAGACGAATTGGTTTTATATTATCTAACAAACATTATCAGTTATTTCAGGTTGTGTGGATTCGTGCTTAATTATGAAATAGAAAAATATGCAAAAGACGAAATACGCAAAGACGGAAAAATAGACGCAATATTTGGTCGTTTGAAGACAAAACAAATCAAGATTAAAATTGTCAAGAATTTAAAAACCTCAAGGGTCAAAAATGGAAATTCAATTCACAATTGGATATATATATATATATATATATATATATATATATATATATATATATATATATATATATATATATATATATATATATATATATATATATATATTGTATATATAGTATATTGTATATATATATGTATGTATATTGTATATATTGTATATATATATATATATACATACATACATGAATCATGCATATATATATATATATATATATATATATATATATATATATATATATATATATATATATATATATATATATATATATATATATATATTGGAAAGAAATCTTCACAAAAGCAAAAGTACCAAACATCATGTGTGCTTCCAACCTTTACAATCAATCACTTCATTACTTTTCCTTAAACAAACAAGAGTTGCTTGATTCCTTTGCATATATATAGATGCATGTTTACATGAGTTTTTGTGTGTGTTTTGTGTTTCCTTGTAATATATCTCCTATTACTCTCTCATCTCCAGAAGAATAAACACATAGCCAACCTCAAAATACTCTCCAACACCCTCCAAATACCCTCCTTAAACCTCCTCCAAAAACCATTTCAAATCACCACAACCATCACCACCTTGCTGTTTTTCGACATCAGAATTTGCAAGTTAAGAAAAAATTCACCGAGCACAACTCAACAAGATAATACGGGAGAGATTTTCACCGCAAATTATTCAGGACCTTACCTACATCCAGGAATTTTTGTCGATTTTTTTGACCACTGCAAACCCCAGAGAGACGCAAGAGAGAATTGGCTATCCAGAGAGATTTACTACGAAAATCTATATTCATAACCACCCAAAGCTCTTTCAACATCACCCTCTTTGTTACCTTATACCACCAAAACTACAACCTTATTCCACCTTCTACCACCCTCCAAATACCCACTTCAACCTCATCAAATCACCTTAAAAAACCCCATACCCACATACAAAAAACATTACCCGTGTATTTTGTATCGTTTTGTAAACAATTCATTGTTACATAAAAAGAACTTATTGTTACTTACCGGATTGAACTTTGAACAAATAGAGACACAGTCTATTAAGATCCAGTCCAATTCTAAACCAGTTCAGTCAATTTATTGACGAACCGACTTTACATATATTTATATATTTTATTACAGCTTTACGTGATTTAAATACTGTCATTTATTTCATTTATAGCTTTCAGTCATTTATAGCTTTCCAGTTTATATTTATTCCGCACTTCTTATTTTTTTTCCGCATCTTATCTCCTTAAATATATATATCTGTCACCCAGTAACTGGTATCCGAGCCTTTATTCGTGGTAATCAGATCATATGTTTTCAACAATTGGTATCAGAGCTTGTGTGATTTACTTTGAAATTTTTGTCGAAAACCTTTGGTTAGCGTTTTTTTAAAAAACCTTCCATTAGCGTTTCTTTAAAAATTTCATTTTAATATCACTTGTTCAAAATCCTTTCAAAAACAAAAAAATTATTATGTCTTCTGCTAATTATTCTAACATGAACTCTGTTTCTATTGTTAACAGCTTGGGATCTGGTTCACAGGCACCCATACTTATTCCCGAAGAGTATAATTCATGGGTTGGCCGTATGAATCTTCATCTCAACTCCATAAATGAAGATGTCTGGAATTGTGTAGAAGGAACATATGTTACTCCAGAAAATATGGCTACTCTTGCTACAAATCAAGCCACTCTTGCTGAAACCGAAAAAAGGCTGCAACTCCAAGCCAAAAAGGAACTTGTGTCTGGAATTCCCTACAGTATTCTAAGTCAAATGGATGACATAATACTGTTGACTGCAAATCAAATCTGGGAAAATTTAAAAAATCGTTTTTGTGGAAATCAAAGAATTATTGGAAACAAAAGAACATCTGCTTTAAATGAATTCGATAATTTCAAGATGCTTTCATCAGAAACCATCCATGATGCTCATGATAGGTTCAATTTTATCATGGTAAAAATGAACAATTTAGGCATCAAAAAGACACAACACGAGATAAATCTCAAGTTTCTAAACATTCTTTACGAAAGCTAGAAGATGGTTAAACTCATCATTCAGGGAAATCCAGCCATTCATACTGAAACTTTATACAATTTGTATGGAGAACTTCAATCGTATGAATCCTCGATTGACCCACCAACCACTACAACTTTTGGAGGACCACTTGCTCTCGTTTCCACATCTTCTCAAAACCAAACGCCTTTTAATGAACAAAACTTCAATCATTTTAATCAGACATCTTTTCAAAACCAACCCTTTTTGAACAATTCTTTTGAACAATCTGATTTAAATGATGAAGCAGACTACCAACAATTGTGTGCTTTGGTAGCAAACACAAACCTCCAGAGATTTATTCCAAATCACGGTCAATCGAATTTTAAACCAAATTTTCAAAACCGACCATCATTTGGACAAAATAATTCTGGATTTCAACCAAGACCTCAACCTGTTCAAAACAACTCAGGTTTTCAACCAATACCTTATTTTGGACAAAATTTTCAAAGACCTTCCTTCCAAAACAATTCAAACCAAGGTTTTCAAAACCAGGGATTTCAAAACAATCCCAACTCAAGTCATCATAACAATAACCAAAACAACAGTTTTCAAAACCAAAACAGAGGATTCCAAAATCAAGGTTACACTAATCAAAACAATGGCTTTCAAAACAACCAAAATTTTGGATTCCAACAGAACCCTTCCCAATCTTTCCAACAAATCCAAACTCAAGCTCCTGAAAGACTTCCGATTAAAAGTCAAAAGGATGACAGTGATGAAGAAGTGATCATTTGTCACAACTGCAAAGGAACTAATCACTATGCCAGAGAATGTCGAGCCAAAAACAAAACCAAAGTCAAAGACTCAGCATACTACGCTCAAAAAGCCGATGAATTAAAGAAACAGGAAAATCAAGATAAGCAAAGAGCATTGATGGCAATCCATGAACCAAACGTGGAATACTGGCCAACTTCTGAAGACGAAGCTGACAATGAACCAACACAATCAAACTTCTGTTTCGTAGTTGGTGTTGATAGACCTTCAAGAGCTCCAAACGTCATAGAACAGGTATCTAATGCTGGAGAACCCAAGGATGATACATGGTATATTGATAGTGGCTTCTCCAAGCATATGACAGGAAACCGAAACTACCTTCGTGACTTCAAACCCACCCAAACCAATCAAGACGTTACCTTCGGCAACAACATGACGGAAAAAATCAAGGGTTATGGAAACATAACAAATGGTAACTTCACCATAAAGAAAGTTGCCTATGTCGATGACCTGAAACACAACCTCATCAGTGTTTCTCAACTGTGTGATAACAATCTTGAAGTCCTATTCACCAAACAAAGAAGCTTGATCATGGACGCCAAAACCAAAGAAATCATTGTTGATTCTTACCGTGCCGGCAATATGTATCCACTTGACATGGATCTTATCTATGGTAAACCCGATATATGTCTGCAATCAAAAGCCCCAGCAGATATCAGTTGGTTATGGCACCGCCGCCTTTCCCATCTAAACTTTGGGTACATCAACAAACTGATCGGCGATGATCTTGTTAGAGGACTGCCACTTCTGAAGCTTGATAATGAAACTCTGTGTGCTGCATGTGAAAAGGGAAAACTTTCCAAATCCACTCACAAAAGCATCTCAGAATCTAGTGTATCCGAACCACTAGAATTGCTGCACATAGACCTTTGTGGCCCTGCCAAAACCCAAACTATACAAGGGACGAAGTACATTCTTGTTGTCGTTGATGGCTTCTCGCGCTTTACTTGGGTCTTCTTCTTAAGACTAAAATCAGAAGCACCTGAAGAGATGATCAACTTCATAAAACAAATCGAACTGAAGCTCAAACGACTTGTTCGAAGAATCCGAAGTGATAATGGTTTAGAGTTCAAAAACAAGACTCTAGATTCATTTCTCAAAGACAAAGGAATTGAACATAACTTCTCAGCCCCATACACTCCACAACAGAACGGAGTTGTCGAAAGAAGGAACAGAACTCTATGTGAAGCTGCAAGATCAATGCTTATCTTCGCTGATCTGCCACAATACTTCTGGGCAGAAGCAATAGCCACAGCTTGCTACACTCAAAATCGTTCCTTAATCCATAAACATCTTCATAAACCACTATATGAAGTCATTAACAACCGAAAACCAAACATCAAATTTTTCCATATTTTTGGTTGTCGATGCTTCATAAAGAACAATAAAGACCACCTCTCAAAATTTGAATCAAGGTCGGACGAAGGAATTTTCCTTGGTTACTCATTTTCTTCAGCTGCTTATCGAGTACTGAACAAACGTACCAGAGTAATTGATGAAAGTACCGATGTTCATTTCGATGAATTTTATGTCAGGAAATTGGATCGTGAACATTTTGGTTCAAAAATGATCGATAATATTTTTCAAAATCCAATTCAACAAACACCTTCTCCTGACAGAGATATTGAAATCGATCTTGATTTACTTTTTGAACAACCCAAAACCGCTTACAATTCTGAACTTCTAACTACTTCTATTGATTCTATAGGAACAACCACTGAAGGAACTCCACAAACAAACCAAAATGATGCAGATCAATTCGAGGGGGAACCACCTACACATACTTCTTCATTGGAACAAACACCAAATCCTCCTTTAAATACCCCATCCCCAAATATCCAAAACAATCCCGATGCATCATTTATGGGGGAACCTTCAAACCTATTCCAAGATGAAACTCCCGGAGAAGAACAATGGGATACTGAAATTCCAATTATTATAGCGGAAGAGAATCGCTTAATAAAATGGACCAGAAACCACCCAACTGACCAAATCATCGGAGATCCAAACTCAGGCATCCAAACTAGATCTGCAACTTCTAATGATTGTTTATTTGGAGCCTTCTTATCCATGACTGAACCCAAAACCATACATTCTGCTCTCAAAGATCCAGACTGGGTAAAAGCTATGCAAGAAGAGCTAGAAGAATTTGAAAGAAATGACATATGGAATCTTGTCCCTACCTCACCCGATGTTTCTGTTATAGGTTCAAGATGGGTATTCAGAAACAAAACTGACGATCAAGGAATCGTTTGTCGAAACAAGGCACGTCTCGTAGTCAAAGGATATTCACAACAAGAAGGAATCGACTACGATGAAACATATGCTCCAGTTGCCAGAATTGAAGCAATTCGCATCTTTCTTGCATATGTTGCACATAAGAACTTCAAAGTATTCCAAATGGATGTTAAATGTGTATTCCTACATGGAGAGTTAGATCGCGATGTATACATCCAACAACCACCAGGTTTCGAAGATCCCAAATTTCCTGATCACAACTTCAAATTGCAGAAAGCTGTCTATGGCTTGAAACAAGCACCCCGAGCCTGGTATGCCACATTGACAACCTTTCTCGAAGAATCAGGTTTTAAAAGAGGTTCAATCGATCAAACCCTCTTTCGTAAAATCTATAATAAACATCTTTTAATCATACAAATATATGTTGATGACATTATTTTCGGTTCTACTGATGAATCTTTGAGTATTAAGTTTGCAGATCTAATGAAGAGCAAATTTGAAATGAGCATGATTGGGGAGATGACTACTTTTCTCGGACTTCAAATCAAACAGTCAACTGATGGCATTTTCATCAACCAAGAGAATTATGTCAAAAACCTACTCACTCGCTTTTCAATGTACAAATCCAATCCCGCAAAAACCCCAATGGCTTTTGGATACAAAATCGATGCAGACTTAAATGACAAACCTGTTGATCAAAAAAGATATCGTGGAATGATCGGATCACTCTTATACCTCACTGCCAGCAGACCTGACATCATGTTTTCTACATGTGTCTGTGCCAGATACCAAGCAAATCCTATGGAATCCCATGTAGTCGCTGTGAAACGCATCTTCAAATACCTAAAATGCACTCCCAAACTTGGCCTTTGGTATCCAGCTAAATCCGATTTTCAGCTGAACGCTTTCACCGACTCATACTATGGAGGATGCAAGTTAAATAGAAAGAGTACATCTGGTAGCTGTCAATTCCTAGGAGGTAGACTAGTGAGTTGGACTTCAAAGAAACAGACTTATGTATCCACATCAACAGCAGAAGCTGAATACGTCGCTGCCGCCAGCTGTTGTTCGCAAGTCATATGGATGCAAACTCAACTGCGAGACTATGGCTTCAAAATTTCACAAATTCCCATATTTTGTGACTCAACCAGTGCAATTGCCATTTCTTACAATCCCGTTCACCATTCCATGACAAAGCACATTGATATTCGATATCATTTCATCAAAGACAACATTCAAAAGGGTCATATCGAATTGCACTTCATCAACACCGAAGATCAAATTGCCGATGTCTTCACTAAGGCTCTCGATGAAACAAAGTTTCAATACTTCCTAGGCCGTCTAGGAATGTTAAATCCAGATAACATCTATCCTTAAACTTTTACTTTTTGTTTGTACAAAAGTGTGTTTACTTTCATTCAAAAGGAAAATTCAAAAACAATTGAAAATTGCTTTCCTTTTAAAAATTACCAAAAACATTCAAATAACCAATATTTCCAAAAACATTCAGAAAAACAAATCTTCAAAAAAAAATTAATAAAAGACTTGCCATAATAAGCTTTTATAGAACCTTGTGATTAATCTTCTCTTGACTTAATTTTCAGATGCTTATGCTCGATGAAGATTTTAAGTCATATTGATTCTCAATTGGAGTGAAGGTTCAAATATCCTACTTTTCATAATGTATATAACTTTATTTCCTTCGATTTTATTTCATTATTGATGATTTTAAACAATCAAGGGACATAAGGTTAGGAGGTTCAGATGAAAACAAAAACCCATGTGGGAATTTGTGCCTCGTCGATCTAAATCATTGTGGAAATCATTTCTTGTGAGCTTAGGTGTGTCACTATTGCTTATAAGGTGTACCCAATTATACCTTGTCACGGTCTCATTTTTGCTTAGATATCAAAATGACCAGGGACGATACATTCATTTCTTACATACTAGACAAACTGTCTTTTATGCCACCTATCCCTACCTAGATAAAAGTCAACCAAAAATGAAGACTTGCGATCCCATGATCCATTAAGCAAACAACGACATATCCTTACAAGAAAACCAAAGGAAAAACAAATATCTATCAACATCCAATCCTCAAAGACAAATCAACAAGAAAACAAATGGATTCAATAAAGATATACAAAACAAAACAAAAAAAAAAATATATTCTATATTTGGTATTTTCAAACAAACTTTCAACCAAATGGTTATTTCAAAACAAAAATCATAAAATCCCGCGATTTGTTTTAACCTTTTTTCACAAAAGAAGATATCTCAATCACTCTAGTCAAATACTCTTAAAAAGGTCTCAAATGTAGCAAATTCTCAATGCTAAAACAAAATATCTTTTTACAATAAATCGATATTGATCAACAAACAGGATACTATCAAAGAAGAAGCTGCAACAACAATGGATTTCCCGGGATATTGTAGCCTTCATCACTGAAGAATCTTAGTTGCAAACTGCACTATGAAAATTGCTAAACCCCTCTACATGTATTTCCCGACGGAGAGAGAGTGAACTTTAATGGCATGAATGAAGAAACCCGCTGAGTAATGCCGAAACCAGTCTTATGTGATTGATTATCTAATAATGAGACTAAGTGACTTTACAGGAAAAGCATAGCTGAACACCTCCGATATGAGTGTGAGTCGTCAGACAGAGATATCACTCATTTTTAGTGATCATTAACTTGTTCTGCTGCCAGAACAACCAAACACCCAAGTGAAGTGTGAGCTATACCTATGAGCGTTCATCTGAATCGACCTGTTAGACCACTTGTCGTCATTAATAATGCTATAAAATCTAAGGAAATTTCTTTAGATACATATATGACTACCCTTTGATAACCGAACCCGAGACTTTGATTCGGAAACAAATTTCTGAAAATCTTTTACATAAGATATGTTAAACCAGGTCACAAACTTTCAAAACTATTACAATGGTTTTATATATATCTTCTCATTAACAAAACTTTTATCCCAAATCTTCAAGATTAACACTGTTAATGTGATTATATCTATCCTTATTTCATCAATGATCATATAGGGGGAAATGGTTGAAAAATGTTTTTATATGTGATCATCACTGAAATAAGACGAATTGGTTTTATATTATCTAACAAATATTATCAGTTATTTCAGGTTGCGTGGATTCGTGCTTAATTATGAAATAGAAAAATATGCAAAAGACGAAATACGCAAAGACGGAAAGATAGATGCAATATTTGGTCGTTTGAAGACAAAACAAATCAAGACTAAAATTGTCAAGAATTTAAAAACCTCAAGGGTCAAAAATGGAAATTCAATTCACAATTGGATATATATATATATATATATATATATATACAAGTGTTCGTGTGTATATATATATATATATATTATATAAATATATATGTATATATATTAGATTGTATATATATATGTATGCATATTGTATATATATATATATATATATATATATATATATATATATATATATATATATATACATGAATCATGCATATATATATATATATATTGGAAAGAAATCTTCACAAAAGCAAAAGTACCAAACATCATGTGTGCTTCCAACCTTTACAATCAATCACTTCGTTACTTTTCCTTAAACAAACAAGAGTTGCTTGATTCCTTTGCATATATATAGATGCATGTTTACATGAGTTTTTGTGTGTGTTTTGTGTTTCCTTGTAATATATCTCCTATTACTCTCTCATCTCCAGAAGAATAAACACATAGCCAACCTCAAAATATTCTCCAAACACCCTCCAAATACCCTCCTTAAACCTCCTCCAAAAACCATTTCAAATCACCACAACCATCACCACCTTGCTGTTTTTCGACATCAGAATTTGCAAGTTAAGAAAAAATTCACCGAGCACAACTCAACAAGATAATAATGGAGAGATTTTCACCGCAAATTATTCAGGACCTTACCTACATCCAGGAATTTTCGTCGATTTTTTTGACCACTGCAAACCCCAGAGAGACGCGAGAGAGAATTGGCTATCCAGAGAGATTTACTACGAAAATCTATATTCGTAACCACCCAAAGCTCTTTCAACATCACCCTCTTTGTTACCTTATACCACCAAAACTACAACCTTATTCCACCTTCTACCACCCTCCAAATACCCACTTCAACCTCATCAAATCACCTTAAAAAACCCCACACCCACATACAAAAAACATTACCCGTGTATTTTGTATCGTTTTGTAAACAATTCATTGTTACATAAAAAGAACTTATTGTTACTTACCGGATTGAACTTTGAACAAATAGAGACACAGTCTATTAAGATCCAGTCCAATTCTAAACCAGTTCAGTCAATTTATTGACGAACCGACTTTATATATATTTATATATTTTATTACAGCTTTACGTCATTTAAATACTGTCATTTATTTCATTTATAGCTTTCAGTCATTTATAGCTTTCCAGTTTATATTTATTCCGCACTTCTTATTTTTTTTCCGCATCTTATCTCCTTAAATATATATATCTGTCACCCAGTAACTGGTATCCGAGCCTTTATTCGTGGTAATCAGATCGTATATTTTCAACACTGGGGAAGACTCTAAGCCCTAATGAGCCCCTGCAACTGAATTGGGCAGAGTTTTTGGTGCATTTCAAGCGCCAGTATTGCTCAGCCCAAAACCTGCTCGAGCTAGAGAACCAATTCCTAACTTTGAAGAAAGGGAGCATGTCAATCGATGAATATACCAACAACTTCACAAAAAAAATGGAGTTTGCTTTGCGCCTTGTCCCAGACGAGCTGACAAAAGTCGACAAGTACGCAAAGGGACTTCCCTGGGAGTATGCGGTGCCGGTACGTCAGGTACCTACTCTAGAGGTAGTTATCTGGGTTGCCAAGTCTATTGAAGATATGATCAAGGGAAGAGCCGCCAGCAAGGTTGAAGTTGGCGATAAGAGAAAGTTTGAAGGATGCACAAGGTCCGACGAGAAGAGAAAACTCTCAAAGTCTAGAGAAGGAGCACAATGGTGTGACAAGTGCAGAAGGAAGCACATTGGGAGATGCTCTAAAGAGATGACCTGCTTCAAATGCGGGAAGACTGGTCATTACGCCAGCGAATGCACAACCAAGAGAGAAGTTTGCTTTAGGTGTGGTGAAGAAGGACAGTACAAGCAAAACTGCCCAAGGAGAGAAGAAGCTGTAAATCCAAATGTGACGCCAAAACCGAAGGCAGGAGCATTCTATATGATCCTAGACGAAGCAGCTGACAATGCAAGGAATCAGGAGTGAGGATGGATATCCGAAGATCAATTTATAGTATCTTAAGGTGTAGCCTATTAGAGGCATAGTCTAGGATGAACTTGAACACCCATGTAATCGTTTCAAGGAATAATATAAAACCTTCGTTTTACTATCTGATGTGTTAAGTTGTTGTGTGATTTTCTTGTATGATGACTTTGAAAACTGCGAGACAATACTTGGGACGAGTCTGAGTAGGTGTGAATGGTAGTAGAGGCCTATACTACCGGAAGCACAGGACTCGCACTTGGATCAGGGAAAGTCACAAGGTTACCAAGAAGCTAGTAATTGATTACGTTTTATTCAAGTATGTGTGACAACCGTCAAAATTCGAGTCGGTTCTAGATTTGAATAAACTTAGTTGCGCATATAGGCACGAGACATAATAGACTTAGTAACTAGAAGCTAAGTTATAACCTACTAGAAACTTGGAAACAAGTAGGATCGAATGATAGCGTACTTAGATTTCACATTGATATGTGAATTCTACAACTACTTAACTGTAGTGACTATCCATATTCGGGTCGCTCTTTGAATCGAACACCTTTTTATGAATCATATACACACATCATGCACTTGACCTAGTGGTATAAATTAGGTCCGAGTCTCGTAGGAACTTATGTCAAAGTTGAAGACTAGGACTAGTATACTCGATTCCTCAATTTCGCTTGAATCTCGGAATCACTACATAGAATGCCAATAAACCGATAAAAATAAATTGCAAACATTATTTATAACTATAAAAGAGTTATAATACCATAAGATAATTTAAAGTTTCAAATATTCTATTTATTTTGATATTCAAAGTTTATTAA
Organism: Lactuca virosa; assembly: GCF_052849685.1. NCBI lineage: Eukaryota > Viridiplantae > Streptophyta > Magnoliopsida > Asterales > Asteraceae > Lactuca > Lactuca virosa. The sequence continues at coordinate 366,547,531 of NC_136433.1, read as the reverse complement.
ACTCCAAAGCCCTAAAAGCCCTAAAAACTCATATTTATAAACTTTAACCTTAAAAATCTTATAAAAACAATTATGAACCTTATAATATTATCTTATCATAATAATTATTATGAAATACAATTCAATGAAAAATAAAGATTTAGTTATTAACATTTACCCTTGATTTATAAGTCAAAAATCAAGAGTTTTATGCATAAAAACTAGGTTAAGGTGCATATTTTATAAAAAGTTGGATATTTTTATAAAAGATTTGAATTTTTATAAAAGAAACAAGAGAGAGAGAGCCTCTCCTCCCCTAAAATCGGATCCCTCTCTCCCCATATCTCTCTCACACTCTCAATCTCCAACACACACACATCTCTCTTCTTTCTCTCTCTAGAAAACTCTCTCTACCTTCTCTCTACTTTTTCTCTCCAAACACCACTCCATTCTCTCTTCCTCCCTCTAAGAACGAAGAAATTTTCTAGGAAACAAACCCAAGAACACTCCTCAAACTCGAAATCTTCATCATCTTGTGGTATTCTTGAAGGTAAAATCGATTTCTACTTCACTTTTCCTTCAAGTTTTGCTCTTTTTCTTACACTTTCTCCTTCTTCATCTTCTTCAAACTTGTTTTCTTTTTGTTAAAATGGTTTTTAGAACATCATGGATGTGTTTTAACACCATGCATGTATGATAAACAAGGTTGCATGTTCATGATCTTAGTGCAAAAATCGATTTTAAGGACTAAAACATCAAACTCAAGTTAAGAGTTTTTGAGAAACAAAATTTTGTTCATAAATGCATGTATACATTTTGATAACTTTTAATCTTTTGATCTCTGGAAACATGACTAAAATATGAGTTTATCATGATATATTTAAAATATTTCAAAAGATTTACTCAAGGAAATGATGAAAACTCACTTTTCTAACAAATCATCATGCATGCAATCTGTCAGATTTCTTTACCTGACTTTAAACTGCCATATCTCACTCATTTATGAACCAAAATTCGTGATTCTTTTTCTGAAATATAATATTTTGAGTTAGATTTCAAACCCATCTGACCTCACTGGAAAATTCCAACATTTCGATTTTTACCAATTTTTACAAAAATGTTGCTCAAACAGCACTTTCCTTATGAACATTTGTTTTGTGTTGCATGTTCAAATGACTTATTCATCACTAAAAATCATTCAAAAATTATTTTGAACTCTTAATATCATGTATTAATAGGTACAGAAAGATCTTGATTCAAAAGTATTTGTAACATGTTGCAAAAATTCTCAAAGTAACATCAATAATCTTTACCAAAATCACAAGAATCAAGTTTTCTCTATAATTGTTTGAGCCTTTAGGCATGTTTTTCGACATCAAAAATAAGAAAACAATTTTTCATTGTTATTAAATTGGTTGAAGATGCATTCAGGAAATTTTCAGCTCAATATATATTTTGTTTATTTTCACATGAAAATAATAATAAAATAGAGTGTTAAAGCATATAAAATGCTTAAGCTTGTAAATAAATTCTGGAAATATTTGTGGATGACCCTTTAAGTTAATAAACATCTCTCATTAAGTTTCATCGATTTTTGTTACTGTTTAGTGTAGTTTTTAATTTTCTTTTTATTTAGCTCCAATAAATCATAAAACCACTTTAGGGAATGTGAAAATATTAGTTCTTATTTTTCACAGCTTATACCTTATATTTAAGACTCAGAAAAATATTTTGGGAATTTTTGAAAATGTATATCTATTTTTCTTGAATTTTTGAGTTTATAATGGACTAAAAACAGGAAAAATAGTTTTACTCATCCAAAAATTATGAAAATTTACCAGAACACCTTGTAGTACATTAGGATGCTACATAAAAATTTTGATGATTTTTCTCTTCTGTATACTATTTTTCTTCTATTTTCCCAAGATTAAATACACTTAAACCCAATTTTTATTAGAATACATACACAAAAATCTTAAAATTGGGATAAACAATTTAGAAATTTATTTTTATATTTTTCCTAGCTTAATAATGACTAATAACAGCGCTAAAAAATTTTGGACAATTTTGGAAACTATTTTCTATTTATTTCAATTTTTATTATAATAAATGCTCAAAAATCATAAAATTGGGTTAAATTGTCTGGAAATCTATTTTTATATTTTTCCCAGGTTAAGTACATGTAATGACATTACTATAAAAAGTTTGGGGCATTTTCTTAACCGATTTCTATTTTTCATGAGTTTTTATATATTTAGAGAATTAAATATATGAAAAATGGTTATGCATATCCATAATCCATGAAAATTTATCTAGAAGTCTTTTAACATATTTAGAACCAAAATCTGAAGTTTGGTAATTTTTATTAATTGTTTAGTATTTTTCATGATTTTATGGTTATTCAAGAAACTAAAATGGTGAAAAATAGTTAGATAAATCAAAAATTCAAGAAAATTTATCTTGAACTGAAATGCAAAGTTTGGGAACTTTTAGAACTAAATTGATTTAGTTTTGAATATTTAATCATTGGAACACCTCTAAAATGTTAAATATTAACATTTCAATAATGGAAATTTTCCACTTAAATTGTTATATAACAATTGATTCTTTGAAACTTAATTTCCACAGAAAAATGTTTGTAACTTATCAATATTAAATTTTGACACATTATTGGCATAATTCTATTGTAGTAGTAAGTATACTAGTGTTAGATTTCGATTAGAGACTCACTAGCGAATACCATTATTGTAGGAATCGGTAGTGGTACACGTGGAACGTAGTTCAAGACAGCATTTGCATCATCTAAATGTATTGTGAGTATTCACGCACTCCCCTATTTTCAGTTTTTATGTTTTGGGGTGGAAAAGCATGTCCCGAAAAACTATTATTTGAATGTTGTATTTAAATTGATTTGTATCAAACATGATTGCTATTTTATTGCTATGTCTCTCTATGTATGTCTATGCAACACGGAACATGAGAACTTATCGTACTAAGGCCCTTCCCTTATCTCTAACCATTAACTCTTTGAGCCAATGGTCATTATGGATAGCGCTATTAGGAATTGACAACTCCTCACTCGCCCTATTGCTGAAGTGCATGATACCATATTCATCTATGGAACGATAAGCATATATCTTGATAGGGCTTCAGTCATAGGTTTGGTTGAGACTCATTGTTTGCTCATACACATACAAACTCGTTACTTGTTATAGCAATAAACTTGTTTATTAATTATAGCAATGAACTTTGTTTCTCATTACAACAACGAACTGTTATTACTGAAAACTTATATACATGTTTTAGCAATGAAATTGTTTGCTCCTTGTAGCAACGAAATTGATTGCTCATTTTAGCAATGAAACTTGTTTACTCGTTTGAATAACGAACTTTATCTTCCATGAGAATATGAATGTTGCATCTTATTTGGGCAACATACCTTATCTCTCGTGATGACAAAGAACTTTGTTTTTACAAACTTATTTACTCATCTTAACAATATACTTTTATTATTGGAAACTTTTATCAAAACTTTGATTTCAATTCATGGAACCAGTATTATTTGTTTATCTGTGAGTACTCACCAACTATTTTTATAGTTGACGCTCGTTTTACATGCTTTTTCAGGAATCATCGAGTAAGTGGCACTTAGGGACACTTCACTTTTAGGAGCATTCGCATGTGTTGTATTTCAATTTACATTGTAATTTCTTTTAAAAGTTGTTCAAACCCATTGTGAATTTGTATTGATTTTTAATACTATGGTTGGTGTTGTCTTTTAACTTTTGCGATGAAACCCTTTGTACTGCCACGCCCTGTGTTTCCGCTTTAGCGGGGTGTGACAGAAAATGGTATCAGAGCCGAAGGTTATAGAGAATACCGATTTTCCCTTTGGAGAGCCACAACTCTAGCCAAAAATTTTCTAAACGTTTTAAAAATATAGAACATACTACTGGTATAACTAATTCGAGTACGCATTATTGGACTTTAATTAAGTATAGCCTGGCCAACTATGCTTAATTAAGGAAAGTTAATGTGAGGCTGGAAACGGTTATAGTAGAATTATGTTCAAAACAATTTTCAACTTAAACTATTGAAAAACAAAATTTTTCAGTGTGCGTACGTGCATTGCATATTATAGGCATTCATCTAGATACACTTAGAAACTAAGTGCACTTTTATAACAATGCCTTTATTTAGAAATATTCTTGTCCCTTATCAAGTGCTAGGTTAACCACTTAGGTTATATCACTAGCCACTCTAGGAGCAATGCACATAGTACTAAGAACGGGTATTCCTCGGTAGCTATTGACTTTAGATGTAAGATTAGTAGCTAGATATACACAAGTAATAATCTTAAGTCGAAACCTATACCAATTATTCCTCAATACCTCTTCATCGTCTTCGTACTGTAGTTACAACTAGGAAAGCGTTCTGATACCGACACGGATGAAAATTGGAGCATCGCGTAAGGAGGTAGATGAGTCGTTTCTAAGTAGCCACTTGGATATCATTGGAGAGCATTCCCAATTCGACTCACGAGGAGACACGGAGGTTTAACGCATACGTGAGACCTTATTACTACGCTACGATTTAGCTCTACGTTGTTTCCACCTTGAGCTTAAAACTTAACATAGGATGTCCCTTTGACCTCTATAAAAGGTCGTAAACTGTATTGACACCATAAAACGTTTTTCAAACAATTTTTCTTGTCTTTTATCTTGGGGAAAAAGACATCGGCACTCGCCTTGTACTCACCTTAGTATTTAGGTACGATCGGCTACACTAACATACTTATTCTTTATTTCTTAATCTTCCATCAAAAAGTTATTTCGTTTCATCGGTTTTATTTTATCATCGATAAAATACTTTATAACCACTTTATACAACTTACTAGACCATTCCTAACAATTTACGTCATATTCTCGCTAAAAATCTTTTGACAACTTGCTTTAATTTAACACTTTTCTTCAAAACTCAATTTAACCAATATTTGTTTTGACATTGCTATTTCAATTTCATTTCAATCCATTTCAATGGATAGATGTGATTTTAAGGGCATATAAACCATTTTAAAACCTTGCTTACCATTTTGACACGTTTTCGAAAAACTTAGAAACAATTTCTTTTATAAAAGTGTTTAGACTCTATGCTATAAAACTTAAACATATGACATTGAAGTTCATATTACGTGTAAAAGCTTCACTGGGTCTTTCAAACCACTTTTGTTTTGGTTGACCACTTCATCATTTAGGCATTATGCTTTACTTAAATTTGTTTTCTTGAAACCCAACATGATATTTTTACAACTTTCTAATCCAAATGTGTTTACAAGACATCACTGGTTCCTACATTTAAAAACACACCTTATTTGTTTATTTCATTTCAAATTAGTTTTATAATTTGTGTTTATAAAACTTACAACATTGCAAAACTTAGTGTTCACTTTTAAACTTTCAGTGACGTACTTTTGACAATGCACAATTATTCATCTAAATATGTTAAGTCTTTACCTTATCCGTTTTAACCATTGTTGGACCCCAGTCAAAAGATCAAAACTGTCAAATTTTCAATTACGAGTTTTAGTGTTTCTTCTTTTTCACAAATGGAGTTTAACTTAATAGATAACTCGTGGATTTTTAGCAAAACTTAGAAAACACTTTAGAACTTCAACATTTCTATTTAGTCATCAATATACATCAAATATTGAAGTTTGAAATATATCTCAACGTGGTTCTAAATCTACCTATAGGTATTGTTCTTATAATTTTAACAATAACAATCATTGTCGCTGCTACCTTCCTTTTTCTTTCCCCCAAATTTTATTTCTCGCTCTCCTTCTGATTTTAGATCTCGCACACCATAATATTAACATAATACATTGTCTAACTTTGTTTCTGTCTATTTTGCTTCTCGTGGTATCATGTTCGTATACATAAAGACTAGAAGTCTACCCTTTCTTTTTGAGCGATTAATACGTGTATAGTCATGAGGCATACTTTAATTTTAGTCAACTTTGATATATTCAATTACGTCTTTTACCATATACATCTTGTTTTTATTTTGAAATCTACTATAAGCAAGTGATCCTTATTTACATTTACTCTTTCGTTCTAAATTCAAAAACTTGATATAAAATGCAATCTTCATTGTATTTTTCCTTATAAGTAATACACAAGATGAATACATTTATGCTTATAATTTTTCTATATCTGAAAAATATATGTGAATGATATGTATCCTTATGTTTCTTCTTTTCTTTAAATACATCAAAAGTTTTGAATTTTACGATTATCTATTCTCTAAATGATTGTTTTTGTAGAAACACTAAACTATGAATGCACTATTTTCAAAGATTAACATTTTTACACCTTTCTTAAAATAGTATTTTACTTTGCAGTTTTCAGTGAGTTCCTAAACTCTCAAACTTGTTTTCATAAGTATTCTGACTCCTCGTAAACTTGAATTTGTCCTGACTTAGACAATTGGACAATTTCTCAAAAGTTTAATACAAATATTTCTATACAAATTCCTTTAATGACGACTTAAACCTTTAACCTTAATTAATCTCTATATTATTTTACTACTTTGTTGGATCGCCACACATTTATCATCACTATCTTGGAATTATTACACATTTTCATAATAGTGAGATTAATTATCATTTCTAAACACACATTTTGATAACAGTGAGATTTTTATCACTTCTAAGCACTTAAAATGCTATCTACACAATGTGATTTAATTTCTCATAAACTTTCATCGCCTCCATTTGCAAAAATGACTCTCTAAATATATTTATTTTTCGAATAAGGTTTTATTATTGTAAGAGTAACTGTGGTAGTAAATATTGCTTCGGAAATCCTTGATCGTTTCGTAATTTATTTTGTCGACGACACTTAATTAGCCTTTACATTTGAGATGTACCAAAACTTCGTTGCCTACCCTTACTACGTATTTTTAGGAACTTACCCTCAATCGCTCCTCTTACATTCATGCTACCCCTTCTTATTTCAAAATATATCTTTTCCAGATGTAGTAGCCAACCCGGAAGTGAACAAATTGTTCCTAATCTCTTCTTTATTAGGCGGCGAATTTACACTTAGTGCTAATTTAGAACGCGACTTAAGGATCAATGCAGATTTAACGCTCAGTGCAGTTAGTGCTTCAGCAAAACTTATAGCTCTCTTAATTCAGATAATATCTAACTAGATGATCTTTTTCGACTACGTCGCCATGTTTGGATCATGATTTCCATGATCCTAATTTCTCGCAATCTAAATTGTAGAACTCGAATTAAGGAAACATTAATTTGACTATAGCTAAAGAATTGGGTTCCTCCTTTGAGGAAATAAACCCGAAATAATCAAAGAACACTGCAAGTCACCACCTCTCCAGCTATATAATTGTATTCGACTGAGTTCTAATAGAATACGTCACGAATTGAATTTCGGGGCGAAATTCTTTTAACCGGGGGAGAATGTGACAACCGTCAAAATTCGAGTCGGTTCTAGATTTGAATAAACTTAGTTGCACATATAGGCACGACACATAATAGACTTAGTAACTAGAAGCTAAGTTATAACCTACTAGAAACTTGGAAACAAGTAGGATCGAATGATAGTGTACTTAGATTTCACATTGATATGTGAATTCTACAACTACTTAACTGTAGTGACTATCCATATTCGGGTCGCTCTTTGAATCGAACACCTTTTTATGAATCATATACACACATCATGCACTTGACCTAGTGGTATAAATTAGGTCCGAGTCTCGTAGGAACTTAAGTCAAAGTTGAAGACTAGGACTAGTATACTCGATTCCTCAATTTCGCTTGAATCTCGGAATCACTACATAGAATGCCAATAAACCGATAAAAATAAATTACAAACATTATTTATAACTATAAAAGAGTTATAATACCATAAGATAATTTAAAGTTTCAAATATTCTATTTATTTTGATATTCAAAGTTTATTAAACTCCAAAGCCCTAAAAGCCCTAAAAACTCATATTTATAAACTTTAACCTTAAAAATCTTATAAAAACAATTATGAACCTTATAATATTATCTTATCATAATAATTATTATGAAATACAATTCAATGAAAAATAAAGATTTAGTTATTAACATTTACCCTTGATTTATAAGTCAAAAATCAAGAGTTTTATGCATAAAAACTAGGTTAAGGTGCATATTTTATAAAAAGTTGGATATTTTTATAAAAGATTTGAATTTTTATAAAAGAAACAAGAGAGAGAGAGCCTCTCCTCCCCTAAAATCGGATCCCTCTCTCCCCATATCTCTCTCACACTCTCAATCTCCAACACACACACATCTCTCTTCTTTCTCTCTCTAGAAAACTCTCTCTACCTTCTCTCTACTTTTTCTCTCCAAACACCACTCCATTCTCTCTTCCTCCCTCTAAGAACGAAGAAATTTTCTAGGAAACAAACCCAAGAACACTCCTCAAACTCGAAACCTTCATCATCTCGTGGTATTCTTGAAGGTAAAATCGATTTCTACTTCACTTTTCCTTCAAGTTTTGCTCTTTTTCTTACACTTTCTCCTTCTTCATCTTCTTCAAACTTGTTTTCTTTTTGTTAAAATGGTTTTTAGAACATCATGGATGTGTTTTAACACCATGCATGTATGATAAACAAGGTTGCATGTTCATGATCTTAGTGCAAAAATCGATTTTAAGGACTAAAACATCAAACTCAAGTTAAGAGTTTTTGAGAAACAAAATTTTGTTCATAAATGCATGTATACATTTTGATAACTTTTAATCTTTTGATCTCTGGAAACATGACTAAAATATGAGTTTATCATGATATATTTAAAATATTTCAAAAGATTTACTCAAGGAAATGATGAAAACTCACTTTTCTAACCAATCATCATGCATGCAATCTGTCAGATTTCTTTACCTGACTTTAAACTGCCATATCTCACTCATTTATTAACCAAAATTCGTGATTCTTTTTCTGAAATATAATATTTTGAGTTAGATTTCAAACTCATCTGACCTCACTGGAAAATTCCAACATTTCGATTTTTACCAATTTTTACAAATATGTTGCTCAAACAGCACTTTCCTTATGAACATTTGTTTTGTGTTGCATGTTCAAATGACTTATTCATCACTAAAAATCATTCAAAAATTATTTTGAACTGTTAGTACCATGTATTAATAGGTACAAAAAGATCTTGATTCAAAAGTCTTTGTAACATGTTGCAAAAATTCTCAAAGTAACATCAATAATCTTTACCAAAATCACAAGAATCAAGTTTTCTCTATAATTGTTTGAGCCTTTAGGCATGTTTTTCGACATCAAAAATAAGAAAACCATTTTTCATTGTTATTAAATTGGTTGAAGATGCATTCTGGAAATTTTCAGCTCAATATATATTTTGTTTATTTTTACATGAAAATAATAATAAAATAGAGTGTTAAAGCATATAAAATGCTTAAGCTTGTAAATAAATTGTGGAAATATTTGTGGATGACCCTTTAAGTTAATAAACATCTCTCATTAAGTTTCATCGATTTTTGTTACTGTTGAGTGTAGTTTTTAATTTTCTTTTTATTTAGCTCCAATAAATCATAAAACCACTTTAGGGAATGTGAAAATATTAGTTCTTATTTTTCACAGCTTATACCTTATATTTAAGACTCAGAAAAATATTTTGGGAAATTTTGAAAATGTATATCTATTTTTCTTGAATTTTTGAGTTTATAATGGACTAAAAACAGGAACAATAGTTTTACTCATCCAAAAAATATGAAAATTTACCAGAACACCTTGTAGTACATTAGGATGCTACATAAAAATTTTGATGATTTTTCTCTTCTGTATACTATTTTTCTTCTATTTTCCCAAGATTAAATACACTTAAACCCAATTTTTATTAGAATACATACACAAAAATCATAAAATTGGGATAAACAATTTAGAAATTTATTTTTATATTTTTCCTAGCATAACAATGACTAATAACAGCGTTACAAAAATTTTGGACAATTTTGGAGACTATTTTCTATTTATTTCAATTTTTATTAGAATAAATGCTCAAAAATCATAAAATTGGGTTAAATTGTCTGGAAATCTATTTTTATATTTTTCCCAGGTTAAGTACATGTAATGACCTTACTATAAAAAGTTTGGGGCATTTTCTTAACCGATTTCTATTTTTCATGAATTTTTATATATTTAGAGAATTAAATATATGAAAAATGGTTATGCATATCCATAATCCATGAAAATTTATCTAGAAGTCTTTTAACATATTTAGAACCAAAATCTGAAGTTTGGTAATTTTTATTAATTGTTTAGTATTTTTCATGATTTTATGGTTATTCAAGAAACTAAAATGGTGAAAAATAGTTAGACAAATCAAAAATTCAAGAAAATTTATCTTGAACTGAAATGCAAAGTTTGGGAACTTTTAGAACTAAATTGATTTAGTTTTGAATATTTAATCATTGGAACACCTCTAAAATGTTAAATATTAACATTTCAATAATGGAAATTTTCCACTTAAATTGTTATATAACAATTGATTCTTTGAAACTTAATTTCCACAGAAAAATGTTTGTAACTTATCAATATTAAATTTTGACACATTATTGGCATAATTCTATTGTAGTAGTAAGTATACTAGTGTTAGATTTCGATTAGAGACTCACTAGCGAATACCATTATTGTAGGAATCGGTAGTGGTACACATGGAACGTAGTTCAAGACACCATTTGCATCATCTAAATGTATTGTGAGTATTCACGCACTCCCCTATTTTCAGTTTTTATGTTTTGGGGTGGAAAAGCATGTCACGAAAAACTATTATTTGAATGTTGTATTTAAATTCATTTGTATCAAACATGATTGCTATTTTATTGCTATTTCTCTCTATGTATGTCTATGCAACACGGAACATGAGAACTTATCGTACTAAGGCCCTTCCCTTATCTCTAACCATTAACTCTTTGAGCCAATGGTCATTATGGATAACGCTATTAGGAATTGACAACTCCTCACTCGCCCTATTGCTGGAGTGCATGATACCATATTCATCTATGGAACGATAAGCATATATCTTGATAGGGCTTCAGTCATAGGTTTGGTTGAGACTCATTGTTTGCTCATACACATACAAACTCGTTACTTGTTATTGCAATAAACTTGTTTATTAATTATAGCAATGAACTTTGTTTCTCATTACAACAACGAACTGTTATTACTGAAAACTTATATACATGTTTTAGCAATGAAATTGTTTGCTCCTTGTAGCAACGAAATTGATTGCTCATTTTAGCAATGAAACTTGTTTACTCGTTTGAATAACGAACTTTATCTTCCATGAGAATATGAATGTTGCATCTTATTTGGGCAACATACCTTATCTCTCGTGATGACAAAGAACTTTGTTTTTACAAACTTATTTACTCATCTTAACAATATACTTTTATTATTGGAAACTTTTATCAAAACTTTGATTTCAATTCATGGAACCAGTATTATTTGTTTATCTGTGAGTACTCACCAACTATTTTTATAGTTGACGCTCGTTTTACATGCTTTTTCAGGAATCATCGAGTAAGTGGCACTTAGGGAGACTTCACTTTTAGGAGCATTCGCATGTGTTGTATTTCAATTTACATTGTAATTTCTTTTAAAAGTTGTTCAAACCCATTGTGAATTTGTAATGATTTTTAATACTATGGTTGGTGTTGTCTTTTAACTTTTGCGATGAAACCCTTTGTACTGCCACGCCCTGTGTTTCCGCTTTAGCGGGGTGTGACAGTATGTCGTTACCATCGTTTCGGTAATGATTAAGAAGATGATTGTTGTTTCGACCCTAGTGTTCATATCAAATTGAGTCCGACTAAGATGAGTATGTTACGTGGTTCAGAGAACCAAGTCCGATGTAGCATCTAACTTAAGCCACAAGATTGAAGTGAAAGATAATCGAAGCTGTCAATAGAAGTATCGTGCTAGTTAAAGAAGTTGGTAGCTAGAAATACTACATGTTAAAATGTGATTATATAACATTAGAACATGAATGAAAGTATAATATATTCCGAAATTTGACTCTAAGAGACCTGAGTCTGAGCGTTGAAACATACGATGAGAGTTCGTTAGAACGTGACCCATCGGTCTATCGTGGAAATCAAATAAACGTATCTTAAGTTTGTTAAGAAGAGGAAGGAGTCTCTGATAAAGAGCGATTTTGTGACATGAAGGTCATGATTGAAAGTGTAACAAGACATAGAGAACGGGTGCAAGATCAAGCACCGCTTGCAGTCAAGAAGACTAGGAGTTAGATACGCATTCAAAGAAACATAGAAGTTACGATTATTACCTAAGATAAAGAGATAACGAATGGAGTCATTATACAGCCATGTTTCGTTGATGATCCTAGAACGTAGTCATCCTAAGGGGGAGATAATTGTAACGCCCGCAGATTCGGGCTAGTCAATTTAGAGACAATAAGAATCAAAAATGAGTTATTGATGGAATATTATTTAGAAGGAGTAATCTTAACCAATTGGTAGTATATGTTACAAGGGTTCCGTAAATATAAAGAACGCCGAAATCCGAGTTATAACGAAGAAGTTATGGCCCGTTGAAGTTTTACGGCAAAACCGGCACGGCATCGGGAGACGTAAATAGTGAATTTACGATAGAGGACTTTTTAGCTTAGTGATCTAAACAAAAGTTGTAGTATCCATTAAACCGAGAGCATGCATAAAAAGAACGCCCAAATCTGACTTCATATGAGGAAGTTATGAATTTTCTAAGATTTGGCATGGCAGTGCACAGTCCGAAACTCGAATTTTAGATCGAGCGGTTTTTGGTCTACGTGACCTAAATGAGAGTTGAAGATCTCATTAATAGGAAGTCAACGATAAAAAGACAGATGAAAACGGAGTCCGTATGAAAGAGTTACGAATTTTTCGCAGTCATTTAACATTATAATCTCATCCTACTGTTAACTTTAAGATCGGTCGAGAATTAGCCGACGGAGTCAAAATAAAAGTTGTAGATCTTATTTTACCCTACGTGTGGATATAAAGAACGTAAAAAACGGAGCTCGTATGCGAAAGTTACAGATTTTAGAAGTCCGAAGTGTGTTGTGCGAAAATGGGTGACGTGGCACAATCTTGACCAGTGCTTTCTCCCCAAGTATTGCCACCAGATGGTGACATGTGGCACCAAGTTCAGCCATATTTCACTCTATAAATAGAACCTCTCCCACCCTCATTTTCTTCACACATTTCCCATTCTTTCTTCTCTCTACACTCTCTCTAAACCTCCCAAAACTCCCCTAGCGCTAGAAGAAAGCCCCGAAGCGCTCGACGGCTCCGAGAAGAAGAGCTTTCGGCTTGGAAGTTCTGCCCCTACAGAGCCTGCCTTCTAGCCAAACCCCCTCGTGGGTAAGATACGCCTACCTAATTTTTAATATAGCTTTTATTTAAATATAGTAACGTAATTAGGACCTTATAATAATTACTTGAGCTATTATTATGGGTTATATAAGTGTCGTTATAATATCTTTTTAACCACTCGCGGTACGGGGAATCCAGTTTGAAGGGACGCCTAGGTTGTTGGATTTTAGAAGTGCTACATGCCAAAATGATCCTGCCCTCCGGTGTTTCATGTCTGACCCCTGTCTGTACATAGTGGGTGAAAAGTATTGTTTAACGCTTATATAATAGTAATAATAGCTAGACTATTAATTAGTCTCGTTGAACATTAGACTAAACTCTAGTGGAAATGATACCAAGTTTTCTCAATGGAAATTTGTTTTAAAGTAGACGAAGTGTTGTCCGAGTACCGAGTCACCACCTTTGCAGGTGACTCTATAGTCCCTTTCATGAACATGATTTTAATGCAAGTATTGATTGAAGTATTAATTATATATTTATGTGCGAGTTAATTGATGTTTCCTGAAATACGTGTTAAAGAACATACCTGATTATATATGATGATTTAGGATAAAGAGTAAACCTAAATTAATTATGAGGAATATTGGGTAGTATTTTCTTACGAGTACGAGTGAGTTATACTCAGTGAATAGAACTTTAGTATATGTCATTGATCCGGGAGCATGGATTAGACGTAGTCATTGTCCCTAGTCCGAGAGTATGGATTGGACATAGTCAATTGTCATTAATCTGGGAGTATAGATTAAGACATAGTCATTTGTCCTTAGTCCGGGAGTATGGATTAAGACATAGTCAGTCGTCCTCAGTCTGGGAGTATGGATAGGACATAGTCATTCGTCGTTAATCCGGGAGAATGGATTTACACATAAACACTTGTCCCTAATCCGAGAGTATGGAATGGGCACAATTATTGATCCGAGAGCACGAATTAGATCCGAGAGCATGAGTTAAGTAACATGTAAAATTTAAGGTCCGAGAGTATGGATAGTCTCGTTGTAAGGATTAACGGGGTGTGGTAAGAGTTGCTTATATATATATATATATATATATATATATATATATATATATATATATATATATATATGGTGAAATTGTATATTTTCTGAGTTGTAAATTATATATATGATATAACATTGTGGGATTGAAATCCCTGTGTACTCACAAGGTTTCCCAACCTGATCCACTCAAGCTTATTTGTATCACAGGTGTCGATACGAAGTTACATTGCACTGAGAGATTGAAGAGATGTAGATCACTAGTGTTAATGAATGTAAGTTCTGTTTATGCTTATGTTTCTGTATTGACGATGACATCCCTAATGTTTTAAAATGAATAAAAATACATTTCTTCGGAAATGTTTTGATAACGTATTTATCATGTTTTACTGGGAACAAATTCCGCAACATTTACACTAAAAGAGGAACTCTGATTTTTATAAAGCATAAACAAAATCGGTCTTTTCTAGCCGTGAAAATGGAGATGTCACAGCTGTCGCTGATCCTACAATAGTTACGGGTACGTTCCTCCTCAACAACTCTTATGCATGCATTCTTTTCGATAGTGGTGTGGAGAGGAGTTTTGTTATTCATGCATTTAAACATCTACTCAAGCATAAACCCCAACCTTTAACCGAAACATTTACCTTCGAGATGGCTAACAGAAAGAAAGAGAGCACTAACGACGTATTCATAGGTTGTACCCTTACCCTAAACCACCATTCTTTTCCAATCGACCTCATGCCAATTTCCATAAAAAGTTTTGATGTCATCATCGGCATAGATTGGTTGAGCCCCAATCGTGTTGATATCCTTTGTTATGAAAAAGCCATTCGTCTGAATCTGCCATCTGGCGAAAACCTCATTATTTATGGTGATAAACTCAGCTCAAGCCTTCGTATCATTTCATGCAGCAAAGCCCAAAAATATCTGCGAAAGGAGTATCATGCATTGCTAGCCCATGTTGTTAACGAGAAACAGGAAGTTAAAGACCTCAAGAGTATCCCCGAAGTCTGCAACTTTCTTGATGTCTTTCCTGAAGATCTTCCAGGAATTCCCCCCGAGCGCCAAGTCGAGTTTCGAATCGACTTAATCCCCGGAGCTACTCCCGTAGCTAAATCCCCATACCGTCTAGTGCCGGCAGAAATGCAAGAGTTGTCCAGCCAACTCAATGAACTACTCAATAATGGATTAATCAGACTAAGTTCCTCACCCTGGGGAGCCCCAATCTTATTTGTGAAAAGGAAGGATGGGTCCTTTCGTATGTGCATAGATTATTGCGAATTAAACAAGCTTATCATCAAAAACCATTACCCTCTGCCCAGAATCGACGACCTCTTCGATCAACTCCAAGGAGGCTGCTATTTCCCGAAGATAGACCTGAGATCGGGATACCATCAATTACGGGTCCATGAGAATGATGTTCTGAAGACAGCATTTCAGACTCGATATGGTCACTACGAGTTTGTAGTAATGCCCTTTGGTCTAACCAACGCACCCGCGATATTCATGGATCTGATGAATCGGGTGTGCCGCCCATTCCTAGAAAAGTTCATGATAGTATTCATAGATGATATACTTGTCTATTCTCGGAGAGAGGAAGATCATAAACAGCACTTGAGGCTAGTGCTAAAAACTTTAAGGGCGGAGAAACTATATGCGAAATTCTCTAAGTGTGAGTTCTGGATCAGAAAAGTAACTTTCCTCGGTCACGTGGTTAGTGAAGAAAGCATACACGTAGATCCTTCCAAAATCAAGGCGATTAAGAATTGGTCAGCACCGAAGACGCCGACAGAAATCCGCCAATTCTTGAGTCTTCCTAGCTACTATCGCAAGTTTATCCAGAATTTCTCCAGGATTGCTAAGCCTCTAACCACCCTGACTCAGAAAGGTGTAACCTTTAGTTGGGGAGAAAGTCAAGACACTGTGTTCCAAACATTGAAGTAGACCTTATGCAACGCACCTATCTTGTCTCTGCCTGAAGAGACGAAGGACTTCATTGTCTACTGCGATGCATCCAATCAGGGCCTAGTCTGTGTGCTCATGCAGCGAGGAAAGATTATTGTCTATGCCTCGAGACAGCTGAAGGCACACGAAATCAATTATACAACTCACGATCTGGAGTTGGGAGCAGTGGTCTTTGCATTAAAGATTTGGAGACATTATCTCTACGGAACCAAGTGCATTATCTTCACTGAACACAAGATCCTACAACATATTTTTGACAAAAAGGAACTTAATATGAGGCAACGACGATAGGTAGAGCTACTCAATGATTACGAGTGTGAAATTCGCTATCATCCGGGCAAGGCCAATGTAGTAGCGGACGCCCTTAGCCTGAAAGAGTATTCAGGTCGTAGAGTAAAGGCATTAACAATGACCATCCATTCTCATCTGTCCGCACAAATCAGAGAGGCTCAGCTGGAAGCCTTGAAACCAAAGAACATGTTAGATGAAGCCTTGAGGGAAATGGAAAAGAATTTAGAGGTCAAGGGAGACGGATTTTGCTATTTCAAGAACCGAATCTGGATCCCGAAGTTCGGTGGTTACAGAGAGGTTGTCATGGACGAAGCTCACAAGACTAGATACTCCGTTCACCCAGGTTCGGATAAGATGTACCTGTTGGGTTTTGAGCATTCTAACACTCCTATGGTGTACATGCAACCCTATAAACCTTGGATCTATGTTTTCTCTATTATACATGCAAATATTAACTATTCCAAGGTTTCATCCTAACTAGCATATTATGAAGCACCTATACTACAAAGTTCTAGTTAGATAACATACCTTTTGATGTAGCTTGATGTCTTCAAGCTTTAAGAGCTTAGCCCCAATAGTGTGGAAGCCTCAAATGGAATCACAAATCACCAAAACACCTTGGAAGAACTTGAGAGAATATGTATGCACACTAAAATCGGCCCACTCTTATTTTCACACACTTGTGCCAATTTTGTGAGCCAAGGACCCCTTTATATATTATGGAGGATTAGGGTTACATCCATGTAAACCCTAATACCCATGATTAAAAGCTTAGCCCAACCTAAATGAACTTGGCCCATTCCGTATATATAAGAGTCCATATTTAATTAGTTCTTTTTCATCACTTAATTAATTCTAAATTTATTCTTGATCAATACTAGTTAAATAATATGATTCCATATTAATATATTAGAACTTATAATATATTAATATAAATCATAAATATACTATTCTCAAAAGACTATCCATATAAATTGTGCCGGTGAAGTGCAACCCAAATGGACCATGCCGGGTCGGGTCAAGTATATACCAAATATAGTTATGGACGTAGACATTAATCCAACAGTCTCCCACTTGGATAAGTCTAAAACTATTATTGAGTATGACTTCAAAACCTAACTCGCAATCGTAGCTCTTAAAGCCGCTGTCGAACTCTGACCTTGTCAATGACTTGTCCATTAGATAAGGGATCATATATTCCTCCATTCTAGATATCATATGGACTGAGACATGGATTATAATCATTCTCTCTGTCTATTTGTTGTTTCACGATTTTCGATTTATGATGACTGACTGATTGAACAAATAAAATCAGTCCTGGCTTGGCCAAGCACTCACATGTGTCATCGCTAAATCATCGAGGGGCCCACAGATATCGCTTTTATCCCGAAGGTAAAAGGAATGGATAAACTTCGACTCATATGGCTTGTTCTACTACTTGTTGAATCATACACAAAGGCACGTTTTATAACATCGAGTTACCAAATGCGTTTTCGTGCAATCAATGTATAACCAACTCATAGTAACAACTCATATCTCTAGGTTTGAAGAATATAAGATATTATCGTCTCATGATCACTCGTAATAAAATCCATGAAGTGATTCAAATTAGCGCGGGTTAAATCCAATACTCAGAACTTATGAGCACTCATGAGTGTTGTAGCACCACTTTGTCCACCAACTTGGACCTCTACAAACCAACCCATGACAGTCTTGATTCATATCTACTTCCAACATATGACTGACTGTGGATGGTTTGAATAACTTAATCATTCAGGAAGAGCGACTTAGTTATTCTGGAAGTCAAAACATGCAAAGTGAAACACAATAATAAATGAATCAAATATGGTATCAAACCCTATGAATATAAATAAACACCTTTATTTATCACCATACTGATTACTCATTATTCATTGTTTCGGTTTTATCAACTTTATACTTGAATTAAAAACACTAGTTGTCCCATGCTCCAAGCATGTACACTATGTTTTTCTTAAACAGTAGCTCTGCCATACACTAAGTATGCACTCTATGTTTGTCTATGATCCTTACTTTGTGAAATAAACCAATTGAACATAATTTCAATGATTCTAATTTCACACTCCCAAATCCTTATCGAAAAATGTGAGAATTTCAAATTCCTATCATTTATCGAAATCTGTTTAGATTTTAAACTTATATGCACTGACCCTCCTGTAATGAATATGTACAAAGTCACAAAGACTTGTCAACAGTCATTATAAGGTATTCCGATGGAGATCAACTCCATGGAAACTAAGTCTCATATTCAAAGTACATTGCTTTGGACATGCTTCTTGCATTAAGTTTTCTAATCTTACACAGATAACTTCCACCTATGGAGACAACTCCATATTCTCATTTTGACTATCACTTCTAAATAAGAGATGCCTCTTTTCAGAATATGTCAATATGGTCCTTCCAAAATTAGCACTATACTTCCAACTGTCCCAGAGCAACCAATCTTTGGCATACCTCAGATTGTCCTCGACAATTGCTTAATCATTTTAGTCATATCCAATTCTAGACCATTTCCCTTCTTAATGCCTCTGGGCATTTGGAAAAATTTATAAATGAGAAATATTATACCACATGCAATCGATCCTGTACCCAAAGTAAATGGTACACGATTCATGATGTCTCACATAAAGACATGATTCTAGAACAGTCTTTTGCTACAATATTTTTATTTGTCATGTTTTCAAAATTTGACTATGAAGAGGGATGCCCTAATCATAATCGAATTTTGAGAACGCAATATATAGAATTTCCTTAAGTTGAACCAATCCAACATGAAATTCATATATATACTCTTGACTAAAGATGATTAAGGTCTCAATCTAAGCCTTTAGAACTGAAATGAAGTATATCTTCTCCCTTAATTATAGCAAAACAACTTTTTCAATCCCTGCAGCCTCACGAATTGAAATTTTTGTTTTCTATAATTAACATTGCTAACTTCCAACACTAACAATAATTATCATACTCCCACTAACATGATGATTATTAGCATAACACTTATGCTCCCACTAGCTTTGACATGTACTCAAAAATCAGCTGGACTTCTAGAAATCAATACTTTATTGACTTTCTTACCAAAGTTCAGATTTCTGATACGAGATGCTTTGAAAAAACATTATCAAAATCATAAACCTTTCCTTAGATAGCATGCATGTGTGTCTAAACAATTTCAGAACTATGAAAAGGGATGCCGTAATCATAGTCTCAATTGTTTGGACCTTTTGCCATCTGCTTCAAATCTACTTAGTGGAAGTGTTTCCTCACCATCATTTTCATGAATCGGAGAGAAACCTTATGACCCTTAGATTTTATGGTGTATGTGTTCTTATCCATGTGAATCGTCAAAACCATAGTCACAAGACAAGGATAATGACAAATCCAAACTCATATGGACTGAACTTATGCAATCTTAACTTCTTGCCACCTGGCAGTACAGGGCCTGCCATTGCTTCCAAGTTGTTATGCAACCAACTGAGAACTTTCAGAACTCCTATGCAAAGCCAACTTTAACTGGAATGGGCAAAGAATATGTCAACACGATAGGTTATAAACCTCAAGTCGTGTGCTAGTGAAGAACCTCAGGTTTTATTCTTGATTAGTTCTTGAAATTCTTTTTAGGATCTTTAAGACTCCCACTATCCTCTTGAGATATAAGACTATCTTGCCAAATATTCAAGAGATAGTGCGGATTCTTTATCAAGACAAACACTTCACACAATTGGCCTTAGTTGGTCTTTGTTTTATCCAAAACATCACAACTTACCAATTTCAAATGTACAAGAGTAGGACACTTTTACTCTTACATTTGACAAGTCTTTTTAACCTTTCTTTAAGATATGTCACTCAAGTTACAATCTTGGAGTATGACTCTAAGAATTGTTTTGAAACGAAGTATGACTCATCTTCCTGATCTAACCATTTCAACAATTCATGACTCCTCTTCTTAGTCATAAGAATGCACTAAGATGACCTTTAGAGGACTAATTGTGATATGATTTCTAAATCATTAAGATGATCACAAACATGATACTAAAGTACTCTCCCATTTTTTCAGATTTGAGAAACTTTTATCTTTCTGCCTAATTTGATTCTTCCCATTCGTTCTGCCATACATTGAGACTTTTCCAATGTTTCAGAATTATACTTAAACTTGTAAGTATAACCATATTTACTAAACCTTAGTAAATCAAATAGTCTTAACGAGCTTTGTGGTGGACATGACCAGTGCACAAGAATGTGTACTCGATCCCTTTAGTCCTTCACTTGACTCACACATCCATGTGAACAAGTAATTAGTCTTGATTTTCCAATGCTTGAAAGTTCTCATTCATCATACTATTCAACTTGCATGATTCCAAGTTTCGGTCCAATTGAAACTTGGGTGATGAGGAACTTTCCTGATTTGGTAAATTTAGACACTACCACAAATGAAAGAATCAAATCCATTTTCCAATATTGCTGTCAGTGGAATCATATAAGCAACAATTTTCCACAAATGCCATTGTAAGGATAATTCAAATAAATAAAATTAAACAATTTTCTTTTATTTTAAAACTTTGCGGAAAAACTTATCATAACTTCTTAAGCAACTGCTCAAAATTCTGATGCGATCGAAATCCACCTTCGCGATCAGAATCAGCATATACTTCCTTTAAGATTTCTCTCTATTCTTTGATTCTTAAAACATCAACCTGTGACCCAGTCACATCATGTAATGAGGATCTCAGAATAGAACTTAACAGAGTTAGATAATGGGCTCTACCTGATGTAGAGTCAAACTTATTGACTTTAACATCCTTAGGTAAATTTGGCAGCTTTGTAATCAACACCCCTTCCTTTGGCAAAATAAACATATGGACCCTTTGGTAATGGGACTATCTCAGACTTAGCCTTTCTCTTTACCATTTGGTCAACCGGGTTGACTATGGCCAATCCCTTTCCATTGGGAAGAGAATGCTTTTTCTGGATTTCCAGTGTCACCATTGTCACTGTCCATAAAGTTTTTGGGAAGTAGATCTTCTAATCAAATTTGCTTTACTATCGTTCCAAATCATTGCTGATTCAGCAGCACCAAGCAAATAGATATGATCATTAAGGTTCAAGTCATTGTCTGTTTCATAGTAGTCCCAAAGGAACTCACTATGTGACTTAGAAAGTGATTGAACATCCAACTTTCTCAAGACTTTGACACCCAACTCTCCCGGCTTGTCAATATGTGACTTCATCTCTAAGATGTGATCACACATAGACCTTGCTTGCCATTAGGGCTTGACTGACCTTGAACTTGTGGGTTAGGGAGAATAATTGGAGGAGGTGGAGGAAGAGAAGTATGACTTCCATGAGCCAAACTCGGGAAGTCATATTCATTAAGAAAGCTTGGTTTGGGAAGATCATTATTATCTACACCAGACATCAACAATGGGAGAAATTCACGTAAAGTTGATTTAAGTCCTTAATATAACACCCAATATGATATATTAAGGCTAGGACCCAACAAACTATTTGATAACTTGGAAGAGGGATGCCGTAATCCAAGCTATAAAATATTTGAAGGTAGGTGAATGACGATTCACCAATTTCCACCAAGATAAACGAAATGTATTATTAGGTTTTAATTGGTTTTGAAACTCCAAGATTCTTTTGAGATTCATTGAACTTTTGAATGGCATGTTTCAATCTCGAGTGTGCCCTTCAGGTTTTGTGACTGGGATGCCGAGGATCACAAAACAAGGTGTGAAGTAACCATGCAAATATACTTGGTACCCTTAATATTTACCCCTCAATCGATGTGCCGGTTAACCACACACGCTCCAACGATACTATGATAAACATTAAGTTACCCTTTGCCTACCTTGTTAAGTTCAGGTTAGTGTGCCGGTTAACCACACACGCTCCACTAACAACTTAAACAAAGTGCAAAGTGTAATTTCTTGGATTAGCACCTTATTCACATTTTCCTAAGTAACTAAGATTGGGAATTTATAAGTGTTTAGTTACTTAGTATTTATCATTATACTTATAATGAAGGGAGAATTATAGTCATTGTCCTACCTGTTCGGCTAACGACCCTCCACCGGTCAAGGAAGCGGTGAGTGAGAGTGGACACCCATTAAACTGTCATTTTATAGGCAGTAACCTTATACCCCCCTTATAAACCGGCTTCGTGAATGAGGCCTACTAATGGTAACACGACTTGCTCTTATACATATAATATATTAAACTTTTAATATTATAATAGTATAAGGGTGTATTTTAGACATTTAAAATACTTGGTGGTTTAATCTATTAATTAAACTAGACTTTTAATTTAATTAAACTCAAACCATATATTTATGGATTAATAATACTCTTTTAATTAAACGCTTTAATTAACTATTAATAAAGTCCATAAGAGTTAATTTGAACTATTCAACAAAACATCATAATTCCAATTATTAAACTCAAAATTAAAACCATTTAATTAATTGTTTAAGTTATGAACCCAAGAGTTTTAGAATTTAATTCTTTTTTTCATAAAAAACTTTTCTCAAATTCCAAAACTTGAGGGCAAGTTTTGTAATTCTTGAAAACCTTTGGATTCCATAACTTATGGAATTAATGGTGTTTTATGATGAAACTTTCCATGTTCCATAACTTAAGAACAAGTTATGGAATTCTTTAAAACATTAACACCAAATTTTGTAACTCCATAAAAACTTTGAATCAAATTTTTTTTTTTAAAAAAAACTTTCATATCCATAACTTATGGAAGTTTCAAAAACCCTTAAGATCACAACTTAAAAAAAAAAACCTTTTGAGCTCCAAAATTTTATGACAAAATATGTAACTCCTTAAAACATTTAGATCAAACTTTTAAAACTAATAAAATAATCATATGATTTTATCTTTTACTAAATTTGACGTAATTCAACTCATATAACAAATGATTTTCAAATTTTACAAATAATTCGTTTTTCACAAAACAAGTAATTATCTTAAAATTTGACAAACGTCATGTTTTTTTTCCTTTTTTTTTCAACTTGAAAATAAAACATTTGCATCAATATAACAGAAAACAACCCATGTCTCTGATACCACTGTTGGGTTTTCAGCATTCTAACACTCCTATGGTGTACATGCAACCCTATAAACCTTGGATCTATGTTTTCTCTATTATACATGCAAATATTAACTATTCCAAGGTTTCATCCTAACTAGCATATTATGAAGCACCTATACTACAAAGTTCTAGTTAGATGACATACCTTTTGATGTAGGTTGATGTCTTCAAGCTTTAAGAGCTTAGCCCCAATAGTGTGGAAGCCTCAAATGGAATCTCAAATCACCAAAACACCTTGGAAGAACTTGAGAGAATATGTATGCACACTAAAATCGGCCCACTCTTATTTTCACACACTTGTGCCAATTTTGTGAGCCAAGGACCCCTTTATATATTATGGAGGATTAGGGTTACATCCATGTAAACCCTAATACCCATGAACTTTCATTTACATAGGATCCATGGGTTAAAAGCTCCATGGACCATCCATGAAAGCTTAGCCCAACCTAAATGAACTTGGCCCATTCCATATATATAAGAGTCCATATTTAATTAGTTCTTTTTGATCACTTAATTAATTCTAAATTAATTCTTGATCAATACTAATTAAATAATATGATTCCATATTAATATATTAGAACTTATAATATATTAATATAAATCATAAATATACTATTCTCAAAAGACTATCCATATAAATTGTGTCGGTGAAGTGCAACCCAAATGGACCATGCCGGGTCGGGTCAAGTACATACCAAATATAGTTATGGACTTAGACATTAATCCAACAGTACCTGGATCTCTACAAGTTATATTGGTGGCCAAACATGAAAGCAGAGATTGCTTCCTTCATTGGAAAGTGTCTGACTTGCGCCAAGGTGAAGGTGGAATATCAAAATCCCTCATGTCTACTTCAACAGCCAGAAATACATGAGTGGAAGTGGGAAGAAATTGCGATGGATTTCATCACTAAATTGCCCAAGACTCCGAGTGGCCATGACACTATCTGGGTAATCGTCGCCAGATTGACTAATGTATCCCACTTTCTGCCAATCAAAGAAACATACAAGATGGAGAGACTAACCCGAATCTACATCCAAGAGATAGTTCGACTGCATGGTGTGCCTGTGTCTATTAGAACTAAGCTGGATATGAGCACAACTTACCATCCACAGAACGATGGACAGAGTGAGAGGACCATTCAAACATTTGAATACATGTTAAGGGCGTGTGTTATAGACTTTGGCAAGTCATGGGATGCCCATTTGCCCTTGGTCGAGTTCTCCTACAACAACAACTATCATAACAGTATCAAGGGTGCACAGTTTGAAGACCTCTATGGCCGTAAGTGCAGATCCCCTCTGTGCTGGGCTGAGGTGGGTGTCACGCAGCTAGCTAAGGAACAAGTCCCCGATAGCACTCTCATAGGCCCAGAAATCATCTGTGAAACCACAGAAAAGATCGTACAAATCCGGGAACGACTTAAGGCTTCAAGAGATAGATAAAAGAGCTACGTCGACAAAAGACGAAAACCTTTGGAATTCCAGGTTGGTGACCGCGTCCTGTTAAATATCTCACCCTGGTAAGGCATGACATGCTTCGGAAAGCGTGGAAAGCTAAATCCGAGATACATTAGGCCTTTCGATATCCTCGCCAGGGTCGACCCCGTAGCTTATAAACTTCGTTTACCCTAAGAGCTTATCAACATTCATCCCGTCTTCCACGTGTCGAACCTTAAAAAGTGTCTATCCGACGAAACCCTTGTGATCCCTCTGGATGAGATCGAGATCAAGGAGGACCTAAATTTCGTGGAAGAACCAGTCGAAATCATGGATCGGGAAGTTAAACGAACGAAACAAAGTCGCATCCCGATAGTGAAGGTTCGTTGGAATGCCAAGCGGGGACCCGAATTCACTTGGGAGCGTGAAGATCAGATGAAATAGAAATACCTGCATCTTTTTCCGAGTCTGTGATTTTATCCTATGTTTGAATTTCGGGACCAAATTCCCTCTATCGGGGGATGATGTGACAACCCGAAACTTTTTCTGTTAACGTTAGCCCGATTCCGTTAAATAAATTTTGAATTTTATTTGTCCTGTTAAATTCTTATGGTTTAGAAAATCATTTATTTATTTAAATAAGAGTTGGAACCAAAATCACGCGAAAACCCGAGTGTTCTTCGAGAATCAACATAATCTGGTCTGATTGGTGTTCACGGCCGTGAACCCAATCACTGCCGTAAACTGATCACGGCTGGTGGACCCCACCACTGACCATGAACCCAGTCTATATATACGTGTTCCTACCCTCATTTATACTTTTCTAGCCGAAAACACACTTTCTCTCTCAAAAATCATCTCCCGAAAAACCCAAGTTTTCTATTCATCTATCACCCAATCCACCTTAGAACCCGTTTTGGAGCATCAAACATCCGACTTTTCATCAAATCAAGCATGAACCCAGTCTATATATATATGTGTTGCTACCCTCATTTATACTTTTCTGGCTGAAAACACACTTTCTCTCTCAAAAATCATCACCCGAAAAACCCAAGTTTTCTCTTTATCTATCACTCAATCCACCTTAGAACCCGATTTGGAGCATCAAACATCCGACTTTTCATCAAATCAAGCATTGTTGTTCTTGAGATCACGACCCTAAATCCTTCAAATTTTCAAATCTTCAAGGGCCGAAATCAGTTCACGGCTGTGAACCCTTCAAACCTTCATATCTCTTCAAGAACACCAAGAATAGACTGTAAACCTTTCAAAGACTGTGAACCCTTCAAAGGCAGTAAACCGATCACGGCCGAGAACAGTTCACGGCCGCAATCATCCCAAAAGCAAGTGTTTTTCCAAAACCCTAATTAATGGTTTCGCTAATAATACGCATGTATGTATTTAATTATTACTAGGATCCCATTAAGTGCCATATATATCAGCTCGAGGGTCTTCGTTTCCAGTCTCGTTGTCCGGCTCATACACGCAACAAACTGTGAGTTCATACCCTTACGCTTTTATTATTTTAACGTTTTCAGGGGGAATACAAGCTAAATACAAATATATTTTATGAACTCTATACATGGAATTTCAAACAGGGTTAAAACTTATGCAATTAATACAATCAAAAGATTACCACATTTTATAAAATGTTTAGATACCTTATCCCTTTTGTAACATGTTGAGCATAAGGGAAGTTTTCAACTCGCAACTATAATTGCATAGTTTTCAGAACATTACACAAACTGAGCACTTTACATACATACAAACTATAATAGGTATAGTTTGGGAATTCAATACACAGTTTTATCATGTCAGGATTATACATTAACTCTCATATAAATTATGACAGACTTAGTTTATGATATACACTACTATCTTTCGGATAACAAGAGTACATTACTAAATAATTATTTAAGTATAATTATTTTTACTCTACAAGACATACATTCAGATTCAAGTACGAGAGAACAATACTAAACAACACGTAAACTAGTTAATACAGGGTTGTGAGACACTACTTCAATTTGTACCTATCGGAGTACAGAAATAAATCCTATCATAGTATAACCAGAGTCTCCTGTAGGGAGAGCGTGAAATTTGTGAATAGATCTATTCGGGATTGACTATCCCACACCTGAACTGCTAGCTACAGTTAGGCAGGCATGCCTGGGGTAACGAATGTCATAACGTCTGACGCTTGAAGAACGTCGTAGAGGTCGCTAGGTCATATCAAGCATGGTTATACGACTCACAACAGTATAAACTAACCTTTTGTTTACGGGATTTCATTCTTCATTAGTTTTATTTTAATTAATAGAACTATTACACACTATACTTGAGGATTCCAGGGGATAACATACATGGTTTTATTTTAATTAATGAAACTAATATACATACCGGTGGTAATCTGTGTTTTCAAACAGAATATTCTATTCATACAGGTGGTAGCCAGGGTTTTCATACAAAGTGTTTTTCATTCAAAACAACATTATACAATACATCTGGTGGTAAGCAGGCATACGAACTAATACGTTATGGAACACCGTAACGAACACACATATGTTAGAAAATATTGGATTTTCTTGGAAACAGACAAACATTTTTGCTGATTCATTAATAGGTTTTCATTACAAAAATGTTTCTTATCAACTCACCAGCTTTAATGCTGATACTCTTTTCAAAAACGCTTGTATTCTCAGGAAATCAGTAGATGGTACTCCCGCAGCTTTTGGGAAGATGGAGAGTATAGAGTCACGTCTTTTATATTTTGCTATGTTTTTTATGTATACTAGCTATGTATCAAACAGATGTAAATATTTTACTTATTCAATGTAATGGTTGTGTTCACTTTGATTACTATGATACAATTGTTGTGATACTACACATGACATCCTCCACCCCCGAACGTTTCCGTCGTTTCGGTTTGGGGGTGTGACAGAGCCGTACCTAGAACCAGATCTATCCAGAAATCAAGTTGCCTCTATGGAGGTACCCCAGGAAAATCCTCTGGAAACACATCTGGATACTCCTGCACTATAGGCACATCATCCACAGTCGCCTTACCATTATCACCGGTATCCATAACATAGGCGACAAATCCAGAACAACCCTATTGAATATAGTGTCTGGCCCTCGTTGCTGAACACAAAATCGGCCCACACTGAGCACTCTCCCCCTGAACCACTAACTCTTCCTCAATTAGGGTTCGAATCCGAACTAAGTGCAGCTCACAATCGATCACTGCCCCATTAGGGCTCAACCGATTTCATGCCCACGATAACCTTGTTCCCACGCAAAGGAATGTTACCCAAATCGACCAGTTACTGTTTGCTGAGCAACTGGAGAATATAACCCCGATGAACCCTCGGTACCCGAACAGGTCGATCATCTGTAATCTCGGCATCTAAATGACAATCCAGCTGCCCCGGACCTCCAGAAAACCTCTTTCTAAGTGCATATGACCCAAAGGAGCGGGTAGCCACTGAATCAAACAATACCAATGCAGAAATACCGTTCACGAGGAATGGTCCTAAAATAACACACATAAATATAAGCAGGCAAATCAATAAAAATAAAGAGATAAGGAGAAGATACATACTTGTCACCACGTCAGGACCTGCACGAGACTCCTCAACTATCAGTTGAAAATACTTGCTCTTCGCCACAGGTGCATCCGCCTTGCCCTGGTAGCCATCAGTAATCCATAGAGTTGCAGGAGCAGTTGCTGACACCGGTCCTGCTGCAGACAAACTCAAACAATGGGCATTCTTGTGGCCCCTCTGATTACAATGAAAGCAAATCATATAAGATATCGGGGTGGTGATGGAAGTAGCAGTACAATCTCTGCTGATATGACCCGTCCAACCGCACTTGAAGCAGCCAGAACCACCCATTATGTATGCCGCATCGTGCGTCCTGCCGCACTTTCAACAGCGGCCCCAGCCCTGTTGTCCCTTCGGTCTCGTATCAACAACCTTGGGCCTCTTGCCCGAACCCTCTACACTCTGCACATAATCTGGCTTCCTTTTCTTCTCCATCTCCATGTCAATCTCTCTCTCTCTATCTCTCTCTCTAACCCTCGTTATCATATCCTCCAGCGCCCTTGAACTTTATCGGCTCACAAACTTCCGAATATCATTCCTCAACATCTCATGGCACCTCGCCTTCTTCATCTCCTCATCCGCCACATACTACGGAACCAACAGTGCCCTCTCACAAAACATCACAATGATCTCAGCCACCGTCTCAGTAGTCTGGCGGAGATCCTAAACTCTCACGCCAACCGTTGCACCTCGATCACTGATGCAAACTCAGCACTGAATCTAATCGTAAAATCATCCCAGGTCATCAAATCAACAGCATCATCACCAACTACGCGCCCAACCTCCTCCTATCAGTCACGGGCTCTGTCTTTCATAAGACAGGAAGCAGGTCAGACCTTTTCCCCCATAGGACAATTATTGGTGCGAAAGGCATTAACAACATCTGTTAGCCACCTCCTGCTCGCTATCGGGTCCTTCGCCCCATGATAGTCTAGAGCTCTACATGCCCGTAATCCCCCTGAAGGTCAATGAGCATGCCCCAATCAAGTCCACCATCTCAGAATGGAAAGAGCCCAAACGCTCCTCCAATAGCTCCATAATACCCTCCTTGATTGTATGGAAGGTCACTGGAGTCTGCTCAAGAATGTAACGCGTAATCTCATACGAAATGAACTCCCTCGTCTGATCATCCAACTGCCTGACTCTAGAAGTTGAGCCCGAGCCTTCACCATCACCTGAACTACCAATCGGTCTGCCTCGAAGAGTCACCATACTTAAAATAGACCATATAAACCATCATAATATACATCAAAATATATCGAGGGATCACAAACTCTACAAGCTTCCTGGTTTCATCGCAGCTCTCCTTGACTCGAGTACGGATCCTATACTTCCAATAGTATGGGCCCATAATACCTTACACATCTATCCATACTTTCCTCAAGGATTGCCTTGAATCTGCGAAGTCACTTTATATCCATATAATTAACCCTCATCAAGATAAGGCGCACAACACTATATCTATTCCTTGGTTTTCCTAGGGAAAACTCCACACCACTCTCTGCCATCAGCTGCAGAAGGAACTCCAGCTAACTTCCTCTAACTAGCTTAAGAATACAATTACATACCACCAAAACCAGATAATTCTTCAAATGAGAGGTCTCACACTACAACGGTTGGACTCAAACAAGAGCTGCGCAATAGAGTTAAAACCTAACCTTCTAAAATTATCTAGTCTCAGTAATATGTAACTTACCATATTCACTTAATAGTTAGTTGAAGCTACTGAGAACTCCTAAAAAGCACAAAGCAAATAGCATTCGAGCATCGAGTAATCAGAACCAAGAATAACCTAATCAGGTCATCCTATCATTGACTGATCAGTAGTAGCATGCAAGTTTACAAGCTCATACAATAGGCATACAAAAGCATCTCTCCTAGCATTCTATGATGCAAATATTGAGTAGATCCTTAGCCCTAACTAGCATGCGCTTCACAAATTCACAAATCAAATCATATCAAATAACAAGTATGGGTATTTTAGGAAAACTTACTTGAGCTCGGTTGATTGCATGAACCACACCTATTCTTATATTAGAAAACCCCTTTCTTTAAAAAACATTTCCTTTTTGAAAT
The DNA here is from genome assembly GCF_052849685.1 of Lactuca virosa. Classification (NCBI taxonomy): domain Eukaryota; kingdom Viridiplantae; phylum Streptophyta; class Magnoliopsida; order Asterales; family Asteraceae; genus Lactuca; species Lactuca virosa. The sequence goes on along the minus strand of NC_136433.1, from coordinate 366,516,586 downwards.
TTTTTACCAAATCCTAAGTTTGAGTTCAGCCACACCCAAGAGTATGTCCGAATCCCTCAAACTAAGGCTCTGATACCAACTTGTAACGTCCCAAAAATAAGACCCAAAAATTTCATTTTTCAATCAATAAAACAATATTCCAAAACATCATCATAAATCCCAAATGGAACAAATGTATCAAAACATCATAAAATATCAGAGTGATCATGAAAATGCAGAAGAATATCATGTGTGCACTACAATCACCTCGAGCTCTTCCCTTTTGCACCAAAAGTACCTGAAACATAAACTGAAAACCATAAGCACGAAGCTTAGTGAGTTTCCCCCAAATACCACATACCACACATATCAAGCATATAATGGGCCCCGTACGATGAATGTAACGGGCCTAGGCCTAACTCGCATAACGATCCCCGCACACTGGGTATAACGGGCCTCACCCTAACTCTCACAACGGGCCCCTCCCAACATACAAGTATAACAAGTAATAGCATACAAATTACCCATTGGGCCCTGCCCACTAATCATATAAACACATTCACATGCAAGAGTCATGCAGACATCTAGCACCCTAACATAATAAACCATGGGTCGGCATTGGTGCCTTCGACCTGCTAACCATGGTGAGGAAGACTCACCTCAGACTCCTGAATCTCACAAATAAATCTCTAACTGTTGATCCGAAAATCCCCGTGCTATCATCATAAAATAACATCCAATTAATAATTGGATCCCAACTCATACTAAGAGTCCAACTAGGGTAAAAGACCATTTACCAATTCCAAAGCCCAAGGCCAAAGCCCGAACTAATTAATCACAAAGGCCCAATTCCAAAAATGGTCGCCCAAGCCCAATTATGGCCCAATCTTCCAAATTGGGCCCAAATTCCTTCTTGGGACTTCATCCAAAAGAGTGCAAAAAATAGAATTTCGATGGCCCAACAAGGCCCTAAACTACTAAGGTCCACACATGGCCCAAAACCGAGAAGCCCAAAATCGAAGCCCACCTGTTGAGTACGAGGGGCGTACTCAGCTCGTACGTTTAGCGTACACGCTCTGGGGCTACTACGTGCAGCGTACCAGCTTGTACACCCAGCTTACTCCCCAGTTGGCCACCCCACATCATTAAGAACTTAATTCATTCAGCCCCCACTCCATACTCTCAGATCTTGTCTCAAAAGATGATTTATCACATAAAGTTGGTAACTTTACGTGCATCCATGGCTTAATGGGGCTATAAAGCTCAAAAGAGCTTAACAAATGGTCTTAACACATGCATGAGTCCATATCCACCATAAATTTTTCATTTTTTATGCATAAGGGACCCTTAAAATGTCCAAATCTAAATGGTTAAGCTTCTGAAACGGCCTTGGATCACAAGAACCAACCAAAAGGACCAAAATAGCCATAAACAAGCCCAAAAGTAGATCTATACAAGGAGTTGACAAGTTATGGACTTTATACCTCAAAAGTCACAAAATGATGAAGCTAAATCTAGATCTCTAAGATCTTCTCCAAAGAATGAGTCTACAATCTTCTCCTTCCACTTCAACTTACACAAAAACACACAAAAATGCTTCACAAGAGCTCAAAACACCAAAACAAAGGCTAAGGACGATATTAGGGTTTTCAAAATATGGAGGGTGGTCTAAAATGTTTAGGAGGTGGATTTAAGATGCTTAAATAGGGCACAAACCAAAAAAATAGGGTTTGTTCCAAGCCAGTGTACGCCCTGCGTAACCCACGTATGCCCAACGTATGTGGTTGATGCCCGTGATCATGATCTAGCTAGTACGCTAAGCGTAGTCAAAGAGTACACACCGCGTACTAGCTAGAGGACCAATATGCAATTATTCTATTAAGCAAGGGTTAAAAGGAAACTTACAAGGTCCGAATGTTACATGTTTTCTTCCATTTAGATTTTTATAGTTGAAATTCTAGGTATGGAAATGGTATTGAAGTTAATTTTGTTACAATGTCTGAATTGATTTGGTTCTGTCTCCAATATGAATATCAGATACACCATGGGTAATGCCTAGGAACAACCAATGCATATCCCATTCATCTATGTCGTTCAGTAAACTATAGTGGAACCACAAGGTCAGTTTTGAATCTTTTATTTTAAAACCCTAGTTATCTATTCACCTTTTTTGTTTTCTATGATTGCAAACTTTTTTGTTACTTCGTTTTTACACATATCGGCTCAGGTATGTTATACCATTGTCGATTCTTGTTTCCTCCTCTTTGTCTTTATGGTTGATTTTTAGATTAAATTTCCAGATTTTTGCATGTTTTCGCAGTACCTTCACAAACTATTTTTTTTTATATCATATTTCTCATTGTTTTCATTTATTATGTCTAATTGATTAGTTTTGCTCATGGTTTTTTAAAGATTATTCACAAATAAATAAACCATTACAGTATATGGAATGTAATATATATTTATGTCCATATATGTAGAAAGCATTGATTAGTTTTGCTCATGATAATTTCAGGAATCATGACCACAAGTAGATTTGTTTAGGACTTATTTATTTCTAATGAATTATATATATGCATTTCGCTAATTTATGTCTTTTCTCATTTAACTATAGATGCGGGTACAAGACGAAATCAAGGATTTAGCAAATCTCAAGGTAAAAAAAAATCTATAGGTTTCATATTGTTTTTTTTAAGATGATGGATACAAGATTGATGAAATTATGTTATCGTTTTTAAATGGGTGAGATGCAAGAAATACAATATAATTTCATTGATTTTTTCGTTATAGCATTGAACTTGCATTATTATAGGTCTTCAAATTAGTTTATTCTCATCTGCTATTATTCTTTGTAATCTCATCTAATCTCAACCTCTGAAAATAAGTTGAATTATTAAATTTATAAAGAATAAGATTCAAGTGTTTTGCCCAAAATCTTGATTTTTAACATTTAGGGCCAATATATAGGAGTTGGGGAAAAATGAAAGGATTACTGTTAGACACATAGTTATTTAGAAAAATGTGAATTTTTGTCTATTTCACTAATTCAAAGAAATTTGTATCTGATTATGATCATTTACAAAAGTTGGCCATATTAATTATACTAATAATATAATAGCTTTAAAAAAAGACATGTGTGACGACATGTCCCTATTGAGATTATTTTGGCAGACTTGAGAAAGAGAAAGGGCATGAGGTTGTTACAGTTGTTTTGGATCTTGATTATCCTTATTTAGTAGAAAACAAGAATCCGAATAAAAAATAGATAATTTTCGAAACTCTCAAGTATTGTATCAGAGACAAAAAAAAGGTCACCTGTAACTTCCTGTAATGTTGTTTTATTGAAATCACAATAACCTTTTCAAAATATGATTTGAGTGTGTTTTCGTCCATGGGTCCCTGCATTTTAAGTTTATCATGTGTGTTAGTTTTTTATTGCTTTCACATTTGTAATGGAACCATTTATACCCTGTTTGTTTTTGTTTGATTATCTATGTTCGATTTTTCAGGTGGATTTAACACTACACATGTTGTTGTAAGGTAACTATCATTTTTTGGGTTTTTTTCTAATTTCACCTTAAATTACCATGTGATATGAACCCGTCCATATGGATCTAATCTTATTCTATTACATAATTATAGAGCATATGATCGTACCGATGAAGGTGGTGCAAAAAGGTATATTATGCCTTCTTTTAAGGTTCAATACTATCAAATTTGTTGAAATTTCAATTACAGCTACATGTATAAATTCAACTAAATATATGCTCTCCGGTCAATTTAGACTTCCTTAGACGATAGTTTATATAAAATTTAATATGGTTACTGTTTTGGTCAAAAATTGAGCAAGTATTATTCAACCAAATTGTATGAGAGCATGTGGTGTTTAACGTAATGAAAGTATCGAATAATGACCAAAGTGAGACAAGTGAGTTATAAAGAAAGCCCTTGATCCTTTATAAGATCTTCGGCATAAAATCTTGGGAGGTGGTAATGATCACATGCCTTGTTGTTTTTATTGATTTGAATGTGATATTACAAAAATGGTGATGATAATACGAATACAAATGTAGTATTAAGCTAATTGTGTCCATAGTTTGTGAATTACATGTGTATTTATAGTCTAGACTAAACAAAAATAAGTCTGATATTTCTGGGATCCTCTCGAATGAGTATATGCATGTTGTTTGACTTGGTATTCTTGGGTCTTAAGCTTGGTTAAAGAGATTCTTCATTGAGAATCAGTCTTATGTTGACCATTTCTACATATGTGAGATAAAGAAATAGAAATATATATGTTAAAAGTGTTAGGAAATTATAACGATAATGATCAGGATCCTGAGGTATGTTTAAGGATCCTGAAGCTTCGTTAACATAAAGGATCCTGAATATGGTTCTAGGATCCTGCCCTAACAATCGCCCATAAATTATACCTACAAGATAAGGAATTTGAATTTCAAACCCTAACGGATAATTTTATCCGTTCCATGAGTATCATTACACAGTCAAATCATTTTCTCTCTCCTGTGTCACTAGAATAAATTGGGATAACTGGTTCAATATTTTCTTTACATTCCTCGGCTTTTCTCGATCACCTCCGGTCACTTTCAAAGGTATTCTTTTTAAACCCTTCGATGCTTCGGTCCATCCAGATTTTGCCTCACCCACCTGGGTTTGTGTCACACCCCGCTAAAGCGGAAACACGAGGCGTGGCAGTATAGAGGGTTTCATAGCAAAAGTTAAAAGACAACACCAACCATAGTATTAAAAATCATTACAATTTTACAATGGGTTTGAACAACTTTTAAAAGAAATTACAATGTAAATTGAAATACAACACATGCGAATGCTCCTAAAACTGAAGTGTCCCTAAGTGTCACTTACTCGATGATTCCTGAAAAAGCATGTAAAACGAGCGTCAACTATAAAAATAGTTGGTGAGTACTCACAAGTTTAAAAATAATATTGGTTTCATGAATCGAAATCAAATTTTGATATAAGTTTCCATAGATAAAAATATATTGCTAAAATGAGTAAATAAGTTTGTGTAAACAAAGTTCGTTGTCATCATGAGAAATAAAGTATGTTGCCCAAAAGAGACGCAACGTTCATATCCTCATGGGAAATAAAGTTTGTTACTAAAATGAGTAATCAAGTTTCATTGCTACAAGGAGCAAACAAGTTTGTTACTATAAGAAGCAACCAATTTTGTTGCTAAAACAAGTAAATAAGTATTTAGTAACAAAAGTTCGTTGTTATAATGAGATACAAAGTTTATTGCTATAATAAGAAACAAAGTTGATAGCTATAATTGATAAACGAGTTTATTGCCATAATAAATGACAAGTTTGTATGTGTATGAGCAAACAATGAGTTCTCAACCAAACCTATGACTGAAGCCCTATCAAGATCTATGCTTATCGTTCCATAGATTAATATGGTATCATGCACTCCAGCAATAGGGCGAGGGAGGAGTTGTCAATTCCTAATAGCGCTATCCATAATGACCATTGGCTCAAAGAGTTAATGGTTAGAGATAAGGGAAGGGCCTTAATACGATAAGTTCTCATGTTACGTGTTGCATAGACATACATAGAGAGATATAGCAATAAAATAGCAATCATGTTTGATACAAATCAATTTAAATACAACATTCAAATAATAGTTTTTCGGGACATGCTTTTCCACCCCAAAACATAAAAACTGAAAATAGGGGAGTGCGTGAATACTCACAATATGCAAAATATAGTAATCAAGTTTATACGAGTCAACTAAATATAACGAACATAAATAGTTTAGGACATGCTTTTCCACCCCAAAACATAAAAACCGAAAATAGGGGAGAGTGGTGAATACTCACAATGCATTGAGATGATGCAAATGATGCCTTGATCTACGCTCCACTCGTACCACTATCGTTTTCCTACAACGATGTTACACACTAATGAGTCTCTAATTGAAATCTAATACTAGTATATACTTACTACTACAATAGAATTATGCCAATAATGTGTCAAAATTTAATATTGATAAGTTACAAACATTTTTCTGTAGAAATTAAGTTTCAAAGAATCAATTGTTATATAACAATTTAAGTGGAAAATTTCCATTATTGAAATGTTAATATTTAACATTTTAGAGGTGTTCCAATGATTAAATATTCAAAACGAAATCAATTTAGTTCTAAACTTTCCTAAAATTTGTATTTCATTTTTAATTGAAGTCAAAGACCTTAAGATAAATTTTCTTGAATTTTTGATTTGTCTAACTATTTTTCACCATTTAATTCCATGAATAATCATAAAATCATCGAAAAATAGTAAATTATCATGAAAAATTCTTGTAATTTTTGTGTAACTATTTTACAGTTTACATAATCAAGGAAAAATATTAATATGTGTTTTCAAAAAGTTTAACACAAATTTTCTGATTTTTGTACATTTAAGTGTATTAAATCTTGGGAAAATAGAAGAAAAATAGCATACAGAAGATAAAAATCATCCAAATTTTTATGTATCATCCTAACATATTATTAGAGTTTATGGCAATTTTTCATGAATTTTGGATGAGCAAACCTATTTTTCATGTTTTTAGTCTATTATAAACACAAAAATTCAAGAAAAATAGATATACATTTTCAAAAATTCCCAAAATATTTTTCGGAGTCTTAAATATAAGGTACAAGCTGCGAAAAATAAGAAATAATATTTTCACATTCCTTAATGTGGTTTTATGATTATTAGAGCTAAATAAAAAGAAAATTAAAAACCATACTAAATAGTAACAAAAATCGATGAAACTTCATGAGAGATGTTTATTAACTTAAAGGGCCATCCACAAATATTTCCAGAATTTATTTACAAGTTTAAGTATTTTATATGCTTTAACACTCTATTTTATTATTATTTTCATGTAAAAATAATGAAAATATATATTGAGCTGAAAATTTCCAGAATGCCACTTCAAACAATTTAATAACAATGAAAAATTCTTTTCTTAATTTTGATATCGAAAAACATGCCTAAAGGCTCAAACAATTATAGAGAAAACTTGATTCTTGTGATTTTGGTAAAAATTATTGATGTTACTTTGAGAATGTTTGCAACATGTTCCAAAGAGTTTTGAATCAAGATATTTTTATATCTCTTAATACATGGTGTTAAGTGCTCAAATTAATTTTTCCTTGATTTTTAGTGATGAATAAGATCTTTGAACATGCAATACAAAACTAGTATTCACAAAAAGGTGCTGATTGAGCAACAGTTTTGTAAAAATTGCTAAAAATCGAAATATTTGAATTTTCCAGTGAGGTCAGATGGGTTTGAAAGCTAGCTCAAAATATTATATTTCAGAAAAAGAATCCCGAATTTTGGTTAAGAAATGAGTGATATCTGGCAGATTGCATGCACGGTGATTGGTTAGAAAAATGAGTTTTCATCATTTCTTTTAGTAAATCTTTTGAAATATTTTAAAAGATATCATGATAAACTTATATTCTAGTCATGTTTCCAGAGATCAAAAGATTAAAACTTATCAAAATGTATACATTCATTTATGAACAAAATTTTGTTTCTCAAAAACTCTTAACTTGAGTTTGATGTTTTAATCCTTAAAATCGATTTTTGCACTAAGATCATGAACATGCAACCTTGTTTATCATACATGCATGGTGTTAAAAAAAATCCATGATGTTCTAAAAACCATTTTAACAAAAAGAAAATAAGTTTGAAGAAGATGAAGAAGTAGAAGTCGGTTTTTGAAGTAAAATGCACATGCATGGCTTAAATCATTGTTGTGGATCTTCAAGAGATGTTTGTTCTTTACCTTAAATTTATTTGTGGCTTGTAAAACCCTTATGAATCTCCATAATTTCGTGGTTAAGAGGATGTGGTTGAGGTGTTTGGTGAAAAAAATTAGAGAGAAGGTAGAGAGAGTTTTCTAGAGAGAGAAAGAAGAGAGATGTGTGTGTGTTGGAGAATGAGAGTGTGAGAGAGAGATATGGGAAGAGAGGGGTCCGAAATTTTGAGTATAATAACCCTTTCTAATTCATTTTGTTTTATAAAATTTAAGTTATTTTATAAAATATCTAAATTTTATATAAAATGTGCACTAAAATCAAGTTTTTATTCATGAAACCTTGATTTTTGACTTATAAATTAAGGATGAATGTTAATGACTTAAATTTTTTATTTTCCTTGATTATATTTCCCTGAATTTAATTGTTTTAAGATAATATTATAGGTTTCATAACTATTTTTATAGAATTCTTGATGTTAAACTTTATAAAATTTAAGTTTTAGGGTTTTTAGGGTTTTTGAGAGTTTGTAAAAATTTGGATATCAAAATAAATAGAATATTTGAGACTTTAAACTATCTTATGGTATTATAACTCTTTTATAGTTATAAATAATGTTTGTAATTTATTTTTATCGGTTTATTGGCATTCTGTGTAGTGATTCCGAGATTCAAGCGAAATTGAGGAATAATGTATACTAGTCCTAGTCTTCAACTTTGACTTAAGTTTCTATGAGACTTTGACCTAATTTCTACTTCTAGGTCAAGTGCATGATGTGTGTATATGATTCATTAAAAGGTGTTCGAGTCAAAGAGTGACTCGAATATGGATAGCCTCTACAGTTAAGTAGTTGTAGAATTCACATATCAATGTGAAATCTAAGTACATTATCCATTATTTCTAGTTGCTTCCAAGTTTCTAGTAGGTTATAACTGAGCTTCTAGTCACTAAGTCCAGTATGTGTCGTGCGTATATGTGCAACTAAGTTTATTCAAATCTAGAACCGACTCGAATTTTGACGGTTGTCACAGTTTGCTTCCCGGAATACCCTTTTCTCTGGGTTTAACTTATCATTTCTATGATATCATCTCTGAATTATTTGAGGTTACCCAACTCTCTTACATCCAGGTTATGCCAACAGTTTGGAGGATCCTTTATTGGGTCGATCACCTAAATCAGTCCTAGAATTTGGACATTGGTTTATCCGAGTTGGCTTCTATTTATGACCTTTCCACCTCTAGCTCCTCTCGTTTTCTGCTCAAGGTCAAACCAAACAAACCACTTCTTGTTCTAAATACAAGCATAACGACGGCTTGGAAGGAAAAGTTTTTCTTTGTGAGACGCGATTCCATTCCTAATGGAAGTTTCTTGCTAGAGAAATGGGTTAAAAAGGGTAGGATTTTTTTTATTGTTTAGGGATCCTGGGATTTACTTTCTTATTTTATTTGTTATGATGCAGTGTTCAAGTTTGAGGATCTTGCTCCAACTGTTGAAGATACAGAAGATAAGATAACAAGTTTTCTTGCTCTGTCTGAAGTTGATAGATCTTTTCGTTTCGAACCGCATAGTCTCCAAGAAAGTTCTTCTGTTACTACCCCCATGTCGATAGGTAACGATCCTTAGTTCATCTTTTTCTCTTTTTCTAATGTGAAGGAACGTGAGCTCATAGTGCTTTTTGGTTATGTTCAGGAACCAAGGTTACACATTTCGGTGTCCGCTTTACCCTTGTCGGTCTAGACATGGCCATGTCTAGTGGTTATCTGGTAGTGAAGAAGGAGAACACCTCATCTTTTGTCCCTCCAAAGATAACTTCTATAGATTTTACCGTAAAAGCCCTAGAATCCCGGAAGAGAAAAACTACTGAAGCCACAGATTTAAGCTTGGAAAATCTCAGAGTTGAGGATGCACTCCTGAAGTTGGTTTCTTTTTCTCTGGCTATAAGTATCAGTGTAACGTTTCCTTTCATATTTTACCTTTCACTGTTTCTGATCTCATTCTTGTTTCGTGTCTCCACTCATGTCACTTCTAACTTGAAGATCTGGGCTGAGAAGGCTGAACTAACCTTAAAGGAGCAGGAAAAGATGTGTAGGGTGACTAACGAGGATCTCTTGAGGAGGGTGGAGCTGCTGAGCAAGGAGATGGCTGAGAAAGAGGAGGAGCATGCGGATGAGATGGATAAGGTGATTGCTGAAACGAAGGTCAGTGGTACCGTGGTTGTCTTAGAGGTCAAGCTGAAGCTGGCAGAAGATATGGAGAATATAGGATCCTGGAAGTTAGCCAGATGGCGTGAAGCCTTGGCTAAGTTGCCTGGCAAGCTTGTTGATTCTGGTCAGGGTCTTTCAGAGAAGAAGAATGGAGAAAAAGTAGAGACAGAGATACCCCCAGCTGGGGATGATCAAACCAAAGCGTAGATTTGATGTTTTAAAAATAATTTTTAAATATTTTGGTTCGTAGACAATATTTCACTCTTTTGAGGGTTGGTGGGTAGCCATTTTTTATTTCATGCACTTGGTTGTTGATTTTAAATCTCTTTGCTTGCATGTTTGATGTGATTATAGCAATAGGATTTCTGAGGATCTTCAAATGGTTAGGATCCTAAAGAGTTCAGGTTATACAAGAACTCTTGGGATCTCAATGATCTGCAATAGTTCGTTATCTTCTAAGGATTTTAGAGTAGTTAGGATCATTATAAATATTAACCTTTAGTTATAGAAATAAGGATAGATAGAACCTAGTGATCCTTAGGTTTTATAACCTTTTACCTTAGGAGAAGTCTTGAGTTATTATGTCGTTAGTTGCATATGATCTTTGGAGTTTGTGTAGAGAATGATCCCTATTAGAAGATCTTTGAAGACGCTTACTTAGCTTTCCAACTGGGAGAGATACTAGTTAGAAAATAACTGGGGAAGATCCCTACGAGGGAAGATCCCACTTTAGATAATAATTGGGGAAAATCCCACTTTAGATAATAACTTGGGAAAATCCCACTTTAGATAATGAGTGGGGAAAATTCTACTTTAGATAATAACTGGGTAAAATCCCGCTTTAGATAATAACTGGGGAAAATCCCAACTCGTAAGATAACATTATAATGATATAAACCTTAGAAATTTACTGGGGAGGATCCCAACTTAGGATAACATGAAAATGTTATAAACCTTAGATTTAAACTTTAGAATCTTAACATATGTTCAGAAATAAGATGGTTGCAAAGTCAGTAAAGCGTGAAATTATCCCCTACTCACATCCCATAGTTAGATATCGTGCGTGAGATTATCAGTCTCTATTCGTGGTTATTAGTGTTTTGGTCAAAAAATGAACAAGCTAAGATCGACCAAATTGTATGAGAGGTTGTGATGTTTAGAATAATGCTAGTATGAAATGTAGATCAAAGTGACACAAGTTGTTTACAGGGAAAGCCCTTAATCCTTGCTAGGATCTCCGACATAAAGCCTTGGGTGGTGATAATGGTCACCCACCTTGATGATTTTATTGATCAAAGATGTCGATTACAGAGAAAATACAAAGAGTTTAAGTACAAGTGTTGTTGTTCTGCTAAGTATCATGTGTAGTGTGATGAATACAAGTGATTTATATAGTCTAAAGCTAATAACAAGAACTCCGAAAATTTCAGGATCCACCGAGATCAAGTTATAGACGTTGCTTGACTTGGTCCTCTGGGTCTTTTGCATGGTTATGACGAGTATTCGTTGAGAATAAGTCTTTGGCTGGTTATTTCTGCACATGTGAGAAAGATAATAGAGTATATAACCGTTATAAATATTTGGGAAATAATAGTCAGGATCCTGAAGTATGTTTGGGATCCTAAGGTTTGAATATCCCTAGGTTTGAGGATCCTTATATTTAAAGATCCTTATTGTAGTTCAGAGGTCCTATCTCTAACAATTGCCCCTAATTTATCCCTGAAAATAAGCGAATGAGTTTTGGATATATTAAAGGGATAAATTAAAATAAATAAATAAAAATAGTGATAAGGGTAAAAAGATAAGATTTTTGAATATAAAATCCCCAACTGCTAGATTTCTGCCCGTTGAAGAGATGTTTACGAGGAAGTCAAATCATACGCCTCTCTCTTCAGTTGGTAGTATAAATTGGAGCGAACAGTAAGTTTTCCTCTACTCTTTCTCAGTCCTTTTTTATTGTTACCGACTAACTTTTGTAACGCTTGTTCCAGGTATCATTTATTTCTCAAACATTTTAGGGTTTTACACTAGGACTCGACGATTTGGGGAGCCCCAACTCGACGAGTAGAGATCATTTTGGACACAGGACACTAGGACTCGACGAGTTGGAAGGCCCCGAATCGATGAGTGGACACAGGACATAGGGTCTACTCATTTGTAGCCTCCCTCATCGTCCTTACAGCTTAGAGAAACCCTAGTTCGAGTCTTATACCTTCTTGAGTGTGTGAGAGAGCTTTAGAGAGTGATTTTGGTGTGGTTGAAGGAATTTGGAGCTTGAAGAGGTTGGAGTAAAGAGAGAGGCAGTCGATCCGACATCTTCTCTGTTTTGGCAACCATCTTCAGGTATAAAGTTGCTACCTTGACATTTATTTGCTTAGATCTCATCTTATGAAAGTATAATGTCACTTTTGGTGCATAATGGTGTCATTCTCGGGTTTGAGCTTGTCATGAGGAAATGGTTTCAGATCTAGACACCTCTAGGCCTCCATGGACATAAAGTTTCTCACTTTATCTAGTCTAGGCCCTTTTCCATGCCCTAAACCTTGTATGAACCTTAGTTTTAGTGTTTTAGCCTCTTGAGGCCTTGCATACACGTAAAGTTTGCAACTTTACGTGGTATTTCAGTCCTTAGGGACTGGATCTATAGTTTAGGGGTTTGGATTCGACTAGAAGGACTGAATATGTTAGGACAAGGGAAAACTCGACGAGTTGCCATGGCAAATCGATGAGTTGGATCGGGTTTTCCCATTTTCTGTATGCAGAGTAGACTCGACGAGTTGATAAGATAACTCGGTGAGTTAGTTAGGGTTTTTCCCCGGTTTTCTGAGCACTGAAGGAACTCGACGAGTTTGTAGATGTACTCGACGAGTTGGATCAACATGGACTGTTGACCTTGACTGTTGACTTTGACTTTGACCAGGGGTTGACCAAGGTTGACTTTAAGGGTATTTTTGGTATTTTGGTATTTTGAAAAAGTTAGTCATATGATGGTTATAGGAAGTTCTGTTGTAGCTGCGAGTTGGGATTGACTTTATCGGTTCATCATTTCTTGTGAGTTGGGTCTTCTCATCATAACAATGGGTTTGAGGCACCAAGGCCGGTCCATTATATGATATGTGGATTGTTGATTGATTATGCCTTATGTTAGTATGAAATTTGCATGGAAGACCCCGGGGGGTTCTCGTGGCCGTAGATTGAGACCATGTGGGGGTTCCCATGGCATTTGGTGTAAGACCTTGGAGGGTTTCCATGGCATCCTAGTATATTTGTATGTTTAGCTTGTATGATATTTCTTGGTAGTGAAGACTATGTGAGGGTTCCCATGGCAGTTAGTGAAGACCATGTGGGGGTTCCCATGGCAGTTAGGAAGACCATGTGGTGGTTCCCATGGCAGGTAGTTAAGACCACGTGGGGGTTCCAATGGCACTAAGTATAAGACCTTGGAGGGTTTCCATGTCATCCTTATATGTTTGTATCCATGGCTTATGTGGTTTATGTAGCTTATATAACTAATATGGATTATGTGATTGTGTGGGTATGCTCTGGGGAACTCACTAAGCACTAGTTTACAGTTTGTTGATTGTTTCAGGTACTTTAAAGCCTAAGGGCAAGGGCAAGGTTTGATGGTGCAACATGCACTTTCTCAGTCATTTTTATGGGGACACTCTGATATTTGAAATAAAATATTGATGTTATGAATTTGAAAACAATTGTCATTGATATTTTATGATTTATGGGAATGTTTTGATTATTTAAAATGAAATATTTATTTGGAAAAAATTGTGTTGTTACAACTTTGAAGGTAAATTCCTCCTTCTCTTTCTATAAACTTCTTGATCATGGGAAAAAAATATGACCCTTTCCCGCAAAAACATTATTGGTCTTCCTGAGGATGACTTCATTAATCAAAATTTATTATCTTACGACGAGACATGTTATTTTGACGATGGAGACATTCAGTCTCTAAAAGATGGTGGATCTTTTCCACCCGACATTGTGTATAGTCCATATGACCCTTTGATCCAACCAGATTTCATTTCCCCTTCATGGGTGTTCTTTCCGGAGTACCCTTTTTTTAAGCCTAAAATTCTCTTTCTCTGGAGTGATTTCTAAATTTTTTGAGGTTACGAATCTCTCTTACATCCAAGTGATGCCAATCATTTGGAGAATCATGTACTAGGTCGAGCATTTGAATCAAACTCATGATCTTGACATGGGTTTGGCTGAACTGTCCCATGTATATGATCTTTTAACTTTCGGCAAGTCTCGTTTCCTGTTCAAAGTCAAAAACAAGTCTCTTCTTCTATTAAAAACAAAATACAACGTTGGGGCTTAGAAGGAGAGATATTTCTTTGTCAGGCGTGACTCCATTCCCAACGGGGATCTTTTGCCCAAAGAATGGATTAAGAAGGCTAGGATTTCAATATTATATTAAATGATCCTGGAATTTACTTTCTTATTTCGTTTGTTTTGTTACAGGTTTCAAGCTTGGAGAAAATATTTCTGCTGCCAAGGATACAGAGGAGAAGATCATCAACTTTCTTACTCTCCCTGTGGGTGATAGATCCTTTAAGCCTAACCAATCCAGTCTCCAAGAGGGTTCCACCAACACCATTTCCTTGGCTACATGTATAATTCCTCGTCTCTTATTATGGTTGGTTTTATGATCTTCGATCTTATTAGGGTCTTTACATTTATGTAGGTTCCAAGACCACTCGATCCAACGCTCATTTCGCTTTGGTAGACCTTGAAGAGGACATGACTAGCGGCTCGATTACGGTCAAATAGGAAAAGGCTTTTACTATCCCTCCTTCGAAAAGGACTCAACTTGATCTGACTGTGAAGACTCCGGGATCTCGAAAGAGAAAGATCTCTGAGGCTACAGATATGTGCCTTCAGAACCTCAGCATTGAGGATTCTCTTGGGAAATTGACTTCCTTTTCTCAGGTTGTAAGTTAATTTATTTATATATTTTGCTTTTTACTTGTTCTTCCCTTTACCTTTACATATATTGTGTTTCTTTCAGGTCTTCGCTCATTTCTCTCAGTTCGGCACTAATCTTAGGATCCGTGTTGAAAGAGTTGAATATGCTCTAAGGGAGAAAGAGAAGATCTAGAAGACAACCAACGAGGATCTTCTTTGGAGGGTGGAGTTGTTGAGAAAACAGAAGGCTGAGAAGAAGGAGGATCACATCCTGGAGATCGAGGAGGTAATTGTCGAAGCAAAGGCGAGTGCCGCGGTGACTATCTGGGAGGCCATGATCAAGCTAGCGGAGGATCGTGAGAACTCAGGATCTTGGAATGTAGTTGGATGGCGCGAGGCACTAGCCAAAGTAACTGGAAAGTCTGTCACCGCTACTGAGGATCCTGTGTCGAAGCCTATAGAGGAGGAGAAGATAAAGGATGTGGCCGATGATGACCATGCTAAGTTCTAGGCCTACAAGAAATTAATCTAAGTAGTTTTTTTGTTTCACTCGCAATGTAAAACAGTTAACTTTTTGATGGGTTGGTGCGCAACCCTTTTTAATGCAATGGTTGTATTTCTCTTTCATATTTCTTTCTTGATTATTCCACATGACTGTTATGGTACTAGGATCCTTAAACAATTAGGATCCTGAAAAACTTGGTTCATGTTAACTCTTTCAGTAAGTAACTAACCATCTTTAATAAGTAACCTTGTAAAGTCAACTTAAATATTGGAGGTCTGATAACCAAATAATATTTGTCTGGGATCCTAAAAAGTTTGGGATCCTTGGACTTTACTCAAATTTTTTTTTTTTATGTTTTTCAAAAATAAGGATTGATAGAACCTGCTGATCTTTTGTCTTAGGAAAAATTTGAAGTTATGACTTCCCTCTCTTCGTATGATCTTGATGTTACTATGCGGGAGGATCTTTTCTTTAGAAATTCGTTGGGAAGAATCCTTATTTGACTTCGTCTTAGAAAACATCAGGAAGGATCCCTTGTTGAAACTAACTTCAACTTGAGGAAAGTTTTTGTATGATCATGCTATGAATCTTTTTTACTTTCTGGGGAGTGTCCCATCTTTAGATCACATGCTAATGTTATAACTTTATAGCAAGTCTCTGGGCAAAGTCCCAATTCGTATGATAACACGTTAATGTTACAAACCCTAGTGAATCATTGGGGAAAATCCCAAACCGTATGATAACATGAAAATTTTATAAGCCTTAGGAATTATCTGGGGAAAATCCCAAACCGTATGATAACATGAAAAAGTTATAAGCCATAGGAATTATCTGGGAAAATCCCAAACCGTATGATAACATGAAAATTTTATAAGCCTTAGGAATTATCTGGGGAAGATCCCAACTTAAAATAACATGGAAATGTTATAAACCTTATGTATTTTCTATGGAAGATCCCAACTTAAGATAACATGTAAATGTTATTAACCTTAGTTTCTTTCTTTAGGATCTCAAATTATGTTCAGAAATGAGAGGGTTTCCAAGCAACTAAAGCGTGAAATGATCCCCTCATTCACATCCCATAGTTGGATATCGTACGTCCAAGCGAGGTGTATAAAACTTAACTCGTGTGAAAGAGGTAATTAACTCTTTAAAACTTAGAGTGGATTAAGTACCCTTATTCGTAGGAGAGATGATCAATCTTTATTCTTAGGATGTTTGCAGTCATGGAGTTATTTTATTCCAACGGTCTTTTGAACGACTGGATCCTCGAATATTCATATGTCAAGATCCTTAGAGCTCAGGATCCTTGAGTGTCAGGATCCTTGAGTATTCAATCGTCAAGATCCTCATAGGTCAGGATCGTTAGGTCCCTGCGTGCAGCAAACATTAGGTCGGGGTGAGCGTTAGTCTAGCTAACGCCCCTCCGATGCTTAAGTTAGTAATGGTATTTAAGGAGAATAAATAGTAATGAAAACAAAGGGTAAAAGTTAAACAACATTCGTACCTTAAGTGTGTTGTGAAACGACTAACCTTACTTACATAAAATAGGCATTGAGATGTATAGAATTCTAGGATCTTGGCAGAATATTTCCATCTAGGGTGGCCAACCAATATGCCCCCTTTCCTGCTTCGGCATCTATCAGATATGGCCCTTCCCATTTAGGTTTCAGTTTACCTGCACTAGGATCCCTGGTATTTTGGAATTTTTTCCATAGTACCAAGTCTCCTATTTGGAATCTTCTAACTTTTAAATTTTTATTGTACGTCTTGATAATCCTCTGTTGATGGGCAGCAATACGGATCTTGGAAAGATCCCTAAGTTCATCTATAGTATCAATATCTTGGGCCAGGATCCTATTGTTGTCCTCTTGGTTTTGAAGTAGATATCTTGTTGTTGGGATCACCATTTCAGTGGGAATCATTGCTTCCATTCCAAACACTAATGAGTATGGGGTTTAGCTCGTAGCCACCTTGGAAGTGGTTCTATCTGCCCATAATACGAAAGGAAGTTCTTATGCCCATCTTCCTTTCTTCTCATCCAGCCTTTTCTTCAAGTTGTTGACAATAATTTTGTTTTTGGATTCTGCTTGGCTGTTGGCTTGAGGGTGGACAGGAGTAGACATTACCATCTTGATTCCCCAACTTGTGCAAAAGTCCATTTCCTTTTGTTTATGAATTGGGATCGATTGTTGCATATAATTTCGGTACGGATCCCGAACCTGGTCAAGATGTTACGTTTGATGAAGGAAACTACCTCTTTGTCTCTTACTTAGACGAAGGCTTCGGCTTCTATCCATTTTTAGAAGTAGTCAGTCATTACTAGCATGAAGACCTTTCCTCCAGGGGCTACTGGAAATTTACCCACTATATTCACTCCCCATTTCATGAATGGACAAGTGCAAATGATAGGATGTAAAGGTTCTGTTGGTTCATGCAAGATGTTGTTATGTCTTTGACAAGAATCACATTTCTGGGCATGAAGGAAGGAATCTTTCTTCATGGTTGGCTAGTAGTATCACGTCCTCAACACTTTGGAGAATAAGGATCTGCCCCCAGTGTGGTTGCAACAGTAACCTTCATGTATATCCTTTAGGACATCTGCAGCTTCAAGATCTTCTAGGTACCTAAGGTATGGACTTGCTATAGATTTTTTGTATAACTTACCTTGGATTATAACAAACCTTGAGGTCATTGTTCTAAATTCCCTTTTCCTTTTTCTCTTCCTTAGGGATCATGCCATTCTGGAGGTCTTCCATAACGGGTTGGATCCAGGATCCTCAGGTTGGAAAGGGATCCTTGATGTTGGGATCCTGATCCTGAATCGTCGAATCGGGATCTTCGATTGTGGCAATGTTAGTAGCTTCCCCATCTAATGGTTTTACCAATAGGGGTGGTGAACTTAAATATCCTTTAAGTTCCTGGAAAGCATCTTCATGTTCCTGGGTCCACTCGAATCTTTTGTTCTTTTGCAAGATCTCGTAGAAAGGCTTGCATCTTTCTCAGGATCTTGAGATGAACCTTTTTAGGGCTGCCACTCTTCTTGTTAGTCTCTGGGTATCTTTTGTCGAGGATGGTGATCTTAGATCGAGGATGGCCTTGATTTGCTCGGGGCTTGCTTCGATTCCTCTGTTGGTCACCATGTATCCCAGGAACTTACTTGATCTCATCCCAAAGTGGCACTTAGAGGGATTCAGCGTCATGTTATATTGGTCCAGGATGTCCAAGGCTTCTTCGAGATCCTTGAGGTGATCCTCAGCTTTTTTGGACTTGACCACCATGTCATCGATGTAGACTTCCATGGTGTCCACCAGTTTCTCTTTGAACATCTTGTTGACCAGTCTTTGGTATGTTGCACCTGCATTTTTAAGACCAAACGGCATGGCGGTGTAACAACAAATACTTGTTGGAGTTATAAACGTCGTGTCTTCTTGGTCAGAGGGTTCCATCTGGATCTACTGGAATCCTGCTGATGCATCCATGAATGTTAGTAATTCATGTCCCACTATCGCGTCTATAATGGAGTCTATGTGTGGTAGAGGGAAAGGATCCTTGGGAACAGCCTTGGTAAAATCCATGCAATCCACACACACTCTCCGTTTACAGTTCGTCTTTTGTACCACGACCACATTAGCTAGCCATCTTGTGAATTTCGCCGCCTTGATCATGTCAGTTTTGATAAGTTATTATGCTTTTATCAATACCTTCCATGTCCTCATGCTTCCATCCAAACGTCTTGCTTCTAGCCTTGAGGAACTTTATGATATCGTGTTCGACTTGTTCAGCCATTGAGGATCCTATGAGAACTTTGGCTTCTGGATCCTCAAGGTTCAGGGGCACTTCTTTTATATCATGCTCTCTTGCTTCTAGCACGTGTCGTGCCCCCTGCCTTAATTGCTATGCTTGTCGCGGTATTGTTGAGGATTTCATCGAAGTCTTGTAGCATTCTTCAGATTCTTGTTGGTCTCCTATGATCTTCACTGTCCCCCATGGGACGGGCATCCATACGTATTGATGATATGTCGACGGAACGGCCTTCATTTTTTGGATCCATGGTCTACCTAGTATGAAATTATAAGAGGATAATCTATCAATGACACAAAATCCTTGTACAAAGTTTACCCCCTCTATGTAGATTGGTAGCTTTATCTCGTCGATGGTGTGCTTGGTTTCACCGCTGAATCTGATCAGCAAAATCTTGCAACTATCTCAGACTCTGGGAGGTTCATTATTTTCAATGTGTCCAGGAGTATAATGTTAACCGAGGATCCTTCTGAGGAAGTGGTTGGTGATGTAGAGAGTAGTCACTAATCTGTCATGGTGAGGATCCTGGATGTCTTGTCTATCTGTTTCGTCGAAGGTGATCTCCTTTTCGTTTGTGATCGATGTATTCTTCAGTGGTCCTTTTTCCTTCTCCGTTTTGGATACCTTGGTGTCCCTATTTGCTGCAGAGTAAGAGGTACCACAAATGTCAGATCCTCCGGAGATCACATTGATTACCTTGGCGTCAGCAGGGGGATCCTGGTCTTTTGAGGATCTTCTTAGGATCCTGTTCTTTTTCTTTGAATCTCTCCTTTCTTCTTCCAAGGATATCTTTGAGGTATCCTTTGCCTAAGAGATAGCTAATCTCCTTTCTGAGAGTTTTGCAATCCTCTGTGATGTGACCAAAGTCTTCATGGTATGCGCACCATTTCGACTTATCTTTCCAACCGGTGGATTTTTCTCCTTTTCTTGTCCATCTTGCTTTGTCTCCAAGACCCAGCATAGCAAATATTACACCTGAAATATCCATAGAAAAGTAATAGTCAGTAATCTTAGGAAAATCTTCTTCCTCTCGTTCATCTTCAAGGGCATTAACCATGTGTTGGTCAGGTTTGGAATAAGGTTTCGATTTATAGGATCTTTGGGCCGAGGAATCAGCCTTCCTATTAGGGTGATCATAAGATCTTGGTGGGTTTCTCCTCTTTTGGATCTCCTTGTCTTCTTCGAGCCTGATTAACCTTAGTGCTCTGCTTCTGACTTCGTCCATTCTCTTGGATGGACTCATTACGAGGTCTTCATAAAAGGGAGAATCCTTATTTAAGCCCATTTTAAAGGCTTCAACTACAGTTGCCATGTCAATGTTGGGGATACTTATAGCTTCCCTGCCAAACCTGTTCACAAAATTCCTAAGGGATTCCTTAGGATCCTGAACCACCCGATAGAGGTCACTACTGATCTTTTTGAATGTTCTGCTACAAGCGAATTGATTGTTAAATAAATTAATCAAATGAGAAAATGATGTAATCGAATAAGGAGGGACATTAAGAAGCCGTTTTAGAGCTGATTATGTGAGGGTGGAACCAAAACCCTTGCACATGCAAGCTTCTTTCAAGTGAGTGGGGATGGGAATGATCTCTATCGTCTCCCTGTATTGTGCCACGTGATCCTCAGGATCTGTAGTTCCGTCATAAGGCTTGATGTTGGGGGTCTTAAAGCGCTTTGGGACTTCGGTATCGACTATTGCTAGAACGAATCTGGAAATCTTGTGGCTCGTGGGGGATACTTCTGATTTAGGTTGAACTACTATGGGTAAGCTTGAGATCATTTGTCTTAGCTTTTGTAGCTCCTTAGCCATGATCATGCTTAAACCTGTATCAAGATCCATAGAGTTAGTGGGAAATATATTGTTATTGACAAGGTTACCAGGATCCTTGTTATTGGGAGTAACTAAAGTTTCGTTGGGATCCTGGGTCATATGAGCTTGTTCTCTTGGAGTCGCGCCCCAGGCGGGAACATAGGCTGGTATCGAGGATCCTATCTCACGACGAATCGTTGAGGATCCTGTGTTGTCAAAGTTCATGATCTTGGGCTACAAGATCAAGGGTGCTGCTTCCAGAGGCTTGTGGATTTATGTCCTCATCCTCTCCACTTCCGTGAGAATTGTCTTGTTATCCTCCTGTTGTTGGGTGACTTGTCGTTCTAGTTTCTTTATCAAAGCGAATATTTCATTGTTGGAAATCAGCACAGGAGGATCCTGGAGTCCTAGAGTAACGACCGGAGAGGTATTTTTCTTCGGTGCTTCTGAGGATTTCTTGGGAGCTCCAGCTGGAGGCGGTGGAAGGTTTTTGAAGGAAATGTGAGGAATGGAGGAAAGGGACAGGGTCGATTGTGTAAACATGATAAATTGGAGGATTTTAAACACCACGACCCCACGTTGGACGCCAAATTGTTTTGGTCAAAAAATAAACAAGCTAAGATCGACCAAAGTGTATTAGAGGCTGTGATGTTCAGAATAATCCAAGTATGAAATGTAGATTAAAGTGACATAAGTTATTTACAAGGAAAGCCCTTGATCCTTGCTAGGATCTCCAGCATAAAAGCTTGCGAGCTGATAATGATCACCTGCCTTGATGATTTTATTGATCAAAGATGTCGATTATAGAGAAAATACAAAGAGTATAAGCACAAGTGTTGTTGTTTTGCTAAGTATCGTGTGTATTGTGATGAATACAAGTGATTTATATAGTCTAAAACTAATAACAAGAACTCCAAAAATTCCAGGATCCTCAGACATCAACTTTTAGACGTTGCTTGACTTGATCCTCTGGGTCTTTTGCATGGTTATGACGACTACTCGTTGAGAATAAGTTTTTGGCTGGTTATTTCTGCACATGTGAGAAAGATAAAAGTGTATATAACTGTTATAAATATTTGGGAAATAATAGTCAGGATCTTGAAGTATGTTTGGGATCCTGAGGTTTGAAAATCCTTAGATATGAGGATCCTTATCTTTGAGGATCTTTATTGTAGTTCATATATCCTAGCCCTAACAATTAGGATCCTTGGTTTCCTACACGTTGCAAACGTTAGCTTGGGGTGGGCTTTCGCTTGGCTAACGCCCCTCTGATGCTTAATTCAGTAATGGCCTTTGAAAAATTAAATGAAGAATTAGATAAAAGTAATGAGTAGAGAGTGTGTACCTTGAGTTTGTTGGAAAATGATTAATACAACTTACATGAAGCATGCTTTTAGATGTATAGCATTCCATGATCTTGGCAATATGTTTCCTTCAAGGGTAGCTAGAAAATATTCCCCCTTTCCTGTTTCTGAATCGATTAGATATGGTCCTTCCCATTTTGGTATCAATTTACCTGCATTGGGATCCTTGGTATTTTGGAATTCCTTACTAAGGACCAAGTCACCTATTTGTAATCTTCTTACTTTAATGTTCGTATTGTATGCGTTAGCGATCCTTTTTTGATGAGCAGCAATGAGGATCCTAGCCAGATCCCCGAGTTCATCGATAGTGTCAAGATCCTAGGCTAGGATCCTATCGTTGTTTTTTGATCCTATAACCGGTATCTTGTCGTTGGGATCACCAATTCAGTTGGGATCACGACTTCTAATCCAAACACTGAGGAGTATGGAGTTTTTCCAGTGGTTGTTTTTGAAGTGGTCTCATCCGCCCATAGGACGAAAGGGAGTTCATCTGCCAATCTTCTTTTCTTTTCGTCTAATCTTTTCTTCAAATTATTGACTATAACTTTGTTGATGGATTCAGCTTGACCATTAGCTTGAGAATGAACAGGAATGGACATTATCATTTTAATTCCCCAACTCGTGTAAAAGTATCTAGTCTTTTTTCTTATGAATTGGAATCCATTGTCACATATGATCTTGGCAAGGATCCCGAACCTGGTTAGGATATTACGTTTGATAAATGTGACCACCTCCTTGTCTCGTATTTGAACAAAGGCTTCAGCCTCTATTAGTTTCGAGAAATACTATGTTATTACTAGCATGAAGACCTTTCCACCAAAAGCTTTTGGTAACTTGCCAACTAAATCCATTCCCCATTTCATGAATGGCCAAGCGGAGATAATAGGATGTAAAGGTTCTATTATTTGAAGAATTACGTTGTTATGCCTTTGAAAAGCATCACATCTTTGTGTGTGTAGGAAGGCATCTTTCTTCATTGTTGGCCAGTAGTACCCCGTCCTCAACACTTTGGAGAATAAGGATATTCCCCCAGCATGATTTCCACCATCTCCTTCGCGTATGTCATTTAGTAGTTCGATAGCTTCATGACTTTCCAAGCATCTCAAGTATCGAACAGCCATAGATTTCTTGTATAATTTCTATTGAGTCATCACAAATCGTGAGACCCTCATCCGTAATGCTCTATCATTTTTATCTTCTTTGGGAATCGTTACATTCTAGAGATACTCCATAATGGCCTGGTTTCAGGATCTTGAGCTTTGCAAGGATCCTGGATGTCGGGATCTTGACGATTACAATCTTGTAGAAGTGATTGAGGATTAGGATTTTCGCTTTTTGCTATGTTGGTTGTTTGATCATGGCTATTGGGATTGTCTGGTTTCTTGGAGGGATCTTCTATCGCTAGGATATATATGGGTTAGAGGGATCCTGATTTCTGGCGGGACCCTGAGGGAAGATCCTAGGTTGGCCAATGTGTCTGCCTCTACGTTTTCTTCTCTGGCAACTTGACTTAGGCTAAAAGCTTTGAATTTGGAGGCTAATTTTTGAGGATCTAGAGGTATAGTGCTAGTATTTTGCCTTTTACTGCATACGGTCCATTAAATTGAATAGTTAATAATAAGGATTCAACAAATACCTAAAGATCCTTGATTTGAAGATCCTTAGCCAATTGTAATCCCATGATCAAAGCTTCTTATTCAGCCTATTTGTTGGTTGCATCGAATTCACAACTGACTGCCTGGGGTAGGATGTCCCCCTGTGGCAATTTTCATAGGATCCCAAGGCCTATTCCTCTAAAGGTGGAAGCTCCATCAGTAAAGTGTGTCCATCTTCCCATGCTTTCTCTTTTTGTTTGGAGTTCCTTGCTTTCCAATTATGCTTCAGGTTGTAGATCATCACTAAAATCAGCCACAAAGTCTGCTACTGGTTGTGATTTGATTGCTGATCTTGGTTCATATTTGATGTCATATGTTCTTAGCTTCACGAACCACTTTGTCATCCTTCCGGACATTTGTAGTTTTCTCATAACATTCTTAATGGGGTAACTAGTTCTTACATGTATAGTATGTGTTTCAAAATAATGTCTTAATTTCGTGGAATCAGTTACTAATGCAAGTATTAGTTTTTCAAGGTGGGAGTACCTGGTCTCAGGATCCAATAGACTTTTACATACATAGTAGATGGGATGTTGGTCCCCGTTAAGATCCTCCACTAAAACTGCACTTACAGTATTACAAGATATTGAAAGTTAGAGAAGGAATGGCTCCCGATCTAATGGTTTCACCAACAAGGGTGTTGAACTTAAATAATTTTGAAGTTCTTGAAAAGAATCTTCGTGCTCTTTATTCCATTCAAACCTTTTGTTCTTCTTCAAGATGTCATAGAAAGGTTTACTGATGGGTTTGAGCCATAAGAACTTTCCTATGTGCATATGCAAACCCTAATGCTTGGATCTAGGTTTCTCTAATTGAACATGCATTGTATCCAAGACTTACAATACTAGATCTAATGTAAACAATTGAATCTAATCATATGAAATCAGATCTAAAAGAATACCTTGAATTACTTGCTTGATACTTCTTCTTCTTGGAGCTTAGAGTCACAATTGTCACTCCTCTAATGGCTTACAAACACCAAATAGCAAGAAGATGATCTTGAGAGAGATAGGAGGGAGAGAAATCGGCCCTAGGGTTTCTTGCCTTGCATGAGTGCTGATTTCCCCACCCCAAGGGATCTATTTTATACTATGAGCTACTAGGGTTTCACCTTTAACCCTAATTGAATGACTTAGGCCCTATGCAATCCAAGATCCTTCTAGATAATAGGCTTGGACGATTTTATGGTATCCAAACCCTAAAATTCGTCCACCCTCATGTCCATAAGGATACATAGCCCAAAATACAACTATCACACATTTGATAGTTTATGCCCCTTTATTCAATTAACCTCTTTAAGTCACCAAATTAATTCTCAATTAATATATGACTTATATTAATTAAATAACATTATTATTTCTTTAATATATTATTCTCATAATATATTAATAATAATATCTCTTCTCTCTTAACAAATCATCCTGTCAAGTTGCTATGGTGAAGGCAACCCAAAAGGACCATGCACAACCGGGTCAAGTACTTACCAAATATAGTTACAGCCTTAGACAGTAATCCAACAGTCTCCCACTTGGATAAGTCTAGTAACTATATATGCAAATATAATCCGATTAGCAATCGTAGCTCTCAAAGACGCTGTCAAACTCTGATCTTATCAGTATCCTGTCCTTCAGATAAGGGATCGTATAATCCTTTGTTCTAGATACCGTGCGGACAATTACATGGAACATGGTCATACTTATTGTCCTGCAATTTGTTTCTCGATCTCAGATTTACTTGACTTAGAACTTAATTGAACACATCAGTTCAGTCCTGACCGGGCCCGGCACATAAGTCAAATCAAATCATCGAGGGGCCCTGATATCGCTTTTACCCTCTTAGGATAAAAGGAACAGATAAACTTCGACTTATATGCATTTACTATCCACTAATCAAATTACACACAACAATACGTTTTATAACATCAAGTTACTGATGCGTTTGCGCATTATCAATGCATAACCAATTAACAAACAATAAACCATATATCTAGGTTTTAAGACCATATGATATTACCAACTTGTGATCACTCGTGATAAATTCCATGAAGTGATTCCAACAAGTGTGGGTTTATTCCAATGCTCAAATCAAGTTCATAAGCACTCATGAACGTTGTAGCAAACCTTTGCTATGTCTAATACACTTTAGACAATCTACACACCAATTCATGACAGTCTTCATTCATATCTACTTCCAACATATGAACGACTGTGGACTATTCGAATAATTCGATTATTATCAAATAACTTAATTATTCAGGAAGTCAAAACATGCAAAATGAAACAATAGTTAAACAATTAACATAAGAAAGTAGCTTTACTTATAAATAATACTCATTTATTTAATCATCAAATGTCAATTACATTTATCTATTACATGTTTCCAAACTATCTAATCTAAACTAATATCGTCCTTCAGCCCAATGCTCCTAGCGTGCTGCAAATGCTTAACCATGTTCAGTCCCTTCGTAAGCGGATCTGCTGGGTTATCCTCTGACGATACCCTCTTCACCATGAGGTGTCCTTCTTCTACTCGATGTCTAATAAAGTGATATTTTATGTCGATATGCCGAGATCTACCATGATCCCTTGGTTCCTTGGTCAAGGCAACCGCTCCTTCATTATCACAGAAGATTTCCATAGGCTACTTTATGGCAGGCACAACTCCAAGATCACCAATGAAGTTCTTCAGCCACATTGCCTCTTTTGACGCTTCGCTTGCTGCAATGTACTCTGATTCGCACGTTGAATCAGCTACAGTTTCTTGCTTGGAACTTTTCCAAGTCACTGCTCCTCCATTGAGGGTAAAGCCCCAGCCCGACTGCGAACGGTAGTTGTCCCTGTCGGTCTGAAAACTGGCATCACTATACCCTCGCACCTTTAAGTCATCACTCCCTCCGAGGACTAAAAACCATTCCTTGGTCCTCCGAAGGTACTTAAGTATATTCTTGACCGCAATCCAATGAGCTCTGCCCGGGTTCCCTTGATATCTACTGACCATGCTCAAAGCAAAGGCCACATCAGGGCGAGTACAAGTCATAGCGTACATGATAGAGCCAACTGCGGAAGCATAGGGTATTCGGCTCATCTCAGCTATCTCGGCTTCTGTACTCGGGCTTTGATTCTTACTCAATTTGGCATTACTCTGTATCGGTAGTTCTCCCTTTTTCGAGTTTTCCATACAAAAACGTTTTAGTACCTTATCCAAGTAAGTATTCTGACTAAGTCCTATTAGTCTCTTACTTCGTTCTCTCACTATCCTTATTCCTAAAATATAGGAAGCCTCTCCGAGGTCCTTCATAGCGAAAGACTTCCCGAGCCAGGACTTAACCTCCTGCAGAGTCGGGACGTTGTTTCCTATGAGCAGTATGTCATCGACATACAAAACGAGAAAGCTATCTATACTCCCACTGGCCTTGACATATACACATGATTCATCTTCACTTCGTACAAATCCAAACTCTTTGACTTTCTCATCGAAGCAAAGATTCCATCTGCGAGACGCTTGCTTAAGCCCATAAATGGACTTCTCAAGCTTACCCACTCTATTGGGATGCTTTGGATCGACAAAACCCTCTGGCTGAGCCATGTAAACATCCTCAGCCAACTTCCCATTAAGGAAAACGGTTTTTACATCTATTTGCCATATTTCATAGTCATGAAATGTAGCAATGGCTAGCATCACCCTAATAGATTTTATCTTCGCAACTGGTGAGAAGGTTTCGTTGTAGTCAACTCCAGGAGTCTGAGTGAAACCCTTCGCAACCAATCGCGCCTTATAAGTGTGCACGTTCCCATCCACGTCGGTCTTCTTCTTGAAGATCCACTTGCACCCGACCGTCTTACGACCTGGTACATTGTCAACCAAATTCCAAACTTGGTTGTCATACATGGACTGAATCTCGCTGTCCATCGCCTCTTTCCATTTTATAGACTCTGGGCCTGCCATGGCTTCCTTATAGCTATTAGGTTCATCTAGATTTATTAGTGTACCATCACTAATATACGTGTCCCCTTCGGTAGTAATATGAAAACCATAAAACTGGGGATGAACTCTAACTCTTTCGGAACGTCTAAGAGGTAAGGACTCGTTAATTGGTTCAACCGGAGTTTCCTCCTCGGGTTGAGCGCCAGCGTTAGAGGTTCCTTCATCGCTCGACTCTTGAATCTCTTCAAGATCGACTTGCCTCCCACTGTCTCCTTGGCTTATGATTTCCTGCTCTCGGAAAACCACTCTCCTCGCAACGAAGACAACATTGTCACTCGGTCTATAGAAGAGATATCCAAAGGATTTCTGTGGGTAGCCGATGAATATACATCGCTCACTACGAGGTTCGAGCTTGTCGTGAGTTTCTCGTCTTACAAAAACTTCACAGCCCCAAACCTTGATATGTGCCAACGAGGGAGCTTTCCCTGTCCACATCTCGTGAGGTGTTTTGGCAACCTTCTTTGTAGGTACTAAATTGAGGATATGGGCGGTAGTCTCTAAGGAATACCCCCAGAATGAGATAGGTAGTGAAGCACGACTCATCATGGAACGAACCATGTCTAGCAAGGTTCGATTACGCCTCTCAGCTACACCATTCAATTATGGTGTCCTAGGTGGCGTCAATTGTGAAACTATTCCACATTCCTTGAGTTAGTCGTGGAATTCAAGACTTAGGTACTCTCCACCTCGATCAGATCGAAGCATCTTGCTTTTCCTGCCCAATTGATTCTCCACTTCTTGTTTAAACTCTTTGAATTTTTCAAAGGTTTCTGAATTGTGCTTGATCATGTAGATATACCCATATCTGCTATAATCATCTGTGAAAGTCACATAGAAGCGATTTGCATCCCTTGTGGTGGATCTAAAGGGTCCACATACATCTGTATGTATGAGATCTAATAAACCCTCACCCCTCGCACAAGTGCCAGTGAAGGGTGACTTGGTCATCTTTCCAAGTAAACAAGATTCGCACGTGTCATCTTCTCTAAGGTCGAACGACTCCAACACTCCATCCTTTTGGAGTTGGGCTATGCGCTTCTTGTTGACGTGTCCAAGACGACAATGCCACAAGGATGCTTTATCCATACTATTGGAAGAATCCATACACAACACATCATTTCCTAGGTTATCTACAACCATAACAGTTTCATAAATTCCTTTACAAGGCATTGCTTCAAAATATAAAACACCATTTAGATAAGCATAAATCAAACCATTCTCATTATTAAACGAATATCTAAATCCTTATCTAAATAAACCATGAAAAGAAATGATGTTTCTTGCCATATCTGGCGAGTAGCAACAATTATTTAAATCTAAATTTAATCCATTTCTAAGCACTAAAGAATATACTCCAATCTTGGTGACAGGCGACGTTCTTCTCTTTCCCATGATTAGATTTATTCTTCCAATCTCCACATCCTTATTTCTTCCTAGTCCCTGCAAATCAGAACAAATGTGGTAACCACACCCTGTATCAAGAACCCAAGAAATAGCATGAGATGAATCATTAGATTTAATTGTGTAAATACCTGCGAAAGATGGCTTGATCTTCCCATCCTTGATGGCTTGCAGATATTCCGGGCAGCTTATCTTCCAATGTCCTATTTTCTGGCAATGGTGGCACTCTGCCTCCTTTGGGTTTGGGTTGGGCTTAGCAGGATCAACCTTGGTCCCACTAGAAGAGGAACCATCTTGGGACTTTCCTTTGCGGTGGTTCTTTGAAAAAGCCTTCCTCTTCTTGCCCCTTCCCTGTCCAATAGCCAAAACAGGAGCAACGGGTGGATTGGGAGTTGGTGCAATAGACTTGTCCTTGAGGTTGCTCTCAGCAGTCCTCATGAGCCCTTGGAGTTTGCTTAGGGTGACCTCTTCCTTGTTCATGTGGTAGGTCATCCTAAATTGGTTGTACCATGAGGGCAAGGAGTGAAGAACAATGTCGATAGCCAAATCTTCCCCAAAGTTGACATTCAACTTGCAAAGACGATCAACATACCTTTGCATCTTTTGCAAGTGCACATTTAGAGACTCTCCACTTCCCATTTTAGCAGTGATCATATTCGTTATGATCTCATAGCATTCTTGCCTCGCGCTTTGGTGATATCTCTCCATCAATTCTAGATGCATCTTATAAGGATACATGTCCTCATAGGATTTTTGGAATTCTGAGCTCATTGTGGATATCATGATGCAATGGACCTTCGTTGCATCACGCTCATGGTTCTCAAAGACAGCCATTTCTTCAGGAGTAGCAGTTTCTGGATTGACCTTCTCGAGCTTCTCATCGAGAACATACTCTTTTTCCTCGTAACGCGCGATCGTGCAAATGTATCTTATCCATTCGCTAAAGTTTGTTCCATTGAAAGTCACTTTTTGACAAAGGCTCATTAGCGGGAATGAGCTAGCAGTAGCGTTGTTTGCGTTAGACATCTACAAATAGAAAGGAACAAAGTTTGATTAGAATTAAGCCCCTAATTAACACCCAAAAAGAAAATTAGGGCTAGGACCCAACAACATTATTTACACATTAGAAAAGGGATTCCGTAATCCAACATGCAAATAATTTGGAGGTAAGTGAATGACGATTCACTAATTCTTCACCATGAAAAACATAAGCTTTAAGTTTTAAATGTATTGAGAATTCCTAGATTTCATTGAGATTCATTGAACCTTTCAATGACATGTTTAAATCTCGATATGCCCCTCTCGTTTGTGACTGGGATGCCGAGGATCACAAAGTGGGTGTGAATAACCATGCAAATGTACAAGGTGCCCCCACTGTTACAGTTACCTATTCAATGTGCTGGTTAACCACACACGCTCCATTGAACTATAACAAACAATGAGTCACCCTTTGCCACCTTTGCTTAGAACCCAATTAATGTGCCGGTTAACCACACGCGCTCCATTAATGTCTTAGCAAGGGTACAAAGTGTAATTTCATGGGATTGCATCAATTCACTTTTCCTAAAGTAACTAAGATTGGGAATTTTATAAAACATGTTTAGTTACTTTATATAGATTCATTATACTTATTAATGAGAGGAGGTTTGCCCTATCCTACCCGTTCGGCTAACGACCCTCCACCAGTCATGCAAGCGGTGGGTGTGAATGTACACCCATTAAGCGCTATTTTATAGGCAACAACCTTATACCCACCTTATAGACTGGCTTCGTGAATGAGGCCTACTAACGGTAAGACTAGCATTTTAAATTATACATATATATATTAAGCTTGTAATAATATAATAGTATAGAGTTGAATTTTAAACTTGTAAAATTCTAGGGATTGAAATTTAAATTATCCAAATTAAACATTTAATCATAAAATATAAAATTTCAAAGCTTGAGGACAAGTTTAGAACTTTTCAAAACATAAGGATCAAATAGCAAATAATAGAAATCAACTAATTAGATTATCTCAATTTGATCTTATTTAGAATTACTTGCAAGACAATTTATCAATTCAATTCAAATAATCAATTATAATCATATAAGGAAATTATTATTCAACTAATTGACAATTATCTTTTATTTGGTCAAGAATATACTCATATATATGATTAAAATCGGATTTTAATGACCCAAAACAGTTAAGGCAAGTATCCTCAAGTAAAACAGCAAGAAATCCCGAAACTTCCTCCTTCTGACGCTTGAACTCGCCGAGTACCCAGTGGAACTCGCTGAGTTCATCAGGCAGTCTCACAAAAATCGAATTTTTCAAGCAACAAGCAATCAACGAATGCAACAATTCAATAGAAATCAATCAAAGCTCTGATACCACTGATGGGTTTGAGCCATAAGAACTTTCCTATGTGCACATGCAAACCCTAATGCTTGGATCTAGGTTTCTCTAATTGAACATGCATTGTATCCAAGACTTACAATACTAGATCTAATGTAAACAATTGAATCTAATCATATGAAATCAGATCTAAAAGAATACCTTGAATTACTTACTTGATACTTCTTCTTCTTGGAGCTTAGAGTCACAATTGTCACTCCTCTAATGGCTTACAAACACCAAATAGCAAGAAGATGATCTTGAGAGAGATAGGAGGGAGAGAAATCAGCCCTAGGGTTTCTTGCCTTGCATGAGTGCCGATTTCCCCACGCCAAGGGATCTATTTTATACTATGAGCTACTAGGGTTTCACCTTTAACCCTAATTGAATGACTTAGGCCCTAAGCAATCCAAGATCCTTCTAGATAATAGGCTTGGACGATTTTATGGTATCTAAACCCTAAAATTCGTCCACCCTCATATCCATAAGGATACATAGCCCAAAATACAACTATCACACATTTGACAGTTTATGCCCCTTTATTCAATTAACCTCTTTAAGTCACCAAATTAATTCTCAATTAATATATGACTTATATTATTTAAATAACATTATTATTTCTTTAATATATTATTCTCATAATATATTAACAATAATATCTCTTCTCTCTTAACAAATCATCCTGTCAAGTTGCTATGGTGAAGGCAACCCAAAAGGACCATGCACAACCGGGTCAAGTACTTACCAAATATAGTTACAGCCTTAGACACTAATCCAACATTTACACCTCTGTGAGGAGCTTGAGATGAACCTATTAAGAGCTGATATTCTTCCTGTTAGTCTTTGAATATACTTTGTCAAGGATGGGGATCTTAAATCAATGATGACGTTTATTTTCTCCGTACTGGCTTCAATTACTCTTTTAGTTACCATGTATCCAAGGAACTTGCCTGATCTCATTCCAAAATGACATTTGGAAGGATTCAGCTTCATGTTGTATTCGTCTAGTATGTTGAAGGATTCTTCAAGATCCTTGAGGTGATCTTCAGCTTTCTTTGACTTGACCACCATGTCATCGATATTGACTTCCATGGTGTCCCCAGTTTCTCCTTAAACATCCGGTTAACTGGCCTTTGGTATGTTGCACCTACATTTTTAAGACCAAAGGGCATAGCAGTATAGCAATATATACTTGTTGGGGTTATAAATGCGGTATCCTCTTGGTCAGATGGTTCTATTTGAATTTGTTGGAACCCTGTTGATGCATCCATGAATGTTAATAATTCATGGTCAGTCGTTGCATCTATCATGGAATCTATGTGTGGCAAGGGAAAAGGATCCTTAGGGCAGGCCTTGTTATGATCTGTATAGTCTACACATACTCTCCATTTACCATTATGCTTCTGTACGACAACCACGTTGGCTAACCACCTTGGGAATTTGACCTCCTTGATCATCCATGTTTTAAGAAGTTTTTTCACTTCTTCTTGGATGAACTGATTCCCCTCGGGCGCAAACTTCCATCTTTTTTCATGTATGGGTCTGAAAGAAGGATGAATGTTAAGTTTTGAAGTTATAATATTTTTGTCTATACCTGTCATGTCTTCATGTTTCCATGTGAAGATTTTCATTCTTTCTTTTAGGAACTTTATTATATCTTCTCCTATGTTTTCTGGTATTGAGGATCTTATGAGTACTTTCTCATTGGGGTCCTCAACGTCCAGGGGCACTTTTTTGTATCTTGTTCTTCGGCTTCCAATACATGTCGTGCCCTTTGCTTTAATTTCTATGCTTGTCGTGGGACTATGGAAGCCTTCTTCGAGGTCTTGTAGCACTCTTTGGATTCTTATTGATCACCTATGATCTTCATTGTCCCGCATGGAGTGGCCATCTTCATACATTGATGGTATGTTGATGGGACCGCCTTCATTTCATGGGTCCATGGTCTACCTAATATGACAATATAGGAGGATAATGTATCAATTACACAAAACCGTTGCATAGAGTTTACCCCTCTATGTAGATAGGCAGCTTTATTTTGCCGACCGTATGTTTTGTTTAACCACTGAATCATATTAGCACTGAGGATCTTTTGACAATTTCGGACTCTAGGATCATCCATGAGTATAATGTTGACTGAGAATTACCCGTCGACAAGGATCCTTCTGAAAAAATGGTTGGCGATGTAAAGAGTGATCACCAATCCGTCGTGGTGGGGATCTTGGATGTGTAGTCTATCTGTTTCGTCAAAGGTGATCTCATTCTCGTTCGTGATTGACGTACTCTTATGGGTTTTTCTTCTTTTTCCATTTTTGACACTTTGGCATGCCTTTTTGCAGGAGAATACGAGGTGCCACAAATGTCAAAACATCCAGAGATAACATTGATTACCTTGGCGTCAGCAGGGGGATCCTGGTTTTTTTAGGATCTTATGAGGATTATGATCTTTTTCTTTGGATATTTCTTTTCTTCTCCTAAGGATCTATTTGAGGTATCCCTTGCCTAGGAGGTAACCGATCTCCTTCCTGACGTTAAACACCCTGTTCCGAATCGTTTCCTAATTCGAGGTTGTGACCCGAAGATCGGTTATCATAAGGCTTAGTTCCTTTGGGAAAGAGAGATTTAGACCCATTTGGGTGTGGTTAATGTAAGTTAGATGATTCGGGAGTCTGGTTTGTGATTTGAAGCCCAAGGGTATTGTTGGGTCAAATATATGGTTTATACTTTACTTTTCTAGGAAAATGTATTTTTATGTCTAGGACCGTAAACAGTTTGGTGTTTACGGCCGTATATGAGTTTACCGATGTGTTTACGACCATGAACAGGTTTACGGCCGTAAACCCATTTACGGCCCATATCTACTATATATAGGGTGAGGAGTGCAAGTGCGGCAGTAGAGAAGAGAGAGAAGGAGAGCATATTGTAGAGAGAGAAACTAGAGAGAATAATAGTGTGTGTGAGAGAATCTTATGTAAGGAGCATCATTCATATCTTCAATACATTCAAGATTCAAGTTATTCTTCTTCTCCTTCTCTTCTATTGATCTGGCATCATCCGTTTGATTGGGATTCCGCACCATTAAACGGATCTGATTGATACACAAGTAGATTGGGGACTTACAATTGGTATCAGAGTTTGGATTGTATCAATCAGTTTTGTCAGATCTGGAGCTTATTTAATCTTATTTTTGAAGGATTTCTGCGTTTTTGGATAGATCTTGGCAAAATAAGGGGGGTTTGTTCTTCACGTTTTTCATAAAAATGAGTTTTTGATCGAGTTTTGGAGCTAAAAAGGTGAAAAATCGCGTTTTTTCGTAGTAAACAGCGAAACCCCGTTTTCAGCCGTAAACCCCGTTTTCGGCCGTAAACCTCGTTTTGGTCATAAAACCCCGTTTTCGGCCGTAAAACCCTGTTTTCGGCCGTAAACCCCGTTTTCGGCCATAAACCCCGTTTTCGATCAAATAACTTCGTTTTCAGTTCTAAGGCTATATTTTTGGTTTTTAAAAAAAATGCGCGTTTTAGGTCAAATACTCTCCTTTTTGGTCAAAATTTCTCAGTTTTGGTATTAATTTTTTTTTGTTTGTTTACGGTCTAAATTTTGACTTTTAAACTTGACTTTTAAGGTTGACTTTCTTGTTTTTTTAGTCAAAGGACATTTTTGGTAAACAATGAGCTCTTCAAACACCAAAGTCAATGAAATTTCTTGTTCTCAAACTTGTATTGAAAATGTTAAAAATTTACTTGAGCATATAGAATTATTACGTAGAGAGAACGAGGACTTGAAATATGAAAGGTATCAACTTAGGAAAGGACAGAAACCCCTGAAGGCTGAATTAGAAGCAAAAACCAAAGACTTTAGAAAACTTCAGGAAGAGTATAGCAATAAGAGTGTGAATTATAGATATGTGACTAAACAACTTGCTGAGGTAACTACTGAGCTTGACACATTGAAAAACAAATTTGAAAATGAAGATTTTACTTTTAGAAAAATTGATGTGTCAATTGAAGGAGTTGCATCCATGATAGAACATAATTTGCAATTCAAAGAGAATCAGAAAAAGGGTTTAGGATATAACAATGTGCCTCCTCCTTATAATCATAATTATCAGTTTAAGCCTTTGACAAAAGAGGAAATGGACAGAGAGGCACATCTCAAATATGGCAAACCAGTTGGATTTGTGTCAGGAGGTATTCAGGTTGAAAATACAAATGTTTCTACTTCCCATGCAGATCAATCTATAAGTCAATCAAAACAAGAAGCTGAAGAGAGTGTGTCTGATAATAAAACTGTGTCAAAGTCTGATGACTTAAATTTTTTCCATATATTTGATGATATCTTTGATAATTCTGCCTTGGTTGTGCCAGAAAATGTTGAGCTGGACGATTCTAATGCTTCTACTTCTTGTGCAGGTAAAGTAGTAGAGGATGAGGACATGGAGAACATAATTAATCCTAGTTCTGCAAATTCTGATGATTATCAAACAAATGACTCCTTGAACTCTAAATCTGTTACTTCTGATCAACCTGTTGTTGAGAAATACGGGCCACTAATTCCAGTGAAACAGAGTGCCTGTTGCAAGTGTGCTTGTGGGAACAATAACAAACGAGGCAAGGACACGCCAGCAGGGGCAGGAAGAAACAAGTTCCCAGTGAAGAAAAAGACATGTTTTCACTGCGGAACACCTGCACACATTGCCAGACATTGTCCTAATCGCGCATACGTTCCCTACTATGCACAAGGCTGGCAGAACGCGCCAAGAGGGAGATCTTTCAAAAGAAACCCTTTGAGGCCACGTTCAGACAATGGTGACTGGAACGCGCAAAAGGCCAAGAATCAAAATCCCAAAGTCAAGAAGGGTATGTCGGCCAAAAAGCCAAATCCAAGAGATGCTCCAATGAAGCCAAGACTGGTTAGGTCAAATCCATCTAAGCAGCCAGTTTCAAGTTCAAAAGCAAGCGATAAGGCACCCATCGGATCGAAAAAGAAATGGGTTAAACCCAACTACAGATGGGTACCAAAAGGTTCACTCTCCTAAATCTTCTAATGATTCTAATATTTCTACATCTTCTGTTTGTGATAAGCAGGACATGTCATGGGAGAGAGTACCTTGCAAAGATGACAAAGGTCTACCCAGTTTCAAGATGGATTGGGTTCCAAAGACCAACTGATCCCGCTCTGTGTCGGAGCAACTATGGAGGCATATCATCAGACTTCGGTTTGTTGGTAGTGGCTATTCCAGGCACATGATAGGAGGCATCTCTCAACTGTACAACACTCAGAACATTCTTTGAGAGTATATGTTCTTTACGGGAAAGGTATAAAGGAAGGGATCACACGTGGGGTTTGTGCTTAACGATGTGAAGAATTTTTGAATCTGTTCTGAGATTATGAGTGTTGTTCTCAGACCTTCTGGAAGCAAATCAATCGGTGACTTACGGTTTGAGTTTTCTTCTCTATACTCTTGAGCTTATCTTAAACTAATTCATTTTGAAGAAAATTTTTTATTTCCTTATATCTCTTTCTTTAGTAGGCTGTTTTGGGAAGTGATATGAAGTATAGTGCTAAAGGGCAATTTATGATGCTTGTAATGCACTAAAGCCGAATTGTCTAGACTCTGTATTCAATGTGTTGGTAGGGACAAATGATTTAAAAGGACTAGACTCAGTTTGAAAATTGAAAGGACTTGACTAATATGAACTTAGATAGTTTCCTTTGGACTGACCATACGACGCTCAGGTAGATTGAGCAGTGAGATAAACACGGTAACCCACGAGATAAACTAAATTAATACGCATCTAGAACTGTGGCTTAACTCTTCCTTCATGTACGGACTTATGTCCTTGATTCTGGTTCTGATAGGGCGACTGGGGGGTTCTGATAAAGTAGGTATGTAGGAAATTATTTTCTTGCTTTCTGTCTCTCAGTCATATGTTGCTTCCTCTGCGTGATTGGAAGAGATCCGACCTGGAATGCAACATATGCAACTCTATTTCTAGGCGCCTCCTCACCCGACGAGTGTTCAACGTAAAATTTTGAAGAAAAGCCCAACTGCTCGAGATGAAGTCATTTATTGAAGATTCATATGTTCATATTGAAGTTGTGAAGAAATTTGAAGATTAATGCTGAAGCCAAGCTCCCGATGAAAATTAACAAGAAAAGCCAGCTAATTTTTAGGGGGAGTTTGTTGGGTCAATTAGAAAAGAAAGCTATAAACCAAGGGGGAGATTGTTGGGTCTAAATTATGGTTTATACTTTACTTTTCTAGGAAAATGTATTTTTATGTCTAGGACCGTAAACAGCTTGGTGTTTACGGCCGTATATGAGTTTACGGCTGTGTTTACGGCCGTGAACATGTTTACGACCGTAAACCCATTCACGGCCCATGTCTACTATATATAGGGTGAGGAGTGAAAGTGTGCCAGTAGATAAGAGAGAGAAGGAGAGCATATTGTAGAGAGAGAAACTAGAGAGAAGAATAGTGTGTGTGTGAGAATCTTGTGTAAGGAGCATCAATAATATCTTCAATACATTCAAGATTCAAGTTATTGTTCTTCTCCTTCTCTTCTATTGATCTAGTATCATCCGTTTGATTGGGATTCCGCACCATCAAACGGATCTGATTGATACACAAGCAGATTGGGGACTTACAGGTATAACCGTAAAGTGGCAGTTTGGGCCTTTATGAATTTTGGATTAAAGCTGGGGAAGTTTTCAGGCAAAGGAGAATTGATAGAATTATAGAGCTTCTCTTTACCTTTCCGTGGATAAAAAGAACATTGAAAATGGACTTTGACGAAGGAGTTATGGTTGATTGAAGTTAGGGGGGTTTTGGGACTTAGGCTAGTACACAACGCGTAGTTGTGAAGTTGATCGTGGGTGGCATTCGAGTACGTTGGGCGTACTCAGGAGTACACCGGGCGTACTCCCGTCAGCTAGAAACCCAAATTTTTAGGGTCTTACCCCTATTTAAGCTCATTATGTTCTTTGAGCCTTGCCTCTTATTAGCCTCCATACCTCCTAAGCCATAATTTTGACCCTTAGCCACCATCCTTATTGTTCTTGAGCTCTTGGGAGGCATCTTACTGTTTTCTAGTGCATTTAGAAGAGATTAAAGGTTATTGAAGATTCCTCACTTGGAGTGGCGCTTGGAGATCCATAATTGTCACCTTTTTGCAATCTATTGAATGTAAAAAGTTCTTATCTTGATATCTCTTTGAGTAGATCTAGTTTGGGGTAATTTGTGACACATTTTGGTCTTTTTGGTTTTTCCTTATGAGAAAGAGTTGTCCCAGGAGCTTGGTCACTAGATGTGGACGTTTTAGAGGTCCCAAATGCATAAAAATGTCATCTTGATGGTTGTTATCGACCTATGCATGTCTATTAGCTACTTTGTTGAAGTTGTGAAGCTACGGCTTGGATTTGTGACCCATTGAGCCATGCAAAAGCTCAAAGTTAATGACTTTGTGGATTAAGGCGCCTTTTGGAACTAGACTGAGCATTGGACGTTTTGGCTTAAACGATTAAGACCTTTTCTAAGTGAATTAGGAGCTGGGAGCGTACGCGGGGCGTACCTCTTGGTACGCAGCACGTACTGAGTCAACATCTCGTGGGTGAGTCAAGATCTGGAGTACACTGGGCATACTAGCTAGTATGCATGGCGTACTCATTCTGTGTGGACTTCTTTGACCTATTGACTTTTTGACCGTTGACCAGAATTTTGACCAGAGTTGACTGGTGGGTATTTTTGGTGCCTTTTAGGAAATTGGGCCTTCTTGGATTAGGCCCATGATGGTTTTTGGGCCCAATTAGGATATTGGGCCATATTGAGCTTTTGTTGCTATTGGTTTGGGCTTCGAAATTTTGGGCCAAGGGAGGAAAGGGTAAACTAGACTTTTACCCTGAGTATTAGACTATCAGGGTAGGATTCCAGCTATGGGTCGTGGACTAGTTATTTATTTGGTATTATTTGACGTCGTTAGTGCGGGGATTTTTCTAGATCAGCAGTCCGAGCTTTTATCTGAAAAATTCAGCAGCTTGAGGTGAGTCTCCTCACTGTACTCATGGGTCGAAGGCACCAATGTCGGCCCACTAGGTTCTGTTATGTTATATGTCTTTGTGACTCTTGCATGGTATGTTGGGCTAGGTCCATTAGTATGTTGGGCTAGGCACATTGTATGATCGGGCTAGGCCCATTAGTAGGTTGCGCTAGGCCCATAGATCTGGAAGGTCTAGGCCCATTGTATGTTATGTAGGGTGCTAACTGTCTTTGTGAGTTTTGCATTATTATAAGTGGGCTAGGCCCATTGGTTTGGTAGAGCTAGGCCCATTATGGTGGGTTAGGCCCAATATACGGGTTGGGCCCAACATGAGGTCTAGGCCCAATGGTATGTATGGTATGTCGTATTTGGGGAACTAACTAAGCTTTGTTCTTACAGTTTTATGGTTATGGTTTCAGGTACTTCCGGTTCGAAAGGGAAGGGCCCGGCATGATCGCAACGAATCCACCCATGTTTCCGCCTTGTGATGATTTTGGGGTTGTACTCTGATGACTATTTTATTCTGAAATACTTTTGGATGGTTGAATAAAATATAATTAGTGGTTTTTATTGAATTAAAAATAAAGTTTTTACATCATAATTTTTGGGATGTTACATGACGACTATGCAATCTTCTGTAATGTGACCAAATTCCTCGTGGTATGCACACCACTTGGACTATTCTTTCCAGGCGGTGGAATTTTCTCCCTTTCTTGTCCATCTTGCTTTGTCGCCAAGATCCTACATAGCAAATATTAAACTTGAAACATCCACAGAAAAGCAATGGTTAGTAATCTTGGGAAATTCTTCTTCCTCTCCTTCATCTTCAAGGGCATTAACCCTGTGATGATCAGATTTGGAATATGGTTTCGAATTATAGGATCTTTGGACCGAGGAGTCGGCCTTCCTATTGGGGTTATCATATGAGTTTGGTAGGTTGCTCCTCTTTTGGATCTCCTTGTCTTCTTCGATCCTTCTGAACCTTAGTGCTTTGTTTCTAACTTCGTCCATTCTTTTGAATGGAGTCATTACAAGGTCTTCATAAAAAGGAGAGTCCTTCTTTAAGCCCATTTTGAAGGCTTCTACGGAAGTTGCCATATTGATGTTGGCGATACTCAGAGCCTCCCTACCAAACGTGTTCACAAAATCCCTAAGTGATTCCTTAGGATCCTGAACCACCTGGTAAAGATCACTAGTGTTTTTTTCGAATGTTCTACTATAAGAAAATTGGTTGTTAAAAAGATTAACTGATTGAGCAAATGAAATAATAGAGTAAGAAGGAACGTTAAGAAGCCATTTTAAGGTTGATCCTGTGAGGGTCGAACCGAAACCCTTATATAGGCAAGCTTCCTTCAAATGTGTGGGAATGGGGATGATCTCCATTCTTTCCCTGTATTGTGCCACATGTTCTTCAGGATCCATAGTTCCATCGTAAGGCTTCATGCTGGGAGTTTAGAAGCGCTTTGGGACTTCAGTATCAGCTATCGCATGAGCAAATCCTGAGATCATATGGCTCATGGGGGATACTTCTGGTATGATTTGGACCACTCCGGGCACACTTGATATCATCTGCCTTAACTGTTGAAGTTCTTTGGCCATGATCGTGCCCGTTTC
This sequence comes from Lactuca virosa, assembly GCF_052849685.1. Lineage (NCBI taxonomy): Eukaryota > Viridiplantae > Streptophyta > Magnoliopsida > Asterales > Asteraceae > Lactuca > Lactuca virosa. The sequence continues at coordinate 366,475,129 of NC_136433.1, read as the reverse complement.
TGCATCAAGGTCCATATAGTTAGTATTAAAAGTATAATTATTCACGAAGTTACCAGGATCCTTGCTATTAGGAGTGATGAAGGTTTCGTCGGGATCTTGGATCACATAGGCTCACTCGTTTGGAGTTGCACCCCAAGGGGGACCAGGTGTTGATGTTGAGGATGCTATCTCCTGGCGGTTTCCTGAGGATCCTATATTGTCAAAGTTCAAGATCTTGGGCTGCAAGATCGAGGGTGCTACTTCTTGGTGTTTATGGATCTCCGCCCTCATTCTCTCTATTTCCTTGAGCACCGTCATGTTGTCCTCCTGTTGCTGGCTAACTTTTCATTCCAATCTCTTCATCATAGAAAAGAGCTCGTTGTTGGAAATCACTGCAGGATGATCCTGAAATCCTTGGGTAGTGACCGGAGAGGTGTTTTTCTTCAGTGCCTCAGAAGTCTTTTTAGGAGCTCCGCTTGGAGGTGTTGGAAGGTTTCTATAGGAAATGGGAAGAATAGAGGAAGTGGATAAAGTTAGTTGGGTAGGCATTATTCTTGAATGATTGTGAAGACCACGGCCCCACGGTGGGCGCCAAGTTGTTTTGGTCAAAATTTGAGCAAGTATTATTCAACCAAATTGTATAAGAGGTTTTGGTATTTAAGGTAATGCAAGTACCGAATAATGATCAAAGTGAGACAAGTGAGTTACAAGGAAAGCCCTTGATCCTTTATAGGATCTCCACCATAAAACCGTGGGAGGTGATAATGATCACTTGCCTTGTTGTTTTTATTGATTTGAACGTGAGATTACAGAAATGGTGATGATAATACGAATGCCAACGATAATGATCAGGATCTTGAGGTATGTTTATGTTGAATAGGTGTCTAAGCTCATAACTATATTTGGTATGTACTTGACCCGGTTGCAGCATGGTCCTTTTGGGTTGCATTCGCCAAAGCAACTTGACTGGATGATTAATGGAGAAAGAGGTTATTATGGTTTATTAATATATTATATGAATAATATATGAAAAGAGAAATTATATTGGTTAATTAATATTGATTAAGAATTAATTTTGTGGTCAAAAGATATTAATTGAACTTAGGGGACAGGAATTGCAATTATAAGATAATTGGATTTTGGGATGTGGATCCTTTAGGAAGGGATGGACGAAATCAAGGGGGAAGCCCACATTGATTTCGTCCAAGGCCTTATTTCTGGAAGGCTCCTTTCGACTGCTTAAGGACTAAGCAATCCATTTAGGGTTTTGACTAAAACCCCAGCAGCTCACCTATATAAAGGACCCTAGGCTTTCCATTTTCGGCGACCAGAAGAACCCAAAAGATCTAAGAGCCGATTTTGAGCCTCCTTCCCCTCTCTCCAAGATCATCCAACTTGCCTTGGTGTTTGTGATTGATTAGAAGTATTACACTTTTGATACTAAGTCTTTCAAAGGTTGAAGATTCTTGCTACAATTGAAAGGTAATCATCTAAACTTGATTTAGTAACTGTTTTCGATTTTTGTATGCTAGTATTAGGGTTTACAAGCTTTGGATGATTTGCATGTACAATTAGAGAAACCTAGATCCAAAGCTTTAGGGTTTGCATGTGCACCATAGGATTGATGTAATGCTCATAACCCATCAGTGGTATCAGAGCCTAGGCTGTTTTCTATAGTATTTGATGCCTTGTTTGATCATTCATTGCTTGAAAAACCGAGATTTCTGCTCTCTGACAGCTGAACTCGTCGAGTCACCAGATGAACTCGACGAGTCCAGTTAGTGACTCGGCGAGTCAGAGAGCAGATATTTTGGGATTTTGGCCTATTTTGGATTGGGATAATTGCCAAAACGTTTTTGATTAATAAAATCCGATTTTTATTAAATTGATACGATTATCCTCATCCAAATAGAAGATAATTGTCAATTAATTAGATAATTATTTCCTTATACGATAACTTTGATTATTTGAATTATTTGATTGAATTATCTTGCCATGAAATTGAATTAGGTCAAATTTCAGATAATCACTAATTAGTTGTTTAATTAAATTATTTGTAATTTGATCTAGAAAGTTTTGAAAAGTTTCAAAACTTGCCCTCAAGTTTTGGAATTCAAATTTTTTATTACAAGCTTAATTTTGATATATTTAAATTCTAAACCCTAGAATTTTTCAAGTTTAAAATTCAACCCTTATACTATTATAATATTATAAAATTAATAATATATATGTATAAGATTAAGCTAGTCTTACCGTTAGTAGGCCTCATTCACGAAGCCGATCTATATGGGGGGTATAAGGTTGCTGCCTATAAAATGACAGTTTAATGGGTGTCCACTCTCACCCACCGCTTCCTTGGTTAGTGGAGGGTCGTTAGCCGAACGGGTAGGATAGGGCAACTAATTCCTCATTGAAAGTATAATGATTAAATAAAGTAACTAAATGTTTTTTTTTTAATTCCAAATCTTAGTTACTTTAGGAAAAATGTGAAATGATGCTATTCCATGAAATTACACTTTGCACCCTGCCAAGTCGTTAGTGGAGTGTGCGTGGATAACCGGCACACTAATATGGACTAACAATGGTGGCAAAGGGTGGCTCGATGTTTATCATAGATCAATGGAGTGTGTGTGGTTAACCGGCACATTGATTAGGTGATTTGTAACATCGAGAGTACCAAGTACATTTGCATGGTTATTCACACCTTGTTTGTGATTAGGTGATTTGTAACATCTCAAAATACCTAGGAGTTTCAATACATTTAAAACTTAATTTCCTTTTTCGTTTTTCATGGTGGAAATTAGTGAATCGTCATTCACTTACCTTCAAATTATTTGTAGTTTGGATTACGACATCCCTATTCTAAATTGTAAATAATGTTGTTGTATCCTAGCCCTAATTTCTCATTTTGGGTGTTATATAATCAAACTTTGATCCTTTTCTATTTCAGATGTCTACTCATAACAACAACGCTTCTGGCTCGACCCCTTCTGGCTCATTCTCACTCATGAACTTGTGTGGGAGGTTGATATTTGATGGGACCACTTTCAATGATTGGATCCACAACATTCACATGGTCACCCGCTACGAGGACAAAGAGTATGTTCTCGATAAGGAGCTGAAAGAGGTCAACGTCAACACTGCTACTTCTGAACAAATTGTTGCTTACGAAACTCATGAGCGAGATGCTACGAAGGTTCATTGCATCATGCTCGCAATAATGACTGCTGAACTCCAAAAGTCCTACGAGGACTACTATCTCTACGAGATGCACCAAGATTTGATGGAACGTTACCATCAAAGTGCCAGGCAGGAGAGGTATGAGATCATCGCCTCGATGATCACTACCAAAGTGAAGGATGGAGAGTCCCTCACGGCCCACTCATAGAAAATGCAGAGATTCGTGGACCGTCTGCTAAAGTTGAATGTGAACTTCGACGAGGAGCTAGTGTAAGGGCCTAAATCTGAGGAACCAAACCAATGATCAAACAAATAGCAATCAATCAAAGTAAGAACAAAGTAGAAGAAGGATTAAAACAAGCATGCACACATTTATGTCACAAAAACGTCTAGTACACCTTGGACACCACACTAGGCCATGAACAGAATGGCCAACTCGCTACTTACGACATAAGACTGACAGACCCCTATATATAGCAACAAGCCAACCGCAAACGGGGTTCACAGCCGTGAATAGGTTCACGGCCGTAAATACCCTTACAACCGTAAACACTAAAGCAAAAGAGCTACAAACACCCTGAATCTATCAAGACACATATACTCTATGAATGACTAGCCCAAACCACATAGATGTAACCTTTCAATCTCCCCTTGGTTTGTGGCTTGCATTGACTCGGTCCTTCACAATGATAAGCATATCCGACCTCCCCATGGCACCAAGCCATATCTTCTTCTGGATGATCTCTGTAACCATTGGAGTGTATTCTTTAGCTGCACTCTCAAAAATCTCTTCAGCTACTGGATTTCATGTTGAGCCAGCTGGTGTATAGCCCACTTTCCAAATTGAAATAGATCCCTCTTGTCAAACAAGCGAAAGCTACCATCTGGAAATTTGATGACAGCAGAATTTGTGGATTCATCAAAGACCCAGTAAAGCATATTTCTCAGAGAACCATCGCAAAAATTCTGCAAAACAGGAACCTGTCTCACTTGATTAGTAGGTGGCCACAACACCATCATGAAAGTCTCGTTAGTCATTGGATCCAGTATGTGATGATGTGTTATGATGATGGACTCAGCAGCCTTTATATCAGTAAATCCCTTTTTTACTTGATTCTCCAGGAAAAGCTTGAAATGAGTTGCTCGTGGATTATTGGATGGATTAGCAAAGGGAGCATTAGCAAGTTCAGAGAGATCAACTCTTGTCCATGAGTTGAAATCATAAAAGTCCTTGTAATACTCCACATTTGAACTTTTACGTTTCACAATCCACATATTCAATCTGTCATGAAAACCCCACGACACAATTCCTGATCTATCACCATATTTGTGACCAAATCGTTTATGTTGAAGCTCGGTTACGGCGATTTGGGGTTGATCTCCACGAGCATTTTGATCTGAATTCTTCTTGAATAGCAACTTTTGTTTCTTAGAAGACGCTGCCGATTTAGCACATATTAAAGAAGCTATGTGAGGAGCTTGAATTGGTTCTTTTTCAAATCGATCAACAATTTGAGTTGTTCTCATAGTGAGCGGGTCAACATGGGGGTCTTGAGAAGACTGGCCCGCTCTGAACTCTTCAACTGATGATTTGAACTTGTCTCCAAGTTCCTCTACCAACTTTCCTTTTAAATTATAGTAACATGCAGTTAGAGTCCCAAGATGTGTCTGCATATCTGAAATTTGCTTTGACTTCAGAGTAACATCTGCTTCAAGCTAAGCGATTTGAACATCATGATGTCCAATCAAGAGGTCCTTCTCTATTGTTTTCCTGTTGAGAACACTGATTTCTTCTCTAAGCTTGGAAAATAAAGGATCATCATCCTCTGAATGGCCTTCCTCAATAGATATTCCTTTGGCACGAGAGGAAAGCACTGAACATTGTTGCTGTGCCAAGTGCTTTGCAAGCCTCACAGAGTACGCATCATGCGAAGGCCTTGGAGGAGACGATCCCTAAGAAGCTGATGAGCCTCCAGTTTCATACACAGTGCTTGGACCTTCTTGGGTTGGTTCGGGTGATGCAGCAACAGTTATTGTTGTTGTTGATTGACTTGGCGGGGCTTGTTCCAGAATAAGTATTCCCGGCCTCTGATCATGTCGTCTCCTTTTCAATGGAGGCTGGGAGGTTTGAGTCATCAGAGGATGACTCACAGATGGCACTGAAGTCGAAATAGCAGCATCAAGGGGAGGAATCCCTGAAGTCGCAACCATATGAATTGAGGTATCAACCATCTGTATTGAGGTAGGAGGCATCGTTTCTTGAACATCTTCAGCTTCCCCTATCTTTGTTGCTTGTGGAGCAACATCATTGATATTGTCAAAGAAAATGTTGAGGTCTGCATTTGATAAGAAACACTCATTGCTTTCGAAATTTAAAGGAATGTCGCCCTTATCAAAACCCGAGAGATCAATATCATGATAAAGATCATCCTCATCTTCTTCATTATCATTCATAGCTACATTTTCCACCAAACTCTCTTCAAACTCATCATTTTCATCATCATCTTCTTCTTTCTCATCGTAGTTGCTTTGAACCTCCACGTTTGTCATCTGATCATGTTCCTCTGCCATGATTGCGACAGGAGGAACTCTTTCTTCTTCCTTTTCAGAAGCAGTGATTACATCATCCTCAGATTCTTCATATGCAGATGAGCTTTTAGTTGCAGATGAATCACTGACTTCTGCAAATTTACCAAACTTCAGTAACGAATGTTTCCCTTCAAACATAAATTTTCCTTTTCTGTTTTGTTTCATGAGACCAAAGGTTGTGGAACCATGAGACTTCAAATAAATTGTGTCTCCCCTTTTCCCAATTTCTGGATATTTCTTGTTAAAAATCATTTGAAGGAACCTTGGAAACATCATAAATTTGTCTCTGCCCTTCCCTTCAATGTTGCCAACCATATCATTCAAGATGAACCTTGAAAATTTGAAATCCAATACCGCATCCAACGCAGCAATTGCTCCGGTGTTGTGCAACGAGATCTCGTCAGCCCCGACTCTTCTTCCCGAAATGCAGCTAATGAAAACATGAACCAAAAACCTCCAATAGGGTGGAAGTAATTTCTTGATAATTATTGGAAATACACCCTCATACCCCATGCGAGCTATGATTTCTTTGGTCTGGTCCAATGAAAGTTTGGTTGGAAAGCCTGGCTGGTCATCGATTTGAAGAACTTCACGAATTACTTGCTCGGTGATTGAGACTTTCCTGTTGTGTATAGTGGCAACCACTGAGATAACCTCACCATTTACTTTGAGTACAGTGGCAGTTACCCAGAATTGTTTCAATGGCTCTTGTAAAATAACTTGACTTGCGGTAAGAGCAAAAGTCAAGCAACACTCCTTCAACCCATTGACCATGGATTTAAAGTCACCATGAGGAGCAGGTGGATCAACTAAGAAGACAGCAAGGTTGTGAGTGTCTGAAAACCTCAAGTTTGCCATAGCGATCTGCACTTAACCAAGGCAAGTAAGAAACCAATGATTTAAACAATTAAGTTTTAGGTTTTTCTCATTAAACAGTTTAATCAGGCTTTAATTATTTATTAAGTGAGAAAAATTTAGGTCCACAAATTGGGGTTCACGGTTCCAAAGGGGGTTCACGGCTAAAAAGGGGGTTCACGGCCGTAAACGGGTTCACAGCCGTGAACCCTTCAAGGGGTTGTGAACGCCGATCAGATCCTTTTCTTCGATTTAGGCCATGATTCACGGTTGTTTTTCGAATATTTTAGTATGATGGTGATCGAAAAAGGCATACCTACAGGATGAAACAAACAATTTTACGAAAATAGATGAATCAAAAATCGATGATGAGAGAAAGAAGAGGAGCTTGCGGCCGTGAATAGAAAGAGAGAGTAAAAATGATCTCCGCCAAGAACTCATCCTTTTATACATGGACCCTACCCGGTCCATCGCCTATGGGCTGCAACCCAAGATGGCTTAAGTTTAAGCCCAATACATCAATTCATTTTAAAAATAAAACATTTTGAGGACTTTAAAATTAAAAATTAAAAAAACTTCAAACTAAAATCTAAAAATTCAAACTAGAATAGAAATAATTTTTATTTTTTTTTAGCAAATTAAAAATAAAAATAGAATAAAAAATAAAATTGGAATGAACTAACCCTAATTTCTCCTTTTCACAACTACAGATAATAATTTTGTGATGAAGGGATCAAAGTTCTTAGACAGCCTTAATCCATTTATCGGTACCTCCACCTTCATGTCTAGATCTGATCGATCGCCGGTATTGTGGTCCACTTAAACACGAAAGATTTGTGACAATTTTGGAAAGACTATAAGTGACAAAGTATTTGACCCTACGTTCCTAGATAGAATTCCTAAGGACCACTCATCTGACGACGACCAAGGATATTGTTATCCACCTAAATTGAGCAGCGAGATCTACAGACAACCTAGTGATTGTTCAATTTTAAATGTACTAGAACATGTTTCCCGCTTCCTGACATACCCCAATAATCAGGAACTTCCAAAGTACTCCTTACTTTAGGTGAGCAGACAATTATTATGGGAGAAGTTAGATTTAGAATAAATATGCTATACACCCAGGTCGGATCTCTTCCAATCTCACAGAGGGTGAAACATATGACTAACCAGATTTAGAGGGACTGAGAAGTAGAATGGTGCATACGATGTGTACCAGGTTGGATGTATTTCAATCACGCAAAGGAGACAGCATATGACTAACAGACATTAAGAATTGCATAGATAGAAGATGCAGAGAAATAGAATTTCATATGTTGCAGTCCAGGTCGGATGTATTTCAATCACGCAGAGGAGGCAACATATGACTAACATAAAGAAAGCAAGAAAATAATTTCCTACAGACCTACTTTATCAGAATTCCGCAGTCGCCCCATCAATACCGGAATTAAGTACAGAGTCTGTACATCGAGGAAGAGTTAACAAAGTTCTAGATACGGATTACTTTAGTGTGACCGGTGGATTCTCGTGTATATCTCTCTGCTCAATCTACCCAAGCGTCATATTTTCAGGCTAAATGGAACTATCTAGGTTAAGATTTGTCAAATCTATAGATTCGTTAAGTTCATCTACACCTAGTCAAGTCCATTTAAATATTTCATGCCTACCAACGCAATGAACACAGAGTCTAGACAATTCAGCTTTGGTACCTTACACAGATTCAGATTGCCTGTTATCACCTGTTGATATCACTTCCGTTCACAACACCTATAGAAACATGCTACTGAAAGAACACTACTTTTGGATTTTTGATTTTCTATTTTTCTGTTTGGTTTTTGTTTATTTCTCCACCTAAATTTGTGCATGGATGAGAATGAAAACTAAATGCGCAAATTTAAACTATCCTAAAACAAAAGTTAGTCCTCAAAGCATATCATTTTCAAAAATCCAACAAGCACATCAAATCGAGCTTTGTTAAACGGTTTTGAGAACAGGTCTGCCACATTATTAGCAGTGGGAATTTGTTCCAACCGAATGAGCGAACACTCAAAACAATCTCTGATAAAATGAACTTGGATATCGATGTGCTTGGTTTTCGAGTGTTGGATAGGATTTTTAGCAATTTGAATTGCAGCCTCATTATTGCAAAAAATAAGGGTTTCTAGAAAATTCAAACCGTAATCCATAAGCTGATGTTGTATCCAGATAACTTGAGAACAACAAGCAGAAGCGGCTACGTATTTTGCCTCTGCTGTTGAGGTTGAGACTGTATGTTGTTTCTTGCACTGCCATAACACCAACCGATCACCAAGAAATTGACAGCCTCTAAACATTGATTTCCTGTCAAGCTCATAACCTCCATAATTACTGTCAGCAAAAGCATATAAATCAAATTCGGAATTTTTCGGATACCAAAGACCCAATTTTGGGCTGCCTTTGAGATACCGAAAAATTCTTTTGACAACAATAAGATGTGAACGTTTAGGATTAGCCTGGTATCGTGCGCATTGACAAACCGCGAACATGATCTCTGGCCTGCTTGTGGTTAGATACATCAACGATCCGATCATCGATCTGTAGTCAGTCTGATCTACTGATTCGCCTTCAATATCTGGAGTCAACAGAGGTCACTCGGCCATTGGCGTCAGTGCAGGTTTTGCGTCTCGAAACCCGAACTTCTCTAGCATATCTTCAACATCCTTGGCTTGATGTATTAGGATTCCGGTTGAGTCTTGTTTGACCTGAAGCCCCAGAAACATGGTCATTTCTCCCAGAGAACTCATCTCGAACCTGTTCTTCATAACGCTTTCAACCTCTTTGCACATCTTCGAACTCGTTGACCCGAAAATGATATCATGGATGTAGATTTGAACGAGAATCTGATCGGCACCAACATTCTTAATGAACAAGGTTTGATCGATTGTTCCCCGTGAATAGCCATGTTCCAGCAAGTGCTTTGTAAGAGTTGCATACCATGCCCTTGGAGCTTGATGTAACCCGTATAAAGCCTTGTCCAACTTGTAAACGTGATTAGGAAACTTCAAGTTGACAAACCCAGGAGGTTGATCGACGTAAATTTCTTCCTTCACAGCGTCGTACAATAAGGCAGTCTTGACATCCATCTGGTAAACCGTGAAATTCATGTAGGAAGTGTACGCAAGGAAGATGCGAATGGCCTCTAAGCGAGCGACCGGAGCATAAACTTCGGTGTAGTCAAGACCCTCAATTTGGAGAAATCCACGTACGACCAATCGAGCCTTATTTCTGTAACATCCCCCTCTGGCACGTATCATAATATTGTCCACTTTGGGCCACTACGGACGAGGACTTCCCAGGGGGTCACCCATCTCGGTACTACTCCCACCCGAGCATGCTTAATTGTAGAGTTCTTATGGGATTTGCTGCCCTTACTGCTTTAAAACGTGTTGTGACAAGGAAGGTATCAACACCCCTTATAAGGAGTATTTAGTTCTCCTTCCAAGCCGATGTGGGATCAGGTGCAACCCACCTTCACCCCCTATTATAGGGTTCGACGTCCCTGTCGAACACATCGACCCGTGCCATAGCTTTGATACCATTTGTAACATCCCCCTCTGGCATGTATCACAATATTTTCTGCTTTGGGCCACTCGGCACGAGGACTTCCTAGGGGGTCACCTATCTCGGTACTACTCCCGCCCGAGCACGCTTAATTGCAGAGTTCTTATGGGATCTGCTGCGCTTACGGCTTTAAAACGCGTTGTGACAAGGAAGGTATCAACACCCCTTATAAGGAGTATTTAGTTCTCCTTCCAAGCCGATGTGGGACCAGGTGCAACCCACCTAATTGTAACGCCCCGATTCTCATGTATTGATTTAATATAAAGTTTCTTTATTTCAAGGGCTACTCGACGAGTTGGTTGCCCTACTGGTCGAGTAGCAGCGGGTTATACCACACGTTTTAATGACCTACTCGCCGAGTCCAAGAAGGGACTCAACGAATAGGAGCTGGCAGATGAAACCCTAAATCCTGGGGTTTTGCACCCTATTTAAAGAATCATAAGCCTCCTTCAGCCTCTTTATGGTCCCTTGAGAGTCCATAAAAACCTAATTCGTGTGGTGTTTCCTTCTTGTGTGTTTTAAGCTTTGGAAGGTGGATCTTTGAAAAGAAGAGCTTGGAGGACAAGAGGCTAGAAGCAAGGAAAACTGTGGGGATCAGAAATCAACCTCAGTTAGCATCATTGAAGGTATCAAGTCGTCACCTTTACCTCATTTCTTTCTAGATCTCACTTGGGTGAGGTTTAGGGTTATTTTTGGCTTGGTTATGATGATATTGTGGTGAATGAGCTAGGTCTGAAGTTGCAACTTCAGATTTGGACCCTTTTTGCGTTCTAGGTTCATAAAGTTTCGAGCTTGGTCATGTATGAAGCCTTCCTTGAGTGTAAAACTCCATTATAAGCTTGGATTTGTCATTAAGAGCCTTTAGAGCCATGTATGCACGTAAAGTTTGCAACTTTACGTGATAAACATGCCTTAGATGCTTGGATCTGCAATATAGAGCCGCTGCATGGCCTAAAAAGTATCTGTATGGGTGAAGGTCTGAAGGAACTCGGCGAGTTGCATAGTCAACTCGGCGAGCCACATGAAGATGGCCATGTACTCGACGAGTTGGATGAACAACTCGGTGAGTCCATTGAAGATTGCCTTGAACTCGGCGAGTCAGTCGAAGACTCGGCGAGTCGGCTAGGGTTTCTCTTAACCTTTGGACACGTATGAACTCGACAAGTTATAGGGGAACTCGCCGAGTCAACCTAGGATTTCACGACTTCTCGAGTCCAGGAAGAACTCGACGACTCGGTGAACTGCACTCGACAAGTTGGGTCAACATGGACTGTTGACTTTGACTGTGGACGTGGACTTTGACCAAGGGTTGACCAGTTGACCTATGGGGTATTTTTGGTGATTTGGAAATTTATGAAAAAGGGTTTTGTGGTAACTTTAGGTGGAGGAGTTCATGTTGGTGATCTGAGAGTTGAGCTTATCACTTCAGTATGACACTTGAGAGGTGAGTTATCCTCATCATATCAACAGGGTCTAAGGCACCATGGTCGGCCCTTTATGGATTTGTATCCGCATTATTACATGATATGTTACTGTTTTTGATCCTGGTAGTTAGGATGGTGATATGTTTATGTTAGTGACCTGGTTAGGTCGATATCCTGGTTATAGGATTATGCTATGTTAGTGACCTGGGTAGGTCGGTGTCCTGGTTATAGGATGTTGCTATGCTATTTGATCTGCTAGATCGGTTTGACTTTTATTATGATAGCATATGATATGTATGTGCACATGTTTATTTGATTGGGGGTTGGGTTGAGGCGGTCCTGCTTTGTGCTGAAGTCCAACATACCCAGGGCCGTCCGGATATACTACAGACCCAGGAGGGTGTGCTAGTTAGACCGAAGGCCCGACGAGAGGTACGGATAGGCTGTAGGCCCTGTGAGGCGGTCCAGACGTGCCGAAGGCTCGGAGAGCGGTCCAGATAGACGGAAGGCCTGCGAGGCGGTCCAGTCAGTCTGAAGGCTCATTATGCATGCTGTTTGCTTACATGATTATATGATATGGTTATGAGGTTGGTATTTTGGGGGTAGCTCACTAAGATTTCGGGCTTACAGTTTCAGTTGTTGCTTCAGGTACCTTTGGTGATCGCGGGAAGGCGAAGGCATGATCGTACCGCTCCTCCTGCTGTTATGATTTTTATGATTTGATACTGGGATACTCTGATATTTAGTATTTTGAAAACAAACTATTTAATGTTAAATGGTTTTAAGTGTTTTGAAAAAGTTTAAAATTGGCTTGAATTTTATGGGTGTTACAATTTCGCACAATGACCCCTGAATCATCTTGCTTGTTTCGATAGACCCAGCGTGTGTCGAGTGACTTCTTGCCCTTAGGTAATTCAACCAGCTTCCAGACCCCAAGCTTTTCAAATTGATTCAATTCCTCATGCATAGCATCCACCCAACTGGGCTCATTCAAAGCCATTTCAACATTCTTTGGCTCTATTTGAGATATGAAGCAAGAGTAAAGACATGTATTAACATATCCACTCTGACTCCTTGTTCGAACACTGTCGCCCAACTGACCAACGACGTTTTCGATCGGGTGATCGCGTTGAATTCTGGAAGGAAGCTCCTGGCTGATGTCATTGAGCATTACGGAAAGGTTGTAAATAATGACAAATCCATCATCTGCTGAATGAACCACCTCAGACGAACTAGAATCGTGAGAGGGGCTTGCAACAAACTCGTTAGCGATTGGTTCAGGAAAGAGCAGTTCCATAAATGTTTGAGTAGCAGCGGAAGCATCTCTGGGCATGAACTCTATTTTATCAGGAGTAAGAAGAGTGGCATCAACATCTGGATTGGTTTGATGACATGGAGAATCAGACAAATTACTTGGAACAGATGTATCCACCGTAGGAGTCGTAGAAGACACCACCGGTGGTCTGTAAACAACTTCTTCGTCCTCATCTTCAATCACAGTCTTCGAGCTAGAACAGGAACCAGATAAATCATTTGAAAACCCATTGAATCATTTGAAAAGAGATGTGTAGTCAAATAACCAATCTGGACCAACTCTAGCATCCATCTCGTTCTCCTCTAACCAGCGCACGTCGAAAGATTCTACGATCTGCTTTGTTTTCTTATTGTAGACTATATACGCTGTGCGAGTAGCATACCCCACAAAGTAACAATCATCAGCTTTGGCATTGAATTTGGGGTTGGATTCCAGATGAAGGAGGGTGCAAGGACAACTGTCACAACTGGCATTTTAGTTGGGAAATTCTATTCCTGTGTAACCATTCAACTATTGTAAAACATATACTCTAAGTAAATCTCACTCAATGCTCATTTAGATTCACCATTCGTGTTTATCAAAGAGTTTGAAGCCCTAAGATCCATGGTTTAAGTCCACATTGGACTAGGAGTTCCTTATTGGGCCTAATGGACCAATAAGCACCCAATTCAACTTTATTGGACTTAGAAGCCCAAATTGGATCCTAATTGGACCCAATTCATAAAACTAAAACATTTTTGACCATTTGGGCCTAGAATGATTCATTCTAACCCTAATGGGCCTTATTGGGCCAAAACTAATCCAATTAACCTTAGTGAGCCATAAGCCTATTCTTTTACACTATTTGGGCTGTGAATGCTCCCAAGGGCCCAATGGGCCGAAAAATGTTATGTTTAGGATCCAAATATCCTAACTAAAGTTAATAGTCCCAAACCACTCCACCCTTCTTCTTGGCCCAAAATATCAGCCCTTGTATAAACCAAAAAAAAAAGAAGAAGAAGTGAAATGGGGGGAGGGTTGACTTTGGAGTGCCACCTCCATATTGCCCAACATGTTTCAATGCTAAGATCTTCCATGCATCTATGCTAGTCACTTCACCACCTCCCTTCCCCTCTCTTCTTCTACCTTCGGCCGAGAGCCAAAACACACACATATACACTTGAAAATTATCTCCAAGCATCTCTAAAATCATCCTCTTCCTTCCTCCAATATCTCAAAATTTTGCTAGGGTTCTAAGGATCTTCATCAAGTTATTCAAATATTTGGTAAGTTATTGTCAAAAACAAGTATCTTCTTTCATCTTAACATGAAAAACTCATTCTTACATGGTTTTTATCCCATGATCTCACCTTAGAAGCCTCATAAACTCGAGATTCACAACAAAGCTGTGCTAAGACCAAAAATCCTTCCCACTTCTTCATCAAAAACTGAAACATCAAGCAAAGGAATTGACAGTCAACAATCAAACGTTCTAGCTCTCACCCCTGATTTAACGAGACCACTCTTGTAGAATGTCACCTGAAATCCCTTTTTCTTTTTGAGAGGTCCTTATGAAAACATCTATTACCAAGGATTTTCTTCCCAACGGATCCATTTTTTTTTTTTTTTGGGTTTTCTAAAAACAACTATCAACAAGTCACTGAAAATGAACAAACCTACTTGTTTAACAGGCTACATCGGTCTCACAAGTACTTCGTCCACTTTCGGTCTTATATCAAGAACCAAAGCATGGATTGAAGCTCAACCACCATCAATAGCCTTATAATAAAAAGATGTCTTTCAATGCTTCTTAACAAGTATTTGATCGTATTTTCACGGGGAACCACACAAGCACTTCGAAGTCTCTCTTGACTTTAAAGGAAGGGATTCGTGCCCGGGATCAACTGCTTCATGTCTTGATTGACATCACAAATATCCCACATAAATTTTGATTTATTTCTTTATCTTTCACACTATCTTGCACGAAAATATTTACAATTTTTCCAAACTCTTGTGCGGTTTCTAATAAGCTATTTTCAGACATATAGCTTCGGTTCTTTATGGTGGTGTTGATTTATTTACAAAGATAAGGGTGAGTCAGCATGAATTTGAAACGATTAAAAATTTGAACAGGAGATAAGGATGGAAAGGCGCGTGAATTTGAAACGGCACCTAATATCACGCCTGATTTTTCTCTCTCCTGGCGATGGTATCTCTCTCCTGATTTTTCTCTCTCCCAGCTGTCAAATCATGCTTTTTTAGGCGTCGATTCAGAAGATAGTCGAATCATTACTGCAAATTTTTTTCTCTCCTGGCGATGGTATATAAGGTTTTCTCACATCTCTTGGGTTACTTTACCAATTCTCTGCTTTGTCAATATCAAATCGGCTTTTTTCTACTGTTCATCTTCTTCTTCACACCTGCAACAATGGCTGAATCTTCCTCTGTTTATGAACAAACTGCTCAGTCATCTCTTCTGACCATCAAACCCAATCATAATCTTATCATCGAACTGAACCCATTCGTCTATGATTCGTACATGCTTCATGTGGTCGAATGTCTCAAGTATTCCCCGCTGGTGGTTGCTCTCACACAGGTTGAATGCGTTCTAATGTTGCTGCTTTCTCAAGTGTACTCAACCGCTATCTACGATAAAGCTAAGGAGCATATCTTCTTTGAGATCGTCAATCAAAAGACGTCGATTTCAAAAGCTAGGTTTTGTTTATTGCTACACCTTACTGTCGCCGATTCCATGATTAACCCTTATTCCATTACCACTACTCAACTGTTCTCGATGTTCTATGATATGGGGTACACTGAGATTCTCACCACTGTCACCAAGTTCAAGAAATCTTGTCTTCCTCCTCAGTGGAACAGTCTAGTTACCCTCCTCTCTGAGGGTTTATCAGAGAGGGTTGCAGGTTCTGATGGATCTTGCAGAGCGTTCATAACCCTTCTTTATGGTCTGTACCATGGGGTTAACGTGGATTTTGGATCAATCCTCTGGTCTCAACTGGTTCAGAGTATAAGCCCTTCTTCAAGGTACTCTGAAATCTCATGTGCTAGGTTTTGGACTCTAGTCACTAATTGGGCGATGGAAAAGTTTCATGTTCCAACAATGGCAGATTCATTGATGTCATATATTGCTACGTTTCACACGACGAGGATCCTTGTCTCAGATGCCTCCAAATTTCTCTTCATTGGTTCGGTTCCGGAATCTATGTACAAATATGTTTCCAATGAAACCAAGGTCATCACTAAGTAGAAGAAGCTAACCCCTACAGGTCCACGACAGCTTACTCCAGCAATGCAACGCTCGCTAGATGCTGCAGATAAACCGGTGAAAAGAGGGAAGAAGCCTGATCGAAAAGGGGAAAAGGACGATCAATCTCCAAAGTTTCTACTCTCAAGAAATACAAGTTTGAACACGTAGCACCTACTGCTCCAAAGAAACAAAAGATCAAGGTGAAAGCTTATAGGCCGAAGTCTCCTTATCCATCTTCCAGTGACTCTGAGTATGTCCCATCTGACGCACAAACAGACCCCGAGTCGATTGAAGACGATGTTTCTCAAACCGAAACTCCGCCTAGAGATAATTCGCCTCCACCCTCACCAACTAATGACAGTAACCGAAACTTACCTCCTCATTCTCCTACACACTCGGTTCCTATTACTATTGATCCCTTTCCTCCACCCATCTCATCTACCCCTACTACCTCGATTCCAATTCCAACCCCTTTGTTCACTACAGTTACTACCACTACTACTTCTCCAACCGAACCTACTGTTCGTGTCAACGTATCTGATACGGGGGAATCTACTTTTGATTCTGATCCCCCAATTACCTCAACACCCCTATCCCCACCTCCTTCACATGAATCTGACCTTGTTCTTGGCGGAGAAGACATGGAATTCGACTCTGTTTACTTTAGTCCTTATCGGGTATAGAGTGATGATGATGATGATGCTCGTGTTATGAAGAAGCATCTCAAGGCCATGAATGACAAACTTGACCAACTGCTCTCTTCCTCATCCCGCAGTGCATATTCAGAAGCAGCAATCAAGGCTCTGTTGGCAACCTTTGTCAAAGAGCATGACACTTCCATCTCTAATGCTGTTAAAGCAATTGACGCCTCAACCTCCACATATCAGAAAGCTTCCCTTGCAGTCGAAGCCTCCACCAAGGATTGCAAGCAAATGACCGCAAATGTCGAAAAACTAGTTTCTGATGCGCAAATATTTCTTGATTATCTCCAAGCTGCCGCTCAGAAGAATGCTCAAACAGTGAACACTTCGGTTGATAATCTTACGCGTTCATTGCAGGCTGAAAAGAAGCATTTTGAGGAAGCTCGCCAAGCAATTCAGGCCGCTAACACTGAGCTTCACACTTCAGTTGATGCACGTCTCACTAAACTTGAAGCTGAACTTGCTGTCGAAAACAAGATTATGGATGAGCAGGATAAGCGAACTTCTCAGCTTAAAATTCAGAATCTGAAGCTCAAGGTTGCAAACAAGGAGATTGAAGAGTTGAAATCTGAGCGTGAATTGGTTAGAAGTTCGGTTGGTGATGTGCATTCCATTCTTCTACACCGTCTGGAAGCCCATGACTCGATCCTCACCATCTCAATTCGACGCCACTTGGGTGAGAAGTTGAGACCTGCTCTGGATGTTTTAAGCAGGATTGAGGGTGTTCCGGAGCCTGTTGTTCCTCCAAAACAAGGGGGAGAAAATGTTACTCACGACAAGGGTCAATCTCAACCACCACCAAAAAGTAAACCTTTCACCCAACCGAAAGTCACTACTGAGCCGAAGGGTAATGAAGCTTCGGGCAGTATGAAGGGAAAACGAAAGAAGATGATTGGTGATGATGATGAGGATGAATTCGACGATGACACTGATACAGAAGGAAAAGCTTCGAAAAGAGCAGGAAATTCTTGATAAGGAGAGAAAAGCGAACGAAGTGCTAGAACATAGGAAGTCTATGTTTCCTCTGTGGTCTATGTAAACGCTTCAGAGGGAAGTAATCGATGCACCAAGCACTCATTGGCTTGAACCGGTCCTTTATTTTGCGCTTGAGAATTTCAAGGACTCACAATTTGATATGCCAATCACCCGAAAGGCATTCATTTTTCACTGTTTTGAGTCAACGGCTGGCATTCCTTCCCCAGACCCGAAGGTTGATCGGGATCTGCTTGAGTACTATCTTGAGTTTACTCAGCCGCAGTACCTGACTTGGAGTTATCAAAAAATCACAACAGTCAAGGTGTTGAAACCCACTTCAGCAAGGAAGTTTATCAACATCAAGTTCAAAGTGACCTGAGGCTTTGATAGTTCGGTTCATATGATTTCCCTGGCTGATCTGCCGAATCTGAATCCTCATGATTGGATTCTCCTGAACAACATTTTGCTGACTAATCAAAAGGCGTATGAGCCTATTATAGATCACATCAAGCGAATGCTGGTGTGCTATATTCATGAAGTCGCAAAGATGGATCAAGAAATCGCCTCTGCCATACATAAGAAGCCCACTATGAAGCCAATTGGGAGGGAAAGCGATATCAATGTGATGATTAAGGGTAAAATCGACCCCAAGTTTCATACGGTCATGTTTATTAGGGGCGAAGGTCAAAAATTCCTGTTCGCTCTTATTGACAAACACCTATTCTCCACTGCCTGCTTAGAGCATATTCTCGATATTATTCACGGGTGTAATCAGAACAGCGAAGCCGACAAAAAGATGTTTACTGATATGCTTCAGTGGTATATTCTTTTCCATCAAACTCTTCTTGCCATCATCCCCAAGCTGTTCAAGGTTGTGAAGAAAACTACAGTTACTCAACCGAAGTAGTCTCTCGCCTCAATTGGTGTAAAAGGGGAGATTGTTGGGTTTAAAGGGTTACACCATTGGGCCTTAGTAGTTCCGTCCATTATGTACTCCTGGTTTGGGCCTGTCCAACCGTGCTTATCTTTCTAGGGTTTAGTATATAAGGTGCACGCATGCATCCTTGTTATTAACGCTTATATTATTATTCGTATTCATTGTACTGTAAACCCTAGCACACCTCTACATAGGAAGTTCTTAATCGAGCTCTTCTGAGGCGTGACTATATTTTAATCATTCGACATACGGATTGATTCATCTTGTAGGATTCCTTTATTGGCAGGAAATGAGCGGATTTTGTTAATCTATCGACGATTACCCAGATAGCATCCAATCCGTCTGTTGTCTTTGGCAATTTGGTCACGAAGTCCATGGCAATCCTTTCCCATTTCTACTCGGGTATCACTGGTTATTGCAATAGTCCCGAGGGCTTTTGGTATTCCACTTTCACCTTCGCGCAAGTAAGACACTTGCCCACGAAAGTAGCTATCTTTGCCTTCATATTAGGCCACCAATATTGCTGCTTGATATCCAAATACATTTTATCACACCCCTGATGAATAGAATATCGCGTCTTGTGGGCTTCATGCATGACTTTCTCTCTGAATCCCCCAATTTTGGGAACCCATATTTTATTCATGAAGTAGTGCGTTCCATCGTGTCTAGCTTCGAGCTCCTTCTCCATTCCTCGTAGTGACTCACTAGCGACATTTTCCGTCCTCAACACGTCTAGTTAAGCTTCTTTGATCTGTGAGTCTAGATGAGATTGGATGGTGATCGACAGAGTCTTCGCACGACGACTTGAATACTCTTTTCTGCTCAGGGCATCGGCCACCACGTTAGCCTTGCCTGGATGATATTTGATCTCACACTCATAATCATTTAAGAGCTCAACCCATCTTCGTTGCCTCATGTTCAGTTCCTTTTGATTTAGAATGTGCTGGAGGCTCTTGTGGTCTGTAAAGATAGTGCACTTGGTACCATATAGGTAGTGCCTCCAAATTTTTAAGGCGAAGACCACCGCTCCCAATTCAAGATCATGCGTGGTGTAATTTACTTTATGCGTTGTCAGTTTTCTGGATGCATAAGCAATTACCTTATCTCGTTGCATGAGGACACAACGTAAAACTTGATTTGAAGCATCACAGTAAACTATGAAGTCTTCTGTTCCCTCCGGTAGGGATAGCACTGGAGCACTACAGAGGGCTTGCTTCAAGGTTTGGAAGGCAAACTCTTGCTTTTCGGTCCATTTGAAGGGTACGCCTTTTTGGGTCAACGTGGTGAGGGGTTTGGCTATCTTCGAAAAGTTCTAAATGAATCTTCGGTAGTAACCTGCAAGACCCAAGAATTGGCGAATTTCTATTGGCGTTGACGGAATTGCCCAGTTTTCGATTGCTTTGATCTTGGAGGGGTCCACATGAATTCCTTCTTGACTGACCACATGGCCCATAAAGTTTACACTGCGGAGCCAGAATTCGCACTTAGAGAGTTTCGCATACAACTTTTCAGCCCGTAGGGTTTCTAAAGTTTGTCGAAGGTGTTGGCTATGATCTTCTTCGCTTCGAGAGTACACGAGAATATCGTCGATGAAAATGATTCCGAATTTATCAAGGAATGGGCAACATACTCGATTCATGAGGTCCATAAATGCAACGGGGGCATTTGTTAGACCGAAGGGCATTACGACGAATTCGTAATGACTGTATCGAGTACGGAAAGCAGTCTTAGGAATGTCCTCATCTTGGACTTTGAGTTAATGATAACCGGATCTCAGATCTATCTTTGAAAAGTAACTAGCTCGTTGAAGCTGGTCAAATATGTCATCGATTCGTGGAAGTGGATACCGGTTTTTGACGGTTAGTTTGTTTAATTCCCTATAGTCGATGCACATCCGGAAGGACCCGTCTTTCTTTTTAACAAAGAGAATCAGAGCTCCCCACGACGAGAAGCTGGGTCTGATGAATCCTTTCTCCAGGAGTTCGCCCAGTTGGTTTGATAATTCTTGAATTTCTACAGGAGCCAACCTATAAGGTGATTTGGCGATTGGAGTGGCTCCAGGCACTAGGTCGATTCGGAATTCGATTTGTCGTTCTGGGGGTATTCCCGGAAGATCTTCTGGAAACACGTCTGGTAAGTCACACGCCACTGGGATGTTGTGAATGCTTGCTTCCTCTTTGGTTTTATCCACCACGTGAGCAAGGAAGGCGTAGTTCTTCTTTTGTAGACACTTTTGTGCCTTGATACATGAGATAAGGTGGAGGTTTGCGCCGGGTTTATCTCCGTAGATTACTAGGGTTTCGTGATTAGGAAGATGAAGGCGAACGACCTTCTCGTGACACATAATATCGTCATGATGGGGGCTTAACCAATCCATGCCGATGAGTACATCAAAACTCCTAATATTTACATGCATTAAGTTTATTTGGAAGGTGTGATTGTTTAGAGTTAGTGTACATCCTAGATACATATCCTTAGTGGATTCAGTCTTCCCATTAGCCATTTCCACCGTGAAGGCTTCATTAAGCTTTTGGGGTTGTTGTTTTAGTAAGTGCTTAAACTTATTACTCACAAAACTTCGCTCTGCTCCGCTATCAAATAAGATACATGCATACGAGTTGTTAAGTAGGAACGTACCGGTGACAACGACTGGGTCCTGCACTGCTTCACCATGACCCATTGCACTCTCCCTGCTGCTCCTGTCCCTTGGTTGTTCGCATTGGGGCAGTTTCGCTTGAGATGCCCAGTTTTCCCACATACGTAACAAGTATAGCTGGCTCCAGCATTAGTGTTGTTGTTAGTGTTGTTTGTCATTTGGTTCTGTGGAAGTTGAGTCCTATAATACTTTTCCGTATGCCCCTTCCGGTTGCACCTTGTGCAACTCATCTCTCTACACTCCCCATGATGATGGAAGTTGCATTTGTTACACTTGGGAAGATTTCCTGAATACTGCTTTGAAGCATTTGGCTTGGATGAGGCTGGAGCATGTGGTGTGGTGGTAGCTTGTGTTGCAGCATGGATAGACACCGTTTGTTGCTTCTTAGATGATTCCGAGTTTTGCTTTCCCTTTCGCTAGTTGTTTCTTCCCTTCTTGTTCTCACCTTCTTTCTTGACCTCTGGTTCTGCTGTTTTGGCACCCTTTTTGTTACCGTGATTGTACAGTTTCTTGGCCAGTCTCTTGGCGCTATCAAACGTCTCAGGGTTTGCCGCAATGACATTCCCTTGGATAGGTGCAGTCAATCCCCAGATAAACCTCACAATCTTTTTCCCTCCTGAGGTGATCATTCCAGACACAGAAGAGATAGCTCACTAAACCTGGATATGTATGCGTTGATATCGGAGTTTCGAACCGTGAGGTTCCATAACTCTTGTTCCATCTTCTGAATCTCACCACTAGGACAATATTCTGGAAACTGTTGGATTAATGTCTAAGTCCATAACTATAATTGGTAAGACTTGACCCGACCCGGCATGGTCCATTTGGGTTGCATGGCATCATGCATTTGCATAGACTATAATGAGAGAAATAACACTTAAGGTTGGTTAATATATTATAAGTTCTAATATATTAATAAGGTTATTTAATTAGTATTGATCAAGAATTAATTTGGAATTAATTAAGTGATCAAAAGGAGACTAATTAAATATATGGGTTGATTGTGTAAATCATTCATTCTTATATATGTGGGCTTCCGATCCAAGATTCCTTATGTTGGACTAAGTCCATGGGGTGACCCATGGATACTCCATGGAGGTTAAAATCCATGGAGCATAAGGAATGGGTAAAGTTATGAGTTACATGGTGTAACCCTAATAGCCACCATATAAAAGAATCCCATGGCTCAAGAAATCGTGAACTAATGTGTGAATATGAGGGCTTGACGATTTCAAGGAGTGTTCCATTTCTCTCAAGTCATTCCATGTGCATTTGCTGTTGTGTGAACCATTTGAGGTGTCACACTTAGGGCACTAGGCACTCAAGCTTCATGGAGACAAGCTACATCAAACAAAGGTATGTATTCTATCCATTTGATTACCCAAGTATCAAGTATTGTATGCTAGATAGGGTAACACCTTGGAAAGTTCATAATTGCATGTATAATAGAGAAAACATAGATCTAAGGTATTTAGGGTTGCATGTACACTTAGGAGTGTTAGAATGCTCAAAACCCATCAATGGTATCAGAGCCAAGGCTTTTTTTCTTGTTATACTTGCAAAATTAGCTGAAAAATCGAATTTTGGAACCCCTGACAGCATATATTCGACTGTTTTGGCTAGAAATGGACTAGGAACATTACCCTTAGATGTTTTTGGACATATAAACTTGTTTTTGATGTGGTAATGTTCATGCTAATCCAATTTCAAAGATAATTGTCAATAGATTCATGTTTTGTATTAGTTTAAAAGTTATGCTAAATACTTGAAAAAAAATTTGATGTGAATTATCTTTGTTCATATGAGTTTATTAGATTAATAGAAAAGTTAATTGATTATGTGTTTTCAATCCATTTTAATCTAAGAGTTGATTCTAAAGTGTGTTTTTGTAACTTGTCCTCAAGTTATATGAAAAGTCACATTTAAGTTTCATAAAACTCAAAAAAAGTTGGCAATGGTTACAAAAATGAAGAGTCTTGTCCTCATTAAATGGTTTTATGACTCCATAACTTGTCCTCAAGTTATGGAGGTTCAAGAGTCACTTCATTAAATGATAAAATGTGTAACCTTAATTAGTTCCATAAGTTACAAAAATAAAGAAAAGTTACATTCTTTTATTAGTTTGAAGTCTTCCATAACTTGTCCTCAAGTTATGGAACTTGAAGAGTTTTTTTAAATTAAAACTACTTTAAACACATAAGTTATGAAATTAATTAGTTTTGAATATTTTCAAAACTTGCCCTCAAGTTTTGGAATTTGTAAAGTTTTCCCCATGAATACTTTAATTCCACGTTAGCCCTTAGAATTTTAAAAGTTAAAATTCAACCCTTATACTTTATAGTATTATAAGTTAATAATAAATATATGTATAAGAGCAAGTCAGTCTTACCGTTAGTAGGCCTCATTCACAAAGCCGGTCTATAAGGGGGGTATAAGGTTACTGCCTATAAAATGGCAGTTTAATGGGTGTCCACTCTCACCCACCGCTTCCTTGACTGGTGGAGGGTCGTTAGCCGAACGGGTAGGACAAGGACTATAATTCTCCCTTCATTAAAAGTATTAATGATAAATACTAAGTAACTAAACACTTATAAATTCACAATCTTAGTTACTTAGGAAAATGTGAATAAGGTGCTAATCGATGAAATTACACTTTGCACTTTGTTTAAACCGTTAGTGGAGCGTGTGTGGTTAACCGACACACTAACCTGGATTTAACAAAGTAGGCAAAGGGTAACTTAATATTTATCAGAGTATCGGTGGAGCTCGTGTGGTTAACCGGCACACCGATTGAGGGGTAAATATTAAGGGTACCAAGTATATTTGCATGGTTACTTCACACCTTGTTTTGTGATCCTCGGCATCCCAGTCACAAAACCTGAAGGGCACACTCGAGATTGAAACATGCCATTGAAAAGTTCAATGAATCTCAAAAGATCTAGGAGTTTCAAATCCAATTAAAAACCTAATTACATTATTTCGTTTTTCATGGTGGAAATTGGTAAATCGTCATTTACCTACCTTCAACTATTTTATAACTCGGATTACGGCATCCCTCTTCCAGTTATAAATAGGTTGTTGGATCCTAGCCTTAATATTTCATATTGGGTGTTATATTAAGGACTTTAGATCAACTATCTTGAATATCTCCCAAAAGATGTCTAGTTCAGACATCTATGATCTTCCCAAATCTCTTGGAACTTTACTTCCTCCACCTCCTCCAATTATTCTCCCTAACCCACAAGTTCAAGGTCACTCAAGCCCTAATGGCAAGCAATGTCTATGTGTGATCACATCTTAGAGATGAAGTCACATATTGACAAGCTGGGAGAGTTGGGTGTCAAAGTCTTGAGAAAGTTGGATGTTGAATCACTTTCTAATTCACATAGTGAGTTCCTTTGGGACTACTATGAAACAGACTATGACATGAACCTTAATGATCATATCCATTTGCTTGGTGCTGCTGAATCAGCAATGATTTGGAATGATAGTAAAGCAAATTTGATTAGAAGATCAACTTCCCAAAAACTTTATGGATAGTGACAATGGTGACACTGGAAATCCAGAAAAAGCATTCTCTTCCCAATGGAAATGGATTGGCCATAGTCAACCCGGTTGACCAAATGGTAAAGAGAAAGGCTAAGTCTGAGATAGTCCCATTACCAAAGGGTCCATATGTTTATTTTGCCAAAGGGGCGTTGATTGCAAAGCTGTCAAATTTACCTAAGGATGTTAAAGTCAATAAGTTTGACTCTACATCAGGTAGAGCCCATTATCTAACTCTGTTAAGTTCTATTCTGAGATCCTTATTACATGATGTGACTGGGTCACATGTTGATGTTTTAAGAATCAAAGAATAGAGAGAAATCTTAAAGGAAGTATATGCTGATTCTGATCGCGAAGGTGGATTTCGATCGCATTAGAATTTTGAGCAGTTGCTTAAGAAGTTATGATATATTGCTAAGGAATAGATAACAACAATTTTCTATGTGGATTGTAAGGATAAGTTTTTCCACAAAGTTTTAAAATAAAAGAAAATTGTTTAATTTTATTTATTTAAAGTATCCTTACAATGGCATTTGTGGAAAATTGTTGCTTATATGATTCCACTGACAGCAATATTGGAAAATGGATTTGATTCTTTCATTTGTGGTAGTGTCTAAATTTACCAAATCAGGAAAGTTCCTCATCACCCAAGTTTCAATTGGACCGAAACTTGGAATCATGCAAGTTGAATAGTATGATGAATGAGAACTTTCAAGCATTGGAAAATCAAGACTGATTACTTGTTCACATGGATGTGTGAGTCAAGTGAAGGACTAAAGGGATCGAGTACACATTCTTGTGCACTGGTCATGTCCACCACAAAGCTCGTTAAGACTATTTGGTTTACTAAAGTTTAGTAAATATGGTTATACTTACAAGTTTAAGTATAATTCTGAAACATTGGAAAAGTCTTAATGTATGGTAGAACGAATGGGAAGAATCAAATTAGGCAGAAAGATAAAAGTTTCTCAAATCTGAAAAGATGGGAGAGTACTTTAGTATCATGTTTGTGATCATCTTAATGATTTAGAAATCATATCACAATTAGTCCTCTAAAGGTCATCTTAGTGCATTCTTATGACTAAGAAGAGGAGTCATGAATTGTTGAAATGGTTAGATCAGGAAAATGAGTTATACTTCGTTCCGAAACAATTCTTAGAGTCATACTCCAAGATTGTAACTTGAGTGACATATCTTAAAGAAAGGTTTAAAACACTTGTCAAATGTAAGAGTAAAAGTGTCCTACTCTTGTACATTTGAAATTGGTAAGTTGTGATGTTTTGGATAAAACAAAGACCAACTAAGGCCAATTGTGTGAAGTGTTTGTCTTGATAAAGAATCGGCACTATCTCTTGAATATTTGGGAAGATACTCTTATATGTCAAGAGGATAGTGGGATTCTTAAAGATCCTAAAAAGAATTTCAAGAACTAATCAAGAATAAAACCTGAGGTTCTTCACTAGCACACGACTTGAGGTTTATAACCTATCGTGTTGACATATTCTGTGCCCATTCCAGTTAAAGTTGGCTTTGCATAGGAGTTCTAAAAGTTCTCAATTGGTTGCATAAGAACTTGGAAGCAATGGCAGGCCCTGTACTGCCAGGTGGCAAGAAGTTAAGATTGCATAAGTTCAGTCCATATGAGTTTGGATTTGTCATTATCCTTGTCTTGTGACTATGGTTTTGACGATTCACATGGATAAGAACACATACACCATAAAATCTAAGGGTCATAAGGTTTCTCTCCCATTCATGAAAATGATGGTGAGGAAACACTTCCACCAAGTAGATTTGAAGTAGATGGCAAAAGGTCTAAACAATTGAGACTATGATTACGGCATCCCTTTTCATAGTTCTGAAATTGTTTAGACACACATGCATGCTATCTAAGGAAAGGTGTATGATTTTGATAAAGTTTTATCAAAGCATCTCGTATCAGAAACCTGAACTTTGGTAAGGAAGTCAATAAAGTATTGATTTCTAGAACTCCAACTGATTTATGAGTACATGTCAAAGCTAGTGGGAGCATAAGTGTTATGCTAATAATCATCATGTTAGTGGGAGCATGATAATTATTGTTAGTGTTGCAAGTTAGCAATGTTAATTATAGAAAACAAAAGTTTCAATTCGTGAGGCTGCAGGGCTTGAAAAAGTTGTTTTGCTATAATTAAGGGAGAGGATATACTTCATTTCAGTTCTAAAGGCTTAGATTGAGACCTTAATCATCTTTAGTCAAGAATATATATATGAATTTCATGTTGGATTGGTTCAACTTAAGGAAATTCTATATATTGCGTTCTCAAAATTCGATTATGATTACGGCATCCCTCTTCATAGTCAAATTTTGAAAACATGGCAACTAAAAATATTGTAGCAAAAGACTCGTCTAGAATCATGTCTTTATGTGAGACATCATGAATCGTGTTCCATTTGCTTTGGGTACAGGATTGATTGTATGTGCTATAATATTTGTCATTTCTAAATTTTTCCAAATCCCAGAGGCATTAAGAAGGGAAAAGGTCTAGAATTGGATATGACTAAAATGATTAAGCAATTGTCGAGGACAATCTGAGGTTTACCAAAGATTGGTTGCTCAGGGACAGTTGGAAGTATAGTGCTAATTTTGGAAGGACCATATTGACATATTCTGAAAAGAGGCATCTCTTATTCAGAAGTGATAGTCAAAATGAGAATATGGAGTTGTCTCCATAGGTGGAAGTTATCTGTGTA
Source organism: Lactuca virosa (assembly GCF_052849685.1). Taxonomy (NCBI): domain Eukaryota; kingdom Viridiplantae; phylum Streptophyta; class Magnoliopsida; order Asterales; family Asteraceae; genus Lactuca; species Lactuca virosa. Next base: position 366,447,395 of record NC_136433.1, on the reverse strand, counting down.
AGATTAGAAAACTTAATGCAAGAAGCATGTCCAAAGCAATGTACTTTGAATATGAGACTTAGTTTCCATGGAGTTGATCTCCATTGGAATACCTTATAATGACTGTTGACAAGTCTTTGTGACTTTGTACATATTCATTATAGGAGGGTCAGTGCATATAAGTTTAAAATCTAAACAGATTTCGATAAATGATAGGAATTTGAAATTCTCACATTTTTCGATAAGGATTTGGGAGTGTGAAATTAGAATCATTGAAATTATGTTCAATTGGTTTATTTCACAAAGTAAGGATCATAGACAAACATAGAGTGCATACTTGGTGTATGGCAAAGCTATTGTTTAAGAAAAACATAGTGTACATGCTTGGAGCATGGGACAACTAGTGTTTTTAATTCAAGTATAAAGTTGTTAAAACGGAAACAATGAATAATGAGTAATCAGTATGGTGATAAATAAAAGTGTTTATTTATATTCATAGGATTTGATACCATATTTGATTCATTTATTCTTGTGTTTCACTTTGCATGTCTTGACTTCCAGAATAACTAAGTCGCTCTTCCTGAATGATTAAGTTATTCAAACCATCCACAGTCGGTCATATGTTGGAAGTAGATATGAATCAAGACTGTCATGGGTTGGTTTGTAGAGGTCCAAGTTGGTGGACAAAGTGGTGCTACAACACTCATGAGTGCTCATAAGTTCTGAGTATTGGATTCAACCCGCACTCATTTGAATCACTTCATGGATTTTATCACGAGTGATCATGAGACGATAATATCTTATATTCTTCAAACCTAGAGATATGAGATGTTACTATGAGTTGGTTGTACATCGATTGCACGAAAACACATTCGGTAACTCGATGTTATAAAACGTGCCTTTGTGTATGATTTAACAAGTAGTAGAACAAGCCATATGAGTCCATGTTTATCCATTCCTTTTAGCTTCGGGATAAAAGCGATATCTGTGGGCCCCTCGATGATTTAAAGATGATACATGTGAGTGCTTGGCCAAGCCAGGACTCATTTGATTTGTTCAATCAGTCAGTCATCATGAATCGGAAATCGGGAAACAACAAATGGACAGAGAGAATGATTGATAATCCATGTCTCAGTCCATATGATATCTAGAATGGAGGAATATATGATCCCTTATCTAATGGACAAGTCATTGACAAAGGTCAGAGTTCATCGACAAGGTCAGAGTTCGACAGAAGCTTTTGAGAGCTACGATTGCTGATCGGTTCCTGAAGTCATACGCAATAATAGTTTTAGACTTATCCAAGTGGGAGACTGTTGGATTAATGTCTAAGTCCATAACTTATGATTGGTAAGACTTGACCCGACCCGGCATGGTCCATTTGGGTTGCATGGCATCATGCATTTGGATAGACTCTAATGAGAGAAATAACACTTAAGGTTGGTTAATATATTATAAGTTCTAATATATTAATAAGGTTATTTAATTAGTATTGATCAAGAATTAATTTGGAATTAATTAAGTGATCAAAAGGAGACTAATTAAATATATGGGTTGATTGTGTAAATCATTCATTCTTATATATGTGGGCTTGTGATCCAAGATTCCTTATGTTGGACTAAGTCCATGGGGTGACCCATGGATACTCCATGGAGGTTAAAATCCATGGAGCATAAGGAATGGGTAAAGTTATGAGTGACATGGTGTAACCCTAATAGCCACCATATAAAAGAGTCCCATGGCTCAAGAAATCGTGCACTAATGTGTGAATATGAGGGCTAGACGATTTCAAGGAGTGTTCCATTTCTCTCAAGTCATTCCATGTGCATTTGGTGTTGTGTGAACCATTTGAGGTGTCACACTTGGGGCAGTAGGCACTCAAGCTTCATGGAGACAAGCTACATCAAACAAAGGTATGTATTCTATCCATTTGATTACCCAAGTATCAAGTATTGTATGCTAGATAGGGTAATACCTTGGAAAGTTCATAATTGCATATATAATAGAGAAAACATAGATCCAAGGTATTTAGGGTTGCATGTACACTTAGGAGTGTTAGAATGCTCAAAACCCATCACTAACATCATATCCTTCAACTCTTCCCAAGCAGCGCGTTTGCCACCGGAAGTGTCATGGCCTCTACATGGCCATTACACCAAGAGAGAGCTTGGTCAGTGAACGTGCAGGCTGCGAACTTGATCTTACACTCATCCGGGCACCCGCAAATTTCAAAGACCGACTCTACTTTCTCGATCCATCGCTAAAGGGATATTACGCCTCCTGTCCCATTAAAGGTCTGAGGTTTGGCGTTGGTGAAGTCTTTGTAGGTGCATGCTCGTGTGGCTCCGTGGTTTATCCCTTGATTGGTGCTTCCGGCTCCCTACCCATTGCCTTCTCCGTTGTTTCCATTGCGAATCTGTGGAAGGGCTGCAGCGGACACTGCTGCCTGGAATGCAACCGAGTTTATCTCAGGTGGGGTCGGTGTTGCGTTGTTTCCACGGTTGGGTCTTTGAGGCATCTTTATTTCATGGAATGGAAAGATGTTGAGTGCCTATTGTTTTGCGGTTTTGTGCTCCTATAGACTAGGGGCATAGTGTGTGTATTTAAGTACTTTCATGCATTAATATAAAACAAGGAAAATAAAACACATAGCAGGTGACAACGTCATGATAAAACATAGAGCATTTTCATTAATACTATTAATTTTGATACATGAAAATTTGCCAGAAGGCATACCGTAGATGAGGAAAATATAAAAATCCGGCAGCATAACGACTCTATGAGTAGTGTAATCACTTAAACATAGAGTCGGTAGTACATGGCATAGTACGCCTAAGAGAAACCTAATACTACGGATAGATACTGCTGGTCCTAGTCATGGTAGGATGTGTCAGGGGGGTGGTGCTGAGGAAGTGGAGGCTCCCTGAAGGCGAGCCACTTGTCGTTCCGCGTCTCGAAGTCGAGCCTCCCACCTCACCTGCCTCATGTGGAACTCCTAGATAACCTCTCGCGTTTCCTGCTCCGCCCGCTCAACCCTAGTCCGCATCTAGTGCATCTGATCGGCGCTGCTCTGAGTCAGATCGCCAGTGTCCCTCAGTCGTCTCACCATGACTGGAAGTGCTCGGTCATCCGGTCCTCCATCCCTCAAGTCATAGAACCCTCGAGCCATGCCAAACGGGGGTCGCTGTCCCTATTGTCTGCTCCATCTCGAAATGTTGATTCCCCGGGGAGGGGTAGGGCCGTTAGGGCCCATTCGGTGAGCTGGCACCCTCACATGGTATGGTGGGTTCATGACTATGGACTCAGTGTCCGAATCATCGTCGATGTCGTCACCACACTCTTCTTCTTCAGCGTCTGCCACAGGTTCCGCATGTCCCTCTTCGATCTCTTCTTCCGGTTCCTCCTCTTCTACGGGGTTCTCTTCAGGTTCCTCATCAAACTCTTCCAGCCATCCATTATTTCCCTGATTGGTAAAATAAGGATCTCCGAGGTGGTGGAAACCAGCCATACTGTCTGCACGAGAGTGCGGGAACAAGTCATGTTTTGATTATTCCTATAGTATATTTTTAGTTATTTAAGTTTTGGATTCCCTAGAGTTTTTGGAGAGTGAGGTAGGCTTTTGGATTCATTTGCCGCTATGATTACTCCTGAACACATGTTGTTCATATTCTGAATAAATATAGTTGATCATGCTATATTTATCCCTAATATGACTACATAACTGCCCAGGTTTAATCATAGTGTTCAATTTTCTCCAGAAGCTTTTATTAGATATTGTTAGATTGTTATTCAAATTTGCGCACATAAGTGTGAGATTTTTGTTTTATTCAGAGTTATTTAGTCCCATTGTGTTTATAGTTGCATATCATGTATGGTTAGATATGCTAGTTCACTATAAACATTGCTCTGATACCAACCTGTCACACCCCCGAACCAGACGGTGGAAACGTCTGGGGGCTCGCGTGACTAACAATCGAATAATCATCACAATGAATATACATGAATCATAACACGATCATCACCAACATTACATAATACAACTAGCATTGTTCACATCAAGTACATTGTTGAAATACATAAGTTCAAATTGTTAGAAGTACGATAAGTGCTATTACATAAAACGAAACCATACACACTTGCTGTTGGTGCATGGAAATGCTCCACAAATAATGAGTGTTTATTAGGTTGTATTTTCCCTTTATTGTATTTTGTGGTGTAAATACTCTCCCTCCTATATAAAGGGAGAGTTGGTCATTTATTACTTTAGCTAGCTCATTTCTTTTCTTAGATTAGAGAATACACTTCTCACAATGTAATCTCTAGAGAGAGAGAAAGTTGGTGGGTTCTCCCACCCAGGGAGAGTTCTCTCCCACCATGTTCTTCATGTAATATTATGATTATTCTCTCTTGTTCTTAGTCTTCTTCAATGAACTCATTATATGTTCTTCGTGTTCATACTTACAAAAACACAATTAATCTCGAGATATCTTACTTTCGCATTCACCGTTCGTTATAAAAATGGGTCTCTACAATTGGTATCAGAGCGATGGACTTCTTGTTCTTCATCACTTCCCCCTCTTGAGGGATGCAACCACGGTGCTTCATCAAGCCATTGCTTAAGTCCATCCACCTTGTTGAAGACTTCTTGGAACTGAGCTTTGAGAGCTTCTGCCAAATGTTGGTTGTTTGGAGTGGAGGAGCTAAAGAGCAACTTGTGGATTTCTTTGGTGAGCTAGAGGATCTCAGGGCCATGGAAGTTGGAGGAAAGGGATTTCTGCAGTCTGTTGATGGTTGCTTGAAGAACAGAGATAGTGGGCTCATAAGCAGTATTAGTCTCATCTATGAATTTCTGATACTGAGAAGCTTGATCCGCGATGGCCGCTTGAAGATCCGTTTTGATTGCGGTCACCTCAGTAATGAGGCGTTCCGCTGCAGCCATGAAGTCCTTATGGTCAGCCTTGCGGTTATTGTCAAGGGACCGGATCCCCATCTCTACTTTGAGAGAGATTCGTTCAGCAGCCATGCGTTCCCTTGTTTCCAGATGCTCTATTCTTTCAAATCAGTGACTGCGGTCCTGGAGTGTCTTCAGGTTGCGGTTGAGTAGGCTGGACCGCAGCCAAGATCTAATCGATTTTGGCTTGAAGGCTCATGAACTCCTTCCGGGTGACAACATTCTTCTTCTTTTTCTTCTTCTCTTTAGGCTTGGAAGTCGAATGTTGAGAACCGTTGGACTCCTCTTCTTCAAACATCATGAGGTCATCATCAGAAGGGCTTGGCTTGTTTACTTCTTGGATGTCTTCATCATCAAGACCGAAGGTGGGAGCTGAACTGAGTTCGATTGCAGGTTCTTCGTCTTGTGATGGATTGACTGTAGGAGTGGGAGATGGAATGGGAGTTGGAGTAGGAGGAACTTTGGAGGTACCTGCGGCTGCACCTGAAGCTTGAGCTTTTGAAATTGTTTCAGCCATCTGATCCATCCAGTTCTGAATTTTTTGAATGGTGGCTACGGTACTGGCATTGCTGATGGCATTTGCCCAATATCTAGCCACGGACTGGATCTCTTGTTCTTTCTATTGTTGCTGCTTGATTTGTTGTTCCTTGCGGGCTTGGAAAGCCCTTTGGAACGCAGCATACTTCTTCTTGTCTGACTTAGTTACCGGATTGTACTGTAACCAAGAGTCATTGGATGCATCATGGTCAAATCCTTCAAAGCGCACCAAAGTGTCCTTCGGGTCCACGGATCCTTGCACATTTGTGCTCACCGTGCCTAAACCACCAGTAAAAGATGAAAGCAGAGTAGGATTTCCTGAGCTTCCTCGGTCTCCTTGACCCGTGGTCAAGTGTGGCCTCTGCTCAGTTCTGGCATGGGCGAAAGAAGTGCCCTGCGGGTGGGAAGGTGTTTGTAGTGTTTGGGTGACAGAAAGAAGAATGGAGCGCAACTCCTCTGGTGAAAAGAAATGCAGTCGGGAAGCCCTGGAGACCTTAGGGCGTGAACTAGTGTCGTCCTCTTGGGAGTGCACTGGGGGGGAGTCTCCACGTAGTTGAGAATCAGAATCACTTTCTGAGTCTGACTGGAAAATGATGGTGGTGTCGAATGGGTGTGCGGGTACCCCAAGGACTATTGGAGCCTGTTGAGAGGCTTCAGCATCCGTCCGGTCACGCATATGGACAGTGGTATCGGTTGTTTTCCTTTTCTTGAAGATAGAGATTGGATGCCTATCCTCATCTGAATCACTGCTAGATATGATTGGGGCAGGTTTTGTTTTGCGTTTCTTGGTGGGTGCGGTTCGTTTAGGAGCATCCTTCTTGGGTGTTCATTGTTTCTTGGTTGCCAACTGCTTTCTTCTTTAAGAAAGATTGGATAGTGTAGTGGAAGAGGGGACCGCGGTACCCTCAGGGATAATGGCTGCGGATGGAAGAGGCGGGGTAGGAGGGTGTGGGGCAATACCTTCCGTAGCCTCAATGTGGTCTGAGACATCAGCAGTCTCAAGACCAAGAGAAGAAAGGATATGAGTGATGGGTTTTGAGCATTCTAACACTCCTAAGTGTACATGCAACCCTAAATACCTTGGATCTATGTTTTCTCTATTATACATGCAATTATGAACTTTCCAAGGTATTACCCTATCTAGCATACAATACTTGATACTTGGGTAATCAAATGGATAGAATACATACCTTTGTTTGATGTAGCTTGTCTCCATGAAGCTTGAGTGCCTAGTGCCCCAAGTGTGACACCTCAAATGGTTCACACAACACCAAATGCACATGGAATGACTTGAGAGAAATGGAACACTCCTTGAAATCGTCTAGCCCTCATATTCACACATTAGTGCACGATTTCTTGAGCCATGGGATTCTTTTATATGGTGGCTATTAGGGTTACACCATGTAACTCATAACTTTACCCATTCCTTATGCTCCATGGATTTTAACCTCCATGGAGTATCCATGGGTCACCCCATGGACTTAGTCCAACATAAGGAATCTTGGATCACAAGGCCACATATATAAGAATGAATGATTTACACAATCAACCCACATATTTAATTAGTCTCCTTTTGATCAGTTAATTAATTCCAAATTAATTCTTGATCAATACTAATTAAATAATCTTATTAATATATTAGAACTTATAATATATTAACCAGTCTTAAGTGTTATTTCTCTCATTATAGTCTATCCAAATGCATGATGCCATGCAACCCAAATGGACCATGCCTGGTCGGGTCAAGTCTTACCAATTATAGCTATGGACTTAGACATTAATCAACCATGCCGGGTCGGGTCAAGTTTTCCAAATATTGCTATCAATGGAATCATATAAACAACCATTTTCCACAAATGCCACTTGTAAGGATATTTAAAATAAATATAAAATTAAAAACTTTTATTTTATTTCAAAATTTTTCGGAAAAAACTTATCCTTATAGTGCAAATGCATACGAAAAAACTTGTTGTTATCTATTCCTAAGCAATATATCATAACTCCTAAGTAACAGCTTCAAAATTCTGATGCGATCGAAATCCACCTACGCGATCAGAATCAGCATATACTTCCTTTAAGCTTTCTCTCTATTCTTTGATTCTTAAAACATCAACATGTGACCCAGTCACATCATGTAATGAGGATCTTAGAATAGAAACTTAACAGAGTTAGATAATGGGCTCTACCTGAAGTAGAGTCAGACTTATTGACTTTAACATCCTTAGGTAAACTTGGCAGCTTTGCAATAAACGCCCCTTCTTTTGGCAAAATAAACATATGGACCCTTTGGTAATGGGACTATCTCAGACTTAGCCTTTCTCTTTACCATTTGGTCAACCGGGTTGACTATGGCCAATCCCTTTCCATTGGGAAGAGAATGCTTTTTCTGGATTTCCAGTGTCACCATTGTCACTGTCCATAAAGTTTTTGGGAAGTTGATCTTCTAATCAAATTTGCTTTACTATCGTTCCAAATCATTGCTGATTCAGCAGCACCAAGCAAATAGATATGATCATTAAGGTTCATGTCATAGTCTGTTTCATAGTAGTCCCAAAGGAACTCACTATGTGACTTAGAAAGTGATTGAACATCCAACTTTCTCAAGACTTTGACACCCAACTCTCCCAGCTTGTCAATATGTGACTTCATCTCTAAGATGTGATCACACATAGACCTTGCTTGCCATTAGGGCTTGAGTGACCTTGAACTTGTGGGTTAGGGAGAATAATTGGAGGAGGTGGAGGAAGTAAAGTTCCAAGAGATTTGGGAAGATCATAGATGTCTGAACTAGACATCTTTTGGGAGATATTCAAGATAGTTGATCTAAAGTCCTTAATATAACACCCAATATGAAATATTAAGGCTAGGATCCAACAACCTATTTATAACTGGAAGAGGGATGTCGTAATCCGAGTTATAAAATAGTTGAAGGTAGGTAAATGACGATTTACCAATTTCCACCATGAAAAACAAAATAATGTAATTAGGTTTTTAATTGGATTTGAAACTCCTAGATCTTTTGAGATTCATTGAACTTTTCAATGGCATGTTTCAATCTCGAGTGTGCCCTTCAGGTTTTGTGACTGGGATGCCGAGGATCACAAAACAAGGTGTGAAGTAACCATGCAAATATACTTGGTACCCTTAATATTTACCCATCAATCGATGTGCCGGTTAACCACACGAGCTCCACCGATACTATGATAAATATTAAGTTACCCTTTGCCTACTTTGTTAAATCCAGGTTAGTGTGTCGGTTAACCACACACGCTCCACTAACGGTTTAAACAAAGTGCAAAGTGTAATTTAATGGATTAGCACCTTATTCACATTTTCCTAAGTAACTAAGATTGGGAATTTATAAGTGTTTAGTTACTTAGTATTTATCATTAATACTTTTAATGAAGGGAGAATTATAGTCCTTGTCCTACCCGTTCAGCTAACGACCCTCCACCAGTCAAGGAAGCGGTGGGTGAGAGTGGACACCCATTAAACTGCCGTTTTATAGGCAGTAACCTTAAACCCCCTTATAGACCGGCTTCGTGAATGAGGCCTACTAACGGTAAGACTGACTTGCTCTTATACATATATTTATTATTAACTTATAATACTATAAAGTATAAGGGTTGAATTTTAACTTTTAAAATTCTAAGGGCTAACTTGGAATTAAAGTATTCATGGGGAAAACTTTACAAATTCCAAAACTTGAGGGCAAGTTTTGAAAATATTCAAAACTAATTAATTCCATAACTTATGTGTTTAAAGTAGTTTTAATTAAAAAAAACTCTTCAAGTTCCATAACTTGAGGACAAGTTATGGAAGACTTTAAACTAATAAAAGAATGTAACTTTTCTTTATTTTTGTAACTTATGGAACTAATTAAGGTTACACATTTTATCATTTAATGAAGTGACTCTTGAACCTCCATAACTTGAGGACAAGTTATGGACTCATAAAACCATTTAATGAGGACAAGACTCTTCATTTTTGTAACCATTGCCAACTTTTTATGAGTTTTATGAAACTTAAATGTGACTTTTCACATAACTTGAGGACAAGTTACAAAAACACATTTAAGAATCAACCCTTAGATTAAAATGGATTGAAAACACATAATCAATTAACTTTTCTATTAATCTAATAAACTCATATGAACAAAGATAATTCACATCAAATTTTTTTCAAGTAATTAGCATAACTTTTAAACTAATACAATTCGATTTTTCAGCTAATTTTGCAAGTACAACAAGAAAACAAGCCTTGGCTCTGACACCACTGATGGGTTTTGAGCATTCTAACACTCCTCAGTGTACATGCAACCCTAAATACCTTGGATCTATGTTTTCTCTATTATACATGCAATTATGAACTTTCCAAGGTATTACCCTATCTAGCATACAATACTTGATACTTGGGTAATCAAATGGATAGAATACATACCTTTGTTTGATGTAGCTTGTCTCCATGAAGCTTGAGTACCTAGTGCCCAAAGTGTGACACCTCAAATGGTTCACACAACACCAAATGCACATGGAATGACTTGAGAGAAATGGAACACTCCTTGAAATAGTATAGCCCTCATATTCACACATTAGTGCACGATTTCTTGAGCCATGGGATTCTTTTATATGGTGGCTATTAGGGTTACACAATGTAACTCATAACTTTACCCATTCCTTATGCTCCATGGATTTTAACCTCCATGGAGTATCCATGGGTCACCCCATGGACTTAGTCCAACATAAGGAATCTTGGATCACAAGCCCACATATATAAGAATGAATGATTTACACAATCAACCCATATATTTAATTAGTCTCCTTTTGATCACTTAATTAATTCCAAATTAATTCTTGATCAATACTAGTTAAATAATCTTATTAATATATTAGAACTTATAATATATTAACCAACCTTAAGTGTTATTTCTCTCATTATAGTCTATCCAAATGCATGATGCCATGCAACCCAAATGGACCACGCCGGGTCGGGTCAAGTCTTACCAATTATAGTTATGGACTTAGACATTAATCCAACAATGAGTAGGGAGTCTGCGGATCGGTCCAAATATCGTTTGATCAGAAGAAGGGTTGTACCTTTTAAGATCCTTAGTGACGAAAAACTCGATGTCACTACCCATGTCTATTCCAGCATCCGCATGTAAGTCTGAGATGCAAAGTGACCAGAACCGTGCAAATGTGAGCTCGGTTGGGTTCTCCCTTGGGTGCTCTTTGGGAATGTATTGGAGGAAGTCGTCCCAAAGGATTTGTCCATAGTTTACGTCGTGGCCTGTGTAGATGCTCCATACCAATTCCAGTAGCTTCAGTCCCATGTTGTCGATGCCTCCGGTTCTGCCGCATAGGCAGCGGATGACAAAATGACACACAAACTGCCATACCGCAGGCAGCTGATTCTTTTTGAACTCACTACTCCCTCGAATTGGTTTCTAATACGCCATCTGGTAGAGTGCGGATGTAACGTCTGCCATTGAAGGTGAGAAAATGTTGATGGAGGGGTGAACCAGAAGATTAATGGCATATAAGAACTTTTCTTTGGATAAGATGACCAAAGAATCGTTCATGAGATTGAGGTGAACTTCTTGGGGGTTTTCCATTGGGCGATATGCAGAGAATGCACATTTAAATAGAGTAGAAACTGGAACAACGTCTGTAAATGCATCGAATGGACCAAACAGAGGGTGGTTCCTGAGAAACTTGATCATAAGCTTGATGGGAGCATTATATGAAGGATGATCTTCAAATATTGCTCTGAAATTACTTGAAGCGATTGTTGGAGAGTCGAAAGCTGTTGGATTTACAGAACCTGAAGCCTTGGATTGCTTCTTTGATGCACCTGATTTCACCATTGTTGAAGATTTGAGAGAAGAAAACAGAGTTCTTGAAAGTTTTGAAGGTTTTGAGGAATTTGGGAGAAAGAATCGATATTCAGAAAACGTAAAGTATTGTTGGGGAAGAAGATGGGTTTATAAAGGGGGGTAAAAAAGTGTTTAACCTTAGGTAAATGGTAAGGATAGGGTAAAACGTCGATTGGGGTTTTGGGGGGAATCGATGAATTTTGGATTAGATCTCAGCCACACATAATTAAAACGGGTTTGAAGAGATTTTGAGATATTTCCAAAAGGGGTTTTGCATTTAATGTAGAGTCAGACGCATGTCAATGCGTCAGGTGATCGTGGAGGTGATGGGAGAGGAAGTTGAAACGGATGGGACGTATTGGGGAGAGGAAAGGACAAATTAAGGATGAGTTTATTGAAAAACGTTGTTTTTGTCATCATCCCTAAAATAGGTCTGATACAAGGATTATTCAGAAAGAGAATGTGACAGTTTCTAAAGAGAATGTTTTTTGGCTTTAAATAGCACACAAAGATTCAAGAGTTGATAAAACAGTTGAGAAATAATCATGATGATCGCAGATGGAAAATTCATTGCAGTTGGAAACGTCATCGCGGATGGAACTTTCATTGCGGTTGAGAAACGTCATTGCGGATGAAACTTTCATTGCGGTTGAGAAACGTCATTGCGGATGAAACTTTCATTGCGGTTGAGAAACGTCATTGCGGATGAAACTTTCATTGCGGTTGAGAAACGTCATTGCGGATGAAACTTTCATTGCGGTTGAGAAACGTCATTGTGGATGAACAAGGAAAGACTGTAGTGAGAAACTGAGGAAAACACTTGTACAAAGATTAGTAATAACAGACCATAAAGACCCATGAGAGATACGTATGATATATGGTTGCGGTAGCTAGACAGCGGTACCAAAACCATCAATCACACGTAATTCTCAATTAGAACCGCAACGGAGACCAAGGACGGTCTACGGTAGCTAACAATTCAAAAAGAATTGCGGGTCTAGATTCATCATTCCTAACATTTGCAGGAAGATGTTAAGTTTGTTGAATCGAGCGCTTTTGTGAACACATCAGCAATCTCTTCATGAGAAGGGACAAAGATCAGTTCAATATTACCTTTTAAGATGTGGTCTTTGATGAAATGATACCGTAGTTCAATGTGCTTAGTCTTGGAGTGCTGAATTGGATTGTGAGAAATAGCAATAGCACTTTCAGAGTCACCATAGATCGGTATCCGCAACATTCTATACCCGTAGTCCATTAGTTGAGTTTTCATCCAAAGGACTTGAGAGCAACAGCTGGCTGCGGCCACATACTCGGCTTCTGCAGTTGATAGAGAGACACAACTTTGTTTTCTTGAGGACCAGCTGACTAGTCTTTCACCCAAGAATTGACATCTTCCTGAAGTGCTTTTTCGATCGAGCTTGCATCCGGCATGATCCGCATCTGTGAAAGCTTGCAGGCTGAAGTCATTGCCTGCGGGGTACCATAGACCAAGAGATTTGCTTCCTTTCAGGTACCGTAGTATCTGTTTGGTTGCGGTCGTATGTGAGACTTTTGGGTCAGCCTGATACCTTGCACATACACCAGTTGCAAAGACAATGTCTGGCCTGCTTGCAGTGAGGTACATCAAAGAGCCGATGATGCCTCTATAAGTCTTGTGATCCACAGATTCGCCTGAGGGATCAGCATAGATCTTATAACCGAAGGCCATGGGGACCTTAGCAGATGAACAGTTGTCCATAGAATATTTCTTCAATAGTTCAGTGGTGTATTTTTCTTGATGAATGAATATGCCTTGCGGTACTTGTTTCACTTGAAGACCTAGAAAGAAATTAATCTCTCTATTCATGCTCATTTTGAACTTGTTGGTCATGAGCTTAGCAAATTCATCCACCATGCCTAGCATCCGGCATGATCCCCATTTAGAAAGGCACTCTTAACGTCCATTTGGTGTACCTTGACGTTTTTGTAGGCTGCGAATGCTAGAAAGATCCGGATAGCTTCCATGCGTGCTACCGGAGCATATGTTTCATCGTAGTCAATGCCTTCAAGTTGACTATACCCCTTTGCAACTAGCCTTGCCTTGTTTCTGACTACCGCACCAGATTCATCCAACTTATTTTTGAACACCCATCTAGTGCCAACAATGGAGTGACCACGTGGCTTCGGAACGAGCTGCCAAACTTTATTTCTTTGAAATTCTTCAAGCTCTTCTTGCATTGCGGCTATCCAGTCAGGTTCAAGCAATGCTTCTTTGATCGTTCTGGGTTCTACCGAGGACATAAATGTTGCACAGTGGCAGTGATCCGATAGGTCCTTGGAAGATCTAGTCTGCATGCCTGCGGATGGGTTCCCAATGATTTGACCTGGTGGGTGGTCTTTCGTCCATACATGAAGACGTGGCAGCAGATGATCTGCAGCTGCGGTAGAGGGAATATCTTGATTTTCAGAGGAATCTGCGGTTGGAACCTGAGTCATCTTGATCTATTGGAACAGAATTCTCTTGAGCAGTTGGGAGAGGTTCCCCCTGGGTTGCAGATAGGAGTTCCTCTGGAACCTGAGAAGGTTCCCCCTGGACTGCGGATGGGAGAGTGACAATCCTTGGATCAGTTCTAGTGTCGATATTTTTTATGAGTTCATCATCCGAATCCGAAGATACGTTTGATGGTAATGCTTCTCTGCGGACAGGAATTTGAACAACATCAAGTACTGGAACCTCGACGGTTGCGGCTAGATCCGGAGTAGATCTTTTCCCCTCAACCGGAGAGGTGGAAGTATTGAGAGAGGCTACTTTAGATAGAGATGGTCCAGAAACATCAGCATGTTGTTGTTGAGCTGCGGGTGACAAAAGAACTTCGGATAGTTTCGCCGTTTCAATAGGATCGAAAAGATCCTCATAGTTGACTTCAAATAGATTCAAGGGACCTGAAGAGGCAGGAATGTCACTTTCCATGATTGCGGTGGTTTCAGTGGATGGAGGGGCGTCGCGGATGTGAGAATCATCAAATTTCACATTGAAGGTTTCAATGATCAGCCTTGTACGCCTGATGAGCACTCGATAAGTAACCTTGTTAGTGGAGTAACCAAGGAATGTGCCTTCGTCGGACTTCGGTGCAAACTTGTTGAGCTGATCTCTGTTGTTGATCACGAAGCATCTACACCCAAAAATATGAAAGAAGCGAACATTGGGCTTGCGGTTGTTAAGGCCCTCATATGGTGTTTTATTGAGGCGTTTGCACACGATACTTCGGTTTTGGACAAAGCATGCGGTTGCTACTGCTTCAGCCCAGAAGTAGAGAGGAAGTTGGGCGAAGTTAAGCATGGATCTGGCTGCTTCTACCAGTGTGCGGTTCCTTCTTTCTACTACACCATTTTGTTGCGGTGTGTAGGGTGCTGAGAAGTTGTGAGAAATGCCTTTGGACACCAAGAAACTGTTAAGAAGATGATTAGTGAACTCGGTTCCATTATCACTGCGGATGCGTCTAACTGGAAGCTTGATCTGAAGTTCGATTTCTTTGATGAAGTTGATGAAGATCTACGGTGTCTCTGATTTGAGTCTGAGAAAGAAGACCCATGTGAAGCGTGTATAGTCATCAACAATAACCAATATATACTTCTTGTGGTGGAGGCTGGCTACGGTTGATGGACCGCAGAGATCAATGTGCAATAGCTCCAGTGGTTCAGAAATAGAAGAGTCCATTATCAGAGGGTGACTTGCTTTAGACTGCTTACCACATTCACAAGCCGGACAAAGAGTATCGTTGCTAAATTTGAGAATAGGGAGACCACGGACTAGTTCTCCAGTGACTAAGTTGTTGATGTACCGGAAGTTGAGATGAGCTAGCTTACGGTGCCATAGCCAGCTGACTTCGGATACAGCTTTGGACAAGAAACACAATTGCGGTTTACCAATGATTAGAGAAACATCCAAAGGGTACATGGTACCTTCGGATCGAGATTTGATCAGGAAATTGTTTCTATCACTCGTCATTACGTAGCAAAACTGATCATCAAATTCAACACGATGTCCTGCTTTACATATTTGGCCAACACTGATGAGATTGTGTTTAAGGCTTTCTACATAAGCAACCTTCTGAATGGAAAAGTTCCCCGTAGTGAGAACACCGTAACCTCGGATGACACCGTTTGCATTGTTACCAAACGTGACATTTCCACCATTGCATATAGGCCTGAAATCGCGAAGGTACTCTAACCTTCCGGTCATGTGCAAGGAGCAGACACTGTCAATTAACCACTCTTCTTCTTGTTCCTCCTTGCACAAAGCCTGAGAATTACACGGTTAGTTTAGGCATCCAAACAAGTTTGGAGCCTGGGACAATTGATGTGTTTCTGAGTGATACATGGTCCGAGGTTGCAGGGACAGGTCTCTTGTCAACTTTTGAGCCTAGTCCTGGGTGTTTGAGTAGATTTGGAGTGTTGTGATTTTTTGAAAAAATACGAGGTTTCTGACTCTGACTCGATTTGACATGAGATAAAACCTTTTGACAACTTCACCGACATTTACAAAAGGAGATTTTGTCTTTTGATCTAACACTGTGATTGGTCAGCGCTTTTAAGGATGTTTTGGATTTGTTACCGGTCCGAGATGGGTAATTCCTGACACAAGTATTTTTGGGTTTTGAAAACGTCTATTTATGAAAGGTTTTAGCACGTGTAGATTTCTGAATTCTTTTTGATGGATTTGGTAAGATACCCTTCCATTTGAAATTTTGACGTGACTTTAAAAGTGTTGGAGTGGGTAAAATACCTTTCCATTTAGGATCATTTGAAGAATAGACCTGAAAAACATAGTTTCGAAAAGATTGAACACCCTTTTGGGTTGTGTCAGAAGGAGTAGGAATGACTTTTGAAACTGAACTTTCCTTTTTGTTTGTTTTCTTGAAAGAAGAGTTTTTTGAAATGTAGTGAGAGAAAACAAATTTTTTAGGACTTTTGGATTTAGGAAATCTGACTTGCTTCTTGTTTTTTGAAAAAATTTGTCTATTAGTACCGCGAGATCTGATTTCTTCTTTAAAAGCCTTTTTTGCCAAAGATTTTGGTGAACCGCAGTCATTGTTGTTCAACTGCGGTTTCCTGGAATTCTTATAATGATTTTGAAAACTGCGGTTTTAAGGATGTTTCCCACACCACCGCAACCATCTCAACATACTCCATCTCCTCACACTTCACCTCCAAAAGATACTCCCAAAAAGCCAGAGACTCCTCTACACTTCAAGAACTTGGCTGAAAACATGTATTCTCCAAGCACCACAGACTCCCCTGCCACCGCTCAAAGGAAGCATGATTGGAAAGCAGCCAAGCTGGCAGAGTTAATTTGGAGAGAATGCGGGTTTGACACCATGATGGATGAGTCCTTGATCAATTCTTGGATCAATCCGCACCGCGGCTCCTAGACGAAGATTACAGACCGCACCTCACTTATGTTGAACCCCCTGCTGATGGATACTGGGATATACCAATTTCTCCAAATGCCAAGTACTTCACTGTATTTGAGCAGTTTGACCAAAGCCTTCCAGATCACAAGAGACTGCCAATGGAGTTTGAGAGACTTAGTATTTTTCATGCTAAACATGCCTCGTCCATTGAAAACATATGGTCTAACGACAGACCATCCGCAGTCAAGAACTACAAAGTCAGGAAATTTATGAAGGCTGACTACATCCAGTATACCCTCACCAGAAGGGAGCATGACTACATCCGCACCCAGGCAGACTTTCCTTGTATGAATCCGGAAGAAATCTTCCATATTGCCAGGGTGTTCCAAAACAAGTCAGAAAAGCACCCTAAAATGCAGATAGCGCTTGAAAAAGCCAACTCTTTTCTCAGGGATACAGTCTGTGACTTTGCCAAGATAGATGCAGATATCTACCCCACCATCCTCAAGAAGTTTGATCTCCCACCTTTTGAACTTATGCCAATGCCTACCGAAGGCTTCCAAGAAAGATCTCTAGGCGCAACAAACTACCCTGAACTTGGAGTCATATTCAAAAGGAAGACTGACAACGTCAAATATTTCATTCCTATGACTGCCATGCACCGCCTGACCAAGAAACAACTTGACATCTGCCGGACTGCAATTGAAAGATCTAAGCATACTACCGCAGAAGTCAAGTTCGAGATCACAAGAAGAATCACATGGTTGGAAAACGTCAGGAAGTTCTGGTGGATTTTGATCAAGTTCCTCAAACTTGATAGCTAAACCGGAGTTAAAGAGGTCACTTAGGGGGAAATTGTTGAATCATAAAAGTGACCCTCTTGAACTCAGCTACCGCAACGGTTCAGCACCCGGAGTCAATCTTGTTCATCAGCAACTGCATCAGCAACCGGAGTCAGCTACCGCAGTCAACTTAGCTAGATTACGTTATTTGTCTTTTATGTAATACACTCTATTATCCAGTATGCCTTGCACGACTGCTTATAGAGTTGTAATCTAGTGTAGTTTCTAAGTCTATAAATAGAGACTTACTCTGTTTGTATTCAAAAAAGGGATAGGAAGAACCGATAACTTATGAATTCTATATGAATACACATTCTGAAGTTATCTCTCTATCTTTCTTCAACTCATCTCTTCTTACTTAAATCTTATCATAATTTTGCTGATCATAATCTCTCTTCGGAGCAAGTCTTTAAGACTTAATCACTAAGCTTGATCTTCCTTATTAACTTGGAGTGAATGCATTCCTTGTTATGAATCAGCTTAAGTGTCTTCTTGATATAACAATTGTTGTCATTTCCACTCCTTTACATTTCCGCAACTAACTCTTTAACTATCTAACTATATTATTGTTGAGCTTTTAGATCCTTTGAGATTAACTATTCCACATTATACTTGTTCTAACTTTTGTTCAAGTGTGTCTCCAAGTTTTTCTCTCAACAATTGGTATCAGAGCCGTACCTTGAAGATCTCACGATTATTTCAAGGGAACGACTCCCGTTCGGTGATTATCTTGTGATTTTTCCGTGTTTCTGCAAGA
The DNA here is from genome assembly GCF_052849685.1 of Lactuca virosa. NCBI lineage: Eukaryota > Viridiplantae > Streptophyta > Magnoliopsida > Asterales > Asteraceae > Lactuca > Lactuca virosa. The sequence continues at coordinate 366,429,058 of NC_136433.1, read as the reverse complement.
AAAAAAAAATTTCGGGTTGCAAACCGGAATTTTTTTTATGATGTTCTTTCTTATTTCTATCTTCCGGGTGATTCTATCTTAGCAAAAATAAAAGTTGTTGCTGCTGATCGTTATATTATTGCTGGAAAAATTGATGTTCTTCATGTTCTTATTACTTTTCTGTTGAAGAAGTGTATAAAAAATGGGAGAAGAAATTATTTTTGTGGTCTCCAAAATGTTGAAGAAATTGTTCCAGGAGGTATCTGTTCTTGGAAATGAGAAGACACAAATTTAATGGGCCTATTATTCTTGAAGAAAGTGGAGAAAAGCATTTTTTTTTTGGAGATTTTATCTTCCAGCAACTTTATCATTGTGAGGTATGAAACTCTTGATTCTCATATTTTTAGTTGCTGTAGATCTTCAATTTGAATTGTTTTGACGTAATGTATTGTTTACATAAAGCATATTGTCCTTGTTACTCTTTTGGGTAAAGAGTACTCCACTATTTACTCCCTCAAAAAGACAAAAACCATGTGACATTGTCCTTTCCCATCACCTTTTGTCCCTAAAACCCCCTGCACACTCTTCCTTTTTGCCTTGCCAAGACCCACCTTTGACTTAAAATGCTTTATAAAAAGATTCCCTTATTAAAATATGAATAAATGGCCATTGCGGTACCATTTTTCATGAAAAAAATAGCATTTTTCGTCACCTGTTCAGCCCTTTCCGGACCCCCGAACCGCAGCCAAAAACTGCCTACCGGAGTCCCCTTATAAGCCTACCCGCAACCCTTCTTAGCCTTGGTACCGCAGCCCCTCTCAGGCCTAAGTACCGCAGTCCTCTTAGTCTAAATCTGAGGACCGCAGCCTCCCTCTTGCCTTTAGACCGAAGTCCATCACTCTGATACTTCTATTCATCAGAGTCCCCCCATCATCACTGAAAAAATACTCCCTTCCCACCGCAACCACCAACCAGCCTAGCCACCCTCTTCCATCCGCACCCAAGAACCCCACCTTCCCCTCTGATCCACAATCACCTCCTACCGCAACCTCCTCCCACCCAAACCATCTCCTCTCATCTGCAAGCTACTACACCCGCAACCATCCTCCATTAGCACCCTCCTCCTTCCTTCGACCAAACCTTCGACCTCCCTTCTCCACCCTTCTTCAGCCCCTCCCTTCCTTCTTCCTTCCTTCCCTCCTTCCACCTTCTCCCCCCTCCTTTCCTCCTTTTTCCTCCCCTCCCCTCCTTTTTATTTCCCCTCCTTTTTTTAAAAACCTTTTTTTTCTAGACTTTATTTTTTTTTATTATTCAGATTTTTTTTCTACATTAATTTTTTTAATTAAATTTTTTTAGTCAAATTTTTCTTTATTTAGCCAATTATTTTTTTTAACACCAATTTTTTTATTTAGCCAATTTTTTTATTTAAACCAATTTTTTTTTATTAAAACCAATTTTTTTTTTTAACACCAATTTTTTTTTTTAACACCAATTTTTGCCACAACCGAACCTTGGATTGTCACATTGGTTCATTTCATGCCGGTTATTATTATTGGAAGAATACTCATACCGCAGTCGGACTTCATATTATTTTTTGTGATGCTTGCACCGCAACAGCGATTGATCAACAAAGCTAATTCGCATTCTTCACTTTATGAGATTTTATGACTTGTCGCTCTTGATTTTTGGTTGACGAATCATGTATCTTGAGCATGTGGACTTTATTCTCTATTGAAGACCACTTCAAGTGTTCCGGCACCGCAGTTTGGATATTTGGATATATTTTTGGCACAACAGATTATTCTCAGCACAGTTTCAGCAACTATGTCACCTACCTCCTCATGACCGCAAGAGTATCTCTTTTACTCTGTCTCGTTTCTTATCGAGACCCTTCATACATCTAGGGAGAGCTTCTCTATTAGCTCTTGGTATCCGACACTCTCCATCCGACGATTTGTTGATTTTTGATATTCGGTCATTGGTTATCAAAAATAGGGAGAGAATATCATCCGGATTTGGTTATTATGATTGTTTGAGTTTGGATTTTGAAGACTTCTGAAGACGATTATTTATTTAGTGATGCGATGTGACACTTCTTTTTGGTCTTTACGGATCAAATTTTTGGCATTACTCGATGTTTTCCGATTCAGATTATTTATTATTCAGACTCTACCACAGGATGATTTTGTGTTCGCATCCGGTTCAGATCTTATGGTTTCACGAGTTTGGATTTGTGATATGTTGAAGACGAAGATTATTTTGGCAATGTGACGTGGCACTTATTTTTGGTCCTTGGATCAAATTTTCGGCATTGCTAGACCATGTTTTTGGACTCACATTATTTTTATCCGGATTTCATTTTATGGATGCTTCACATTTTTAGCAGGTTATTCTATGAAGAATTTCGGTGTATTTTGATTCGAGAACTTGAGATGTTTTTCAGACTTTTGAAGCCGAAGTGTTTCTTTTATTGGATCTTCTACTTGCTCATGGTGACCTTCTTCTTCCGGTGATTATGACTGGTTTGAAGATTTGGATCTTATTTTTTCTACTTCATTGGTTGTGCTTTGAAGCCGAAGACCTTCATTTCAGAGATTCATGACCAGTTTCAGACTTCACAGACACCTCAGAGTTTTAGAGACATTTCCGCACTTGATTTCATTTTATTACCACACTTGCTAGTCGGATTACTGTATTATAGCCTTGTATCACTTATTGGATCTCTCATCATTTGTAAGCATTTAGGGAGAGAATGTTGGTGCATGGAAATGCTCCACAAATAATGAGTGTTTATTAGGTTGTATTTTCCCTTTATTGTATTTTGTGGTGTAAATACTCTCCCTCCTATATAAAGGGAGAGTTGGTCATTTATTACATTAACTACCTCATTTCTTTTCTTAGATTAGAGAATACACTTCTCACAATGTAATCTCTAGAGAGAGAGAAAGTTGGTGGGTTCTCCCACCCAGGGAGAGTTTCTCTCCCACCATGTTCTTCATGTAATATTATGATTATTCTCTCTTGTTCTTAGTCTTCTTCAACGAACTCATAATATGTTCTTCGTGTTCATACTTACAAAAACACAATTAATCTCGAGATATCTTACTTCCGCATTCACCGTTCGTTATAAAAATGGGTCTCTACACTTGCATATCTTCCCGCTTAACGATTACCTGAGAATACAAGTTATTTTGAAAACGGTCAACATATATAATGTTGGTGAGTTCATAAGTATGTTTGAGTAAAAGTCTTTGTATCTTTCATAAAAACCCTGAAAATCCGATATTTTCTGTGAAATGTTTGAAAATGATGTGGAAATCAAGTATAAATTCATGTGTGAATTTCATAGTTAAAACTTGTATGAATGTAGTTTAGATTCATTGTAATTTGAATAAATGATAGGTGTATATGAAAAATTCCCCAGAAAATCCGATATTTTCTGTAAAATAACAACGTCTACATTTTTGTATCATTAGATAAATCGTTTTGCAATGACACAATTAAAGAGTTTATCTTCAAAAGGTTAAAATTTTTGGTATTGAATCCCTATTGAGCCGTTATAACCGTACATGATAATGACTAGGTCGCCCGTCTTGGTATTTTTCCAAATGCCGATCTTGCTAAAGATTTTGTCGCCCTACACAAACTCCCGCTTTCCTACCAGGAAACTCTGATTATAACTACAGGCTACGATTGTACCCTCAGTGATGCCAACCGACAAGTCTCACTAGATTCTCAACCTCTTTTTGTACTATGTTTAATGTTTATGTATATGTAATATGTTTTTGTATTCGAAAGCTACATGATTAAGTATACGAAGTTAAATGATTACGTAAAGGTATCATTACGGCTTACTAACACATGAAATTTCGATTCCAAGCCCTATTAGCATGTAATTAGGCCACAAAGGCCCAATCACATGTAAAAGGGTAATTTAGGCCCAATAGGCATGTAATTGGGCCACAAAAGCCCAATAAACGTGTAATCCATAACTTAGGCCCAAATTAATACGTAAGTGGGTCGCAAAACCTTATAAACATGTCATGGAAAACATTGGGCTTAATACACACTTAATTGGGCCCTTAGGGCCCAATGGCCAAGAAATGTGAATATTGGGCCCAATAAATAGTTATTGACGTATTTCGTTCGTTTGTTTTATTCTGTTGTTCGTTTTAGTTCGAGGTTTAATAGATTGATGATAAAAAGCTTTCATTTTGTAAAAATGAAATTTTGGCCAATGATACTCCAATTTTTAATTAAGGCCCAAAGTTTTGTAAAAATGACACTTTAGTCCATAATTTATAAAATTTTTGTAAGTTTGTCCCAAATGTTTGAAATTTCACAGATTTTGGTTCAAAAAGTTATATTTTCACATTTAGAACCCTATTTTGCAGAAAAGTACGTTTTCAGCCCCTTGTTTATAAAAATTTACACTTTCGGCCCTATTACGGAAAATTTTACATTTTTGGTCCAATTTGAAAATAAATGTTATTTTCACCCCTAAATTTGGTTTATTTACATTTATGACTCAAACTTTTGCCAAATAACATTTTTAACCCCAAAACTTCATATTTTTCCCAAATTGGGCCCAAAACTGTGAGGCCCAAAGTTCTGGCCCATTAAGCTTAAATTTGCATTTTTTTGGCCTTTTTTAAAGTATGTTTAATATAAAAATACCTTTTTATACATGTATGACCTGTTTGGCCCTTATAAAAACATAAATGGCCCTTTTTGCCCTTATCATTTGTTTTGTTGACAATTTTGACCTTTAACAAGGTTTTTGTTGAAATCTTTTGTATGTAAATCATGTAATAACTTTTGGCATGATAATATGATGTATATAATGTTATAGTTCATAGATCTTTGCTAAATAATGATGGGTTTTTGAGCATTCTAACACTTCCTAAGTGTACATGCAACCCTAATAACCTTGAATCTATGTTTTCTCTATATACATGCAAATTTCTTTTTCAAGGTTATTTCCTAACTAGCATGGCATGGGGATTACATAAAACATAAAAACTAGTAGAAATACATACCTTGTTGTTGCTTGGATTCCTTCAAGACTTTGTGAGCCTAGCACCCCAAATGTTGTGCCTCAAATGCTTCACACAACACCACAAGACTTGGAATAACTTGAGAGAATACTTCTAGCACTCAAAATCGGTTATGCCCTCTCTAGTAACACTAGGTCCACTAGGTCACGATTTTGCTAGCCATAGGGTTCCTTTTATAGTGTTGTCACAATTAGGGTTTACACATGAATGCCCTTAATTGTCATGACTCTTGATTTCTCATGACCCATGGGTTTGTAACTCCCATGGACTATCCATGGAGCTCCATATGGTTATAACCAAACCCATAAACCATGGATCATTAATCCACCATAAAAGAATTGATGATTGTCATAATCAACCCTATATATTTAATTAGTCTCACTTTGATCACCAAATTAATACCAGATTAATACTTGACCAATACTAATTAAATAATACTATTATTAATATATTAGAACTTATAATATATTAATAATCATAAGTGCCTTATTCTCTCATTTAGCCTATCCAAGTATTGCAATGCCATGCAACCCAAATGGACCATGCCGGGTCGGGTCAAGTACATACCAAATAAAGTTATGGACTTAGACACTATATCCAACAGTCTCCCACTTGGATAAGTCTAATAACTATATTTGCAAATATGACTTCAAAATCCGACTAGCAATCGTAGCTCTTTCAAAGTATCTCGGAACTAAGATGATGATGATACGCCATTTAAGATAAGTGATCATATAATCCTCTGTTCTCATGATATCAGCCGGACAAACACATGGAACATGGTCTTACTTATTGTCCAGCATTTGTTTCTCGATCTCTGATTTGTTTTGACATAGAACTAAATTGAACACATCAATTAGGTTCTGACCGGGCCCGATACATAAGTCAAAACCAAATCATCGAGGGGCCCAGATATCGCTTCTATTTCTAGAAGGAACATATAAAATTCGACTGATATGCTTGTACTAACTACTTGTTGAATTATTCACAAAGGCACGTTTTATGAGATCGAGTTACCAATGCGTTTTCGTGCAATCAATGAATAACCAACTGATAGTCAACAACTCATATCTCTAGGTTTGAAGATTTATATGATATTACCGTCTCACGATCACTCGAGATAAATTCCATGAAGTGATGCAAGTGAGCGTGGGTTGGATCCAATACTCAGCCCTTATGAGTACTCATGAATGTTGTAGCAACCATTGCATTGTCTAAAGCACTTTTAGACAAATCATACAAGCCAAATTCATGACAGTCTTAAATCAATACTTACTTCCAAAGTTTGACTGACTGTGGATGGTTTGAATAATAACATAATTATTCTGGAAGTAAAAACATGCAAAATTGAAACATAGTAAACAATCAACACAAGATAGTAACACCTTACTCATAAATAAATAACAACTTTTATTTATCATCAAATGTCAATTACATTTTACAAGTTTCAGGAATCTAATTATTGAAACTAATATCATCCTTCAGCCCAATGCGCCTCGCATGCTGTAAATGCTTAACCCTGCTCAGTCCCTTCGTGAGGGGATTTGTCGGGTTCTCATCTGATGATACCCTCTTAGCCACGAGGAGTCCTTCTATTCGATGTCTGATGAAATGGTATTTTCTGTCAATGTGCCTAGATCTCTCGTGATCTCTCGGTTCCTTAGCCAAAGCAACCGAACTTTCATTGTCACAGAAAATTTCCATTGGCTCCTTTATAGCTGGTACAACTCCAAGGTCTCCGATGAAGTTCTTTAGCCATATCGCCTCCTTAGCTGCTTCACTTGCTGCTATGTACTCTGATTCACAAGTAGAATCAGCTACTGTCTCCTGCTTGGAACTTTTCCAAGTAATTGCCCCTCCATTTAGGGTAAAGACCCAGCCTGACTGAGAGCGGAAATTATCCCTATCAGTCTGGAAGCTAGCATCGCTATATCCTTCCACTCTCAAGTCATCACTGCCTCCGAGGGTAAGGACCCAATCCTTAGTCCTCTGCAGATACTTGAGAATGTTCTTTACCGCTGTCCAGTGTGCCTTGCCAAGGTTCCCTTGATATCTACTGACCATGCTCAAAGCAAAGGCCACATTAGGGCGAGTACAAGTCATAGCATACATGATCGAGCCCACAGCGGAAGCATATGGTATATGACTCATCTCAGCTATCTCAGCCTCTGTACTCGGACTCTGAGTTTTACTCAGCTTGGCATTACTCTGGATTGGTAATTCTCCTTTCTTGGAATCTTGCATACTGAACCTCTTCAGCACCTTATCCAAGTAAGTACTTTGACTAAGTCCAATTAGTCTCTTACTCCTATCTCTCAATATCCTTATCCCTAGGATATAGGCAGCTTCCCCAAGGTCCTTCATAGCGAAACACTTCCCAAGTCAGGACTTAACCTCCTGCAAGGTTGGGACGTCGTTTGCTATGAGAAGTATGTCATCCACATACAACACCAAGAAGCTAACTATGCTCCCACTAGCCCTGACATACACACAAGACTCATCCTCACTCCTAGAAAAGCCAAACTCTTTGACTTTCTCATCAAAGCAAAGATTCCATCTGCGAGATACTTGTTTCAATCCATAAATGGATTTATCAAGCTTACACACTCTATTAGGGTATCTTGTATCGACAAAACCCTCTGGTTGAGCCATGTAAACATCCTCAGCCAACTTTCCATTAAGGAAAGCGGTTTTGATATCCATTTGCCATATTTCATAATCATGAAATGCAGCTATGGCCAACAATACTCTAATAGACTTAATCTTAGCTACCGGTGAGAAGGTCTCATCATAGTCAACTCCCGGAGTTTGACTAAAGCCCTTCGCAACCAGTCGCGCTTTGTAAGTATGTACCTTCCCATCCATGTCGGTCTTCTTCTTGAAGATCCATTTGCACCCAACTGTCTTACGACCTGGTACATTGTCAACCAAGTTCCAAACTTGATTGTCATACATGGACTGAATCTCGCTGTCCATAGCCTCCTTCCACTTAGCAGACTCAGGGCCTGCCATGGATTCCCTGTAATTATTAGGTTCATCCAAATCTATTAGTGTACTATCACTAATAAATGTATCACCTTCAGTGGTGATGTGATAACCATAATAAAAACCAGGTGTGTTCCTCACCCTAGTGGAACGTCTTGGAGGTACAGACTCATCTATCGGATCAACAGGAGTTTCCTCCTCAGGTCGGTCGATAGCATTTAAGGTTCCTTCACCACTTGACTCTTGAAGCTCTTCAAGGTCAATTTGCCTCCCACTGTCCCCTTGGCTTATGAATTCTCTCTCACGAAAGACTCATCTTCTTGCTACAAAAACCACATTATCACTGGGTCTGTAGAAGAGGTAACCAAAGGATCTCTGTGGGTAGCCGATGAAAATACACCTCTCACTTCGAGGTTCAAGCTTATCATGAGTCTCACGCCTCACGAAAGCTTCACAACCCCAAATTTTGATGTGGTCCAAATTGGGAACTTTCCCAGTCCACATCTCGTGAGGTGTTTTGGCAACCTTTTTAGTAGGGACTAGATTAAGGATATGGGCGGCAGTCTCTAAGGCATACCCCCAGAAAGAGATTGGTAACAAAGCTCGACTCATCATGGAACAAACCATATCCAACAAGGTTCGATTGCGCCTCTCCGCTACACCATTCAACTGTGGTGTTCTGGGAGGTGTCAATTGTGAGACAATCCCACATTCCTTAAGATAGTCAAGGAACTCAATGCTAAGATACTCTCCTCCCCGATCGGATCGGAGCATCTTGATGTTCCTGCCCAATTGATTCTCCACTTCCTGTTTAAACTCTTTGAACTTTTCAAAGGTTTCTGACTTATGCTTGATTAAGTAAATATATCCATATCTACTGTAATCATGAGTAAAAGTCACATAATAGCGATTAGCATCCCTTGTAGCAACTCTAAAGGGCCCACACACATCCATGTGTACAAGGTCCAACAAACCTTCATCCCTATCACAAGTACCTGTGAAGGGTGACTTTGTCATTTTTCCAAGTAAACAAGACTCGCAACTATCATCTGACTTGAGGTCAAATGATTCCAAGACTCCAGCCTTTTGGAGTTGGCCTATGCGCTTCTTGTTATCATGTCCAAGACGACAATGCCACAAGGATGCTTTATCCAAGCTATCTCAAGAATCAATATACAACACATTATTTCCTAGATTGTCTACAACATTCACGGCTTCATATACACCATCACAAGGTAATGCTTTAAAGTAAAATACATCATTGTAATAAACATTAATAGCACCATTTTTATTATCAAATGAAAATGAAAAACCTTGTTTGTACAAGCCATGAAAAGAAATAATATTTCTCGCCATTTCGGGCTAGTAACAACACTTATTCAAATCTAACATTAACCCATTATTAAGCAATAAAGAATAAACTCCTATCTTGGTAACAGGTGATGCTTTCCTGTTGCCCATGACTAAGTTTATCTTCCCGTGCTCCACTTGCTCACTTCTTCTTAGTGCCTGCAAATCAGTACAGATGTGAATACCACAACCTGTATCAAGCACCCAAGAATTAGCATTAGATGAGTTATTAGACAATATTGTGTAAATACCTGCATGGGTGGGTTTAACCTTCGCATCCTTTACATCTTGCAGATATTTAGGGCAGCTTCGCTTGAAGTGTCCCTTATCCTGGCAATAGAAGTATTGTGCCTCCTTTGGGTTTGAAGAAGGAGTAATGGGACCTTTCTTTGTCCCACTTGAAGAGGAACCATCAAGAGTCTTACCCTTGGTACCCTTCGAAGGGTTTTTCCTCTTCTTACCCTTTCCCTGCCCAATAGCCAGAACAAGGGCTGTTGAAGGAGTAGAAGTAGCAACCGCTTTACCTTTAAGGCCATTTTCAGCTGTCCTTAAGAGTCCTTGAAGTTTGCTAAGTGTGACTTCCTCCTTGTTCATATGATAAGTCATACGAAATTGATCATAACTTGGAGGTAAGGAATGGAGAATGATGTCAATCGCCATTTCCTCAGGAAAGTCAACATTTAGCTTCAACAACCGGTCAACGAACCTTTGCATCTTCTGCAAGTGACCGGTGATGGGTTCACCATCCTTCATCCTTACAGTTATCATGGAGGAGATGATTTCATACCTCTCCTGACGCACTCTCTGATGGTACCTTTCCATCAGATCCAGGTGCATCCCATAGGGGTAGAAATCTTCATAGGATTTTTGAAGTTCAGGAGTCATGGTGGCCATCATGATGCATGCTACTTTAGTAGCATCCTTTTCATGTGCAACAAACTCCGCAAACTCTTCAGGAGTAGCAGTGTCTTCACTCACAACGTTAAGCTCCCTATCGAGGACATATTCTTTGTCCTCATAGCGGGTAATCATTCTGATGTTTCTGATCCACTCATTGAAATTGGATCCATCAAAGATGACCTTACCACACAAGTTCATAAGGGAAAAGGATCCTGTTGGGTTTGAGCCAGAAGCATTGTTGGAAGACATCTGAAAGGAAAGAAAGACAAGTTTCATTAGATTAGGAATCCTTAATAATTCACCCAAATGAAATATTAAGGCTAGGATCCAACAAACTATTTATAGTTGGAAGAGGGATGCCGTAATCCATACTATAAAATATTTGAAGGTAGGTAAATGACGATTTACCAATTTCCACCATAACAACGAAATATTTTATTATTAGGTTTTATTGGTTTTGAAACTCCTAGATCTTTTTGAGATACATTGAACTTTTCAATGGCATGTTTGAATCTCGATTGTGCCCTCTCAAGTTTGTGACTGGGATGCCGAGGATCACAAACAAGGTGTGAATAACCATACAAATTGACTTGGTACCCTCAACAATATTACCTAATCGATGTGCCGGTTAACCACACACGCTCCACCGATCTATAATAAAGTCAAGTTACCCTTTGCCACTCTTACTAGTCCATGTTAGTGTGCCGGTTAACCACACACGCTCCACTAACGACTTGGTAAGGTACAAAGTGTAATTTTATGGGCTAGCACCAATTTCACATTTTCCTAAAGTAACTAAGATTGGGAATTTATAATGTATAGTTACTTTATAATTCATTATACTTTTAACGAGTATTTAAAGTCGTATCCTACCCGTTCGGCTAACGACCCTCCACCGATCAAGGAAGCGGTGGGTGAGAGTGGACACCCATTAAGTCACCATTTTATAGGCAACAACCTTATACCCCCCTTATAGACCGGCTTCGTGAATGAGGCCTACTAACGGTAAGAATGACATATTCTTATACATATCTATATAATAAAATTATAATAATAGTATAAGTGTTGATTTTTAAACTTTTTAAAAATCTAAGGTTTAATTTGGAATTAAAGTATTAAAGTGTAAGACTTTTCAAATTCCAAAACTTGAGGGCAAGATTTGAAACAATTCCAAGTCTCTTCAATTTGTAACATATGAGTTTTAATGGTTCATAAAAAATGAAGACTCTTCATTTTATGAAACCTCTTTAGTTCTTTAATCATAATTAAAAGAAGTGACTCTTGGTTATCCATAACTTGAGGACAAGTTATGGACACCAGCATAGCCATTAAGATCATGAATTAAACATACATGGAGGTTACATATAATTCCTATGATCTTCTAAAAACTCATAAGAACACAAATTCATGTCAAGCAATTTCAAGAAATCATATAAACATATACAATACTTGAAAATTGATAAAAGTCATGTAAAATGGGTTAACATAATCATTATGCTTTTGAAAAACAGATTTTACAAGTCCAAAACAGATTGGGATAATGATCTTAATCCATTTCCAGCAACAAAACTCGAAAAAACTGCCCAGCACGCTCCTACTCGCCGAGTGCACTATTCTAATCGTCGAGTAGGATGAATTTGTTCATGGACTCGGCGAGTCCTCCCCGTGGACTCGGCGAGTCCAGTCGTCAGAATGCAGAATTTTCGTTTTTTAAGCAGTTTTGCATCAAGTATACAGAAAACAATCCTAGTCTCTGATACCACTGATGGGTTTTTGAGCATTCTAACACTTCCTAAGTGTACATGCAACCCTAATAACCTTGAATCTATGTTTTCTCTATATACATGCAAATTTCTTTTTCAAGGTTATTTCCTAACTAGCATGGCATGGGGATTACATAAAACATAAAAACTAGTAGAAATACATACCTTGTTGTTGCTTGGATTCCTTCAAGACTTTGTGAGCCTAGCACCCCAAATGTTGTGCCTCAAATGCTTCACACAACACCACAAGACTTGGAATAACTTGAGAGAATACTTCTAGCACTCAAAATTGGTTATGCCCTCTCTAGTAACACTAGGTCCACTAGGTCACGATTTTGCTAGCCATAGGGTTCCTTTTATAGTGTTGTCACAATTAGGGTTTACACATGAATGCCCTTAATTGTCATGACTCTTGATTTCTCATGACCCATGGGTTTGTAACTCCCATGGACTATCCATGGAGCTCCATATGGTTATAACCAAACCCATAAACCATGAATCATTAATCCACCATAAAAGAATTGATGATTGTCATAATCAACCCTATATATTTAATTAGTCTCACTTTGATCACCAAATTAATACTAGATTAATACTTGACCAATACTAATTAAATAATACTATTATTAATATATTAGAACTTATAGTATATTAATAATCATAAGTGCCTTATTCTCACATTTAGTCTATCCAAGTATTGCAATGCCATGCAACCCAAATGGACCATGCTGGGTCGGGTCAAGTACATACCAAATAAAGTTATGGACTTAGACACTATATCCAACAAATAATACTTAGAATTTTGAGATTTGTTAAGATCCAACACATTTTTACCAAATAACCTAAGTATTCACACCAAACATGCATATAACACATAGATCTACACATTTTACTTGTATTCTACCCCAAAAATCATATGAAAACCAAAAACAAGGGGGGTATGAACTCACAAATCATTTGCTTTGTAGTCTTGAGAGTATCCAATGTAGTTCAGGAACGTCTGAAACTCTTCAGACGTTGGTTCAACAACTTTCAAACCCCTTGGGTTAGCTTTAATACCAATCGCCTTGAGAAAGGTCGATTTGTAGATTGGAACGGTTCTGTCACCGATGATTTGGATCATTAGAGCACCATCATCTAGTTGAATGTTGGTGAAGGCGAGATGAAGGTGATTAATGGGAAGGGGTGGTTCAGCGATTTTAGTGAGCTTCAAAACACAAGATGGTCAAGGAAACATGAATTTACAGCCGTAAACTCATGGGTTTACGACCGTAAACTCAATGAGTTATGGTCACAAAACCGTAAACTCAACTAAAGGGTTCCCTTGAACCCTAAACTCAATAGCAATGTCCTACAATACTTAGATTCAATCCTTAGGAATTATAGCACTTATATAAGGTGTTTTACATGTCCTATGATGTCTTAACTTTGTTAATTAGTTGTTTAAAGACTAATTGGATACATATATGTGATATTATATGTTAACTAGGATCATTGTGTGTGTACAAGTCTTCACTTGACACCTAGCATCCTCTACATTTCGTTCATCCAAACAACTGGATTTCTTACTTTTCAAACTGTGTTACCAAACTGTTTTACTTCAAACTGTCTTACAAACTCTTTTACATACCAAATGCTTTTATCAAACTCTTTTACATGATAAATACTTTTACTTAAATTCTTTTAACTTATATTCTTTGTATCTATATAGATATAGTTATATAAGTAGGATTGAAAGGACTTAGGACTGATAGCTCACCTTACTTCCTGTTCCTTGTTTGGTTGTGGACTTAGGGCATTCAGGTTATTTGTCCGAAGGTTGTTTGAATCCTAGTTATATAGCATGTATATGTGTATAGATATAAAAGGGCACTTCTTTCATTCAGTTCAATGCCTTTGGGTAGCAAAGGTATACAAACATGTTCATATACACAAACAACATTACTAGTAAACCATAATAGGTATAGTTTAGGAAGGTACTATTACTACAACAATGAAACATACAATGAGTCAGTTTATTCATGAGAAATACATAGTGATGAGAAACAAACATAATACATAGTGATGAGAAACAAACATAATACATAGTGATGAGAAACAAACATAATACACAGTGATGAGAAACAAAACATACAAGCTAGACAGAGAAAGAACACACAATACAGCTAGCACATACACATACATATACATATACATTACATACAGTTATGTGAGCCACTTAACCGGGGCATCGCACTACCTGTCAAGACCCGTTTTGTATCCAGAATCTCCTTAATTGGGGAGCATATGAGTTTGTGTATAGATCTATACTGGATTGACTATCGTACACCTTGCTGCTCGCTTCAGTGGGACTTGCAAGTCTACGGGTGCCAAATGTCATTCTTACGACGTCTTACATCGTCGTTTTACTATAGAGTCGGTAGCAGGATACAGGCCGATCACATGGTACTTTAACTAACAAATAGTTTAAAGTAATTAGTACAGGAGTAGTTACTTAATACAACACTACAATACTATTTCATTTTCCTTTTACATTTACTTTGTGATATTAACACAATAAACAATAATGTAAGAACTATATTTTTGGTTAATAATATTCAGATTTGGGAAAATACACACTCTTACAAGAGACACACACACAGATACTAGATGCCTTAGTAGAGGGATACTTTTAGTAGGAAACATAGGGTTTTCTAGGAGAGTTCAAACAATTACAAACTTTTACAAAACTTATACATTACGGACTTACAAACACTTTCATATAATTACAGACACTAATATATTTATGATCTCACCAGCTTTAAAGCTGATAAACTCTTTCAAAATAACTTGTATTCTCAGGTCACCAGTAGACAGGTACCGGTGCCAGGTTCTGAGAAGATGGAGCTCGTTCAAGACTCACCTTTTATTTTTGATGTATATTTTTGGTGTCTAATAACTTGACAGAACACATTTGTATGAAATTATATTATTAATGCAATGGATGATGTTGTTGCTTGTTTACTACTTTGCATTGTCGTGATAGTGAACATGACGTCCTCCACCCCTGAACGTTTTCGCCGTTCCGGTTTTTGGGGTGTGACAAAATGTATCCTTTAAATCTCAACCCAATACGAGGAAAACCAGCAATATGTCTGCTGTCAAAGGCGAACACTGATGAAAGCTGGTTATGGCATCGACGACTATCGCACCTGAACTTCAAAGACATTAATAAGTTGGTGCTTGATGATCACGTTCGAGGCCTCCCTCTTCTCAAGTTTGACAAGGAACATCTGTGTGCTGCGTGTGAGATGGGAAAACAAAGCAGAAAGAGCCACCCTACACGAATTAATACAAAGATTGTTGAAGCTTTTGAACTATTGCACATTGACTTATGTGGACCTTCAGCTATCGAGAGCATCGGTGGTAGTAAGTACATCCTTGTGATTGTAAGTGATTTTTCACGCTTCACCTAGGTTTTCTTTCTTAAACAGAAATCAGATTCAACTCCCAAGTTGAAGACATTTATCAAGCAAGTGGAAGTGCAGCTGAGAAAGACGGTGAGGAATATCAGAAGTGACAACGGTCTGGAATTCAAGAATAACGATTTTGAGGACTTTCTGGCTGACAAGGGGATAACTCACAATTTTTCGGCCCCTTTTACACCACAACAGAATGGGATTGTTGAAAGACGAAATCGTTCTTTGTGTGAGGCAGCCAGAACCATGCTCAGTTTCGCTTCTCTTCCGTTATACTTCTGGGCTGATGCAGTTGCAGCCGCGTGCTACACTAAGAACTGATCCTTGCTCAACAAGAGATTCTCAATCACTCCATACGAGATCATAAACAATCGAAAGGCCAACGTCAAATTTTTTCATGTGTTCGGTTCAAGGTGCTTCATCTTCAATTCAAAGGAAAACCGAAACAAGTTTGACGTCAAAGCAGATGAATGAATTTTTCTAGGATATTCACTCTCTTCTAAAGCTTACAGAGTGTTGAACAAACACTCCAAACGAATTGAAGAAACATATTACGTCACCTTTGACGATAATTATATGAAGAAAGTGCAATGGAGTGCAAATGACTTAAGTGAAATATTTCCTGAATCTGGACAGGTCTCGGTTCCAATATCCAACCTGTTTGAAGAGTACATTCGGTTATTCGATGAACCAGAGAAAGCGGCACACTCAGAGGCGAAAGCAGCAGATAACAAAATTGATAATCTCAAGAAGATCATAGATGACGCTGCCAAAGAAATGGAAAGTGAACCTCCTAAAACTATAGGTGTTCAATCCTCAACTGACTCTCCCATCAACGGTTCAATATTCAAGGGGGAGAGTTCTTCAGCACCAAAGACAACCGAAATGTCTTTCGTGGGGGAGAGTCCAATTCTATCCGTAACTCCTAAAGGTCCAAGCGAGGGTGAACATATTGCTCCAAACCCACCCAATAGTAGTCCAATCGAGGGAGAGAATCCAACTCCCACAAAGGATGCATATTCTGATGTTGCCACAGGTTACACTTCGCCAGTCGAGGGGGAGAAAGAGAATGCAACTGACGAAGGAGAAGGTGATCAATCAGAACTTGAAGAGGAAGTGAATGCTGAATTGGATCCAACATATGACCCAAATTATCCTCCGTTACTCAAATGGACCAAGGACCATCCCAAAGCTCAAATTATTGGAGAATCATCTGAAAAAGTACTTACTCGCTCACAGTTGAGTTTGAACGCAACCGAGTTTGTTTCGCTTTCAACTGTTAATGTTGCGCTTGATATCCAAGGTCGAGCCGAAAACAGTTAATGTTGCGCTCCATGAGTTTGAACGCAACCGAGTTTGGAGGCAACCGAGTTTGGAGGTTGATTCCTACACCAAAGGATGCTTCAGTAGTCGGCTTAAAATGAGTCTTCAGAAATAAATTAGATAAAGAAGGGAATGTCATTCGCAACAAGGCTTGGTTGGTGGTGAAAGGTTATTGCCAAGAGGAAGGGATAGATTATGAGGAAACCTTCGCTCCAATAGCTAGGTTGGAATCAGTTAGAATCTTCCTGGCATATGCTGCTCATTAAAACTTCGAAGTTTTCCAAATGGATGTCAAATGCGCTTTCTTGAATGGGGAACTAGAAGAAACAGTGTATGTTGAGCAACCTCTCGGGTTCGTGAATGAGAAATTCCCTGATCATTGCTATGTGCTGGATAAAGCGGTATATGGTTTGGAGCAAGCACCGAGAGCCTCGTATGAAACTTTAACTCGCTTTCTAAAAATATCGAAATTTAAGCAAGGTTCGGTTGACCCAACCTTCTTCCGAAAGAAAGAAGGCGAACATCTAATGATAGTTCAAATTTATGTCGATGACATCATCTTCGGCTCCACGAATCTTAGCTTAACAGCTGAATTCAGGAAGTTGATGGAGACTAAATTTGAAATGAGCGCTATGGGTCCGATTAATTTTTTCCTTGGTTTGAATATTAGACAGGGACCAGAAGGTATCTTTATCAACCAGGAGGCGTACACAAAGACCCTGCTAACAAAATTTGGCATGACAGGAGACTCAAAAGTGAAGGTTCTATGGTGTTTGGCACTAAGTTAACACCTTCTCTGCAAAAACCTGTTGTTGACATAACACTATATCGACAAATGATAGGGTCCCTTATGTATCTAACAGCTAGTAGACCGGACATTATGTTTTCTGTTTGTTATTGTGCCAGGTTTCAAGCTAATCCAAGAGAACCTCACATGGTGGCAGTGAAAAAAAAATTTCGTTACCTGAAGCGAACCTCATCTCTCGGTCTTTGGTATCCTGCTAGATCTGGATTCTTTATTCAAGCATTTTCTGATGCTGATCTTGGAGGATGTGGTCTGGACCGAAAAAGCACTACAGGTGGATGCCAATTTTTTGACGAAAAACTTGTTAGCTGGCAGTCCAAGAAGCAAACCTGCGTGTCACTTTCAACAGCCGAATCTGAGTATATTGTTGCATCATCTTGTACTTCTCAAGTCATTTGGATTCAAAGTCAAGTAAGAGATTACGGGCTAAGTATGAAGAACATTCCTCTCTATTGTGACTCAGAAAGTGCAATAAGGATATGTCACAATCCAGTACAACACTCAAAGACTAAGCACATTGCACTTAGATATCATTTCATCAAGGATCATGTAGAAGATGGGAACGTGGAAGTGCATTTTGTTCGATCATCTGATCAATTGGCTGACATATTCACTAAAGTCTTACCTGAAGCGAGTTTCAATAAAATTCTGCAAGGCTTGGGAATGATGGTAGCAGAGTCGGTACCGAATCCTTAATTGAACACCTAAAAATTAGACAAGCGAAATGGAGCGAACTCTCGGTCTATTTCGGCTCCATAATTTTCGGGAACCGAAATGAACCGACCGCTCGGTCTATTTCGGCTTTGAAATTTTGAGGAACCGAAATGAACCGACCGCTCGGTCTATTTCGGCTCCATAATTTTCGGGAACCGAAATGAACCGACCGCTCGGTCTATTTCGGCTCTGGAATTTTGAGGAACCGAAATGAACCGACCGCTCGGTCTATTTCGGCTCCATAATTTTCGGGAACCGAAATGAACCGACCGCTCGGTCTATTTCGGCTCTAGAATTTTAAGGAACCGAAATGAACCGACCGCTCGGTCTATTTAGCTTCATTCCTTTAAGATAAGGTTTCGGTTGTACATTTTGTTCAAAGAGTATTTTATGCAACTTTATTTTCTTTTTCTGTTTTTATTATTTTTCAGAAAACTTCAAAAATCAAAAAAAAAAATATTTTTTTTTCTGTTTTTATTATTTTTCAGAAAACTTCAAAAATAAAAAAAAAATATTTTCTTTTTCTGTTTTTATTATTTTTCAGAAAACTTCAAAAATCCAAAAGTATTTTTTTTTGTGTGGTGTGTTTTTTTGTTTGTTCCCTTCATTAGGTCACACGTGTATCAGTGCAACAGAATTTGGAGCTAAGACAGGTATAATCATTTCCATGAGAACTAGTTAAGGGTCCCTAGAAGCATGCTGCTGCATGTTGACCAAAGCCTCTACGACTTAGAGCAAGGCCTTAATGATTCGATCTCTACCTATCGTTTCTTCCCAATCAGGCTGTTCAGATCCACTCAGTCTAGAGCTACCTTACTCATCTCATATGAGTTAAGAGTTTTTCTGCTTAGTCACATCTTTATAGCAGAAGGTACTTT
This sequence comes from Lactuca virosa, assembly GCF_052849685.1. Classification (NCBI taxonomy): domain Eukaryota; kingdom Viridiplantae; phylum Streptophyta; class Magnoliopsida; order Asterales; family Asteraceae; genus Lactuca; species Lactuca virosa. The sequence goes on along the minus strand of NC_136433.1, from coordinate 366,409,846 downwards.
CGGTTCCTTAACCACCCTCCTTACTTTCTCCATCAACTTTCGGTTCATCACTGTAACCCTTGAGACTCTCAGTCTTTACCACTGAGGTTTATGGTTGCATAAAATCTGTGTTTATGATCTTAGATATGTATACCACGTACTGAGTGAAACCCACAATCCAACACCAACAACGAATTGACGGTGAATTGTCATATTAAAGATGTTACTGGTTACCGAATGAAATCTCAGTTTTTAATTTTGAGTGATCTTTTATGAATTTGTCTAACACCAAGGCTTTTTCTTCCCATAAAGATCCAGTTTCTTTTTGTTTTTGAGATTTCTATATCTTCTTTAGTCACTATAAAATATATCCTACCTACTTGTTCAACCGACCACATCAGTCTCACAAGTACTTCTTCCCATGTTCGGTCTTATGTTAAGCATCGACGTTCGGTTGAAGATAAGCCACCTTAATCCAATGATTTAAAAAGAAGCCTTTCAATGTTTCTCTACAAACATTTGATCGTTATTTCACGGGAACCCACACAAGCACTTCAAGTCTCTCTTGACTTTGAAGGAAGCGATTCTTGCCCGAAATCCCCTGCTTTCTGTCTTATAATGAGACATCACTCACATCCAATACACATTTGCTTTATTTCTTTATCTTTTGTCACTCTATTGCATGAAAATTTTAATTTTCCAACATTCTGGTGGCTGTTGGTTCGATTTGTGTTTATTATTTTAGCGAAACAAGGGTAATTCTACATCTTGGAGCGAAACTGAATTTCAAACGACGATTGAGGATAAGGATTTGGGCGCGTGAATTTGAACGGTCGAGCTACCCACGCGTGCTGACGTATACCTGGGAGTAACCAACCTGTCACATCGCGCTTTTTCAGGCGACGTTTTAGTGACTGCGTCATTATCATGATGATTTTTCTCTCTCCTGGCAACGGTATATAAAGGGTTTCTAATTTTATTTGTCTTTTACCAGCCACAAATTCTCTCCAATTACAAAGCAAGTTCAAACTGTTCATCTTCTTCCTTCGATCAACAATGGCGACTTCTTCATCCGTTCACGAGCAGACTGCTTCGTCTACATTGCTTTCGATCAAGCCCAATCAAAACATGATTATTGAATTCAATCCGTTTCTGTACGACTCGTATATGCTGCAAGTGGTTGAGACTTTGAAGTATTCTCCACTGGTTCTAGCCCTAACACAGGTGGAAGCCGTTCCGATGTCCCTTCTATCACAAGTTTATTCTACTGCCTCATATGACAAGAACAAGGAAAGAATCTACTTTCTAATCCATTCTAAAAAGACTTCTATTTCAAAAGGGAGATTTTGTTCCTTGTTGCACCTCGCTGTGGATTCATCTGTGATTTCACCCGATTTCATCACCACTACTCAGCTTTTCTCGATGCTGTACGAAATGGGATACACTGACGTGCTTACAACAATAACGCAGGTAAAGAAGTCCTGCCTACCGTCCCCATGGAATGGACTGGTTACTCTTCTTATCAAGAGTTTGGCGGAGAGAAGTGTTGGATCTGATGGCACCAGCAAGGCTTTCCTAACCCTTCTCTACGGCCTTTACAATGATCTCAATCTTGACTATGGGACGATCATCTGGTCTCAAGTGGTGCAAAGCCTCAGTATTACAACGAGGCATTCTGAAATCTCATGTGCATGATTCTGGACTCTCATTACCAGAAGGGCGATAACTTCTTTGGACATTCCGGTGATGAAGGATGCTCTACTTGCGTCTATTGCTAGGTTTCACACGAAGAAAATCATAATTTCTGATCCTAAGAAGGTCCCTCACATTGGCTCTATCCCTGAGACAATGTCTAGATGTGTTACAGCCGAAAGTAAACTCTTGGCTGATTATCGAAAACTTCATCCCAAGGAACCGAGAGTCCTATCTCCTGAACAGCAGGCTGCCCTAGATGTTGTTGACAAGCCGAGTAACCGAGGTAAACGGATTTCTACCAAGAAAGAGCCAAAAGAGGATGATAAGTCTAAGACTTCCAAGTCCAAGAAGCGAAAGTCTTATACAGGGGATTCTTCTAAACCGAAGAAAATTAAAAAGATGGCAAAAAGGTCCAAGAGTCCTACTCCTCCTAGCTCAGAAAATGACGATGAAGGTGAAGAAGAGGAAATTCGTCGTGCATCACCGAGAGGTAACACTCCTCCCTGATCTCCTACTCCAACCGAATCTCCTCATAACAAACTTCCAACCCCACCTCCATCACCGAAACAGACAGTTCCAGTTTCGATTCCTCCTATTCCCCCACCTACCACATCTCAAACAACAACATCACCACCAGTTTCGTCTATTCCTATTTCTACAACTCCAATCTCAACTCCTATTTTTTCCCAATCCACTACAACCACTATTCCTGAACCAACAGTAGGAGTCAACGTATCTGATACGGGGGCGACTACTGAAACAGAACCCCCAGTTACTTCTACACCCCTTTCACCCTCACCTTCAACCGACTCCGGTGCCACTCTCGGTGGTGCTAATGATGAGTATGATTCTACATACTTCAGTCCCTATCAGCTTCCTACTGATGAGGATGATGATGCTCCCGTCACAAGATAAAATCTGCAGAGCATTCACGACAAGCTTGATAAATTGCTTGAGGACAGCAAGTCATACAGTGGTGTTGTACTCAAGGCTTTTCTGGATACAGCTCTAGAACAATACACTGATTCCATTGAAAAATCTACCAAAGCTGTTAATGAGTCTACCTCCTCTTGCAAAAAGGCCACCACTGATCTTACTGAAATTGTACATAGTACTCAGATTTTTCTTGAGTGACTTAAAGGGCATGCTGATACGAATGCAACAAAGGTGAATGCTTCTGTGGATTCTTTCTCCAAGTCTCTTCAAGAAGAACGAACTAAGTTTGACGCTGTGCGTTCCTCTATCCAAGCCGAGAACTCTTCACTTATCAGTTCAGTGAATTCTCGACTTGAATCTTTTCACGCTGCTTTGGCGAAAGAAAGTGCTTTGAAGGAAGAACTTGCTCGCCAAACATCCATGGTTGAAGTACAGAAAGTGAAGCTAGCCCAAGCAGAAAAAGAAATTTCTTTGTTAAAGACCAAAAGAGCTGTTTTTCGCACTTGTGCAGGGGATGTGAAGGATATGCTCACCAACATTCTTGGTGCTCATGATCCTATCCTCACTTTGACCATTCGGAATCATCTTACAACAAAACTTCTTCCTGCCCTTGCATTGTTACACGAGATGAAGGGTGTTTCGGAGAAATTCATTGCTCCAAAACAAGGGGGAGAGGGTGCTCATCAACCGAAGGCTAAGACTGAAACCAAAACTGCTCAACCGAAGGTCAAAGTTACAACCGAACTTAAGGATAATGTAGCTTCAGGTTCTGGTCCACAAGAAAGGCAAAAGGAGATTGATGATGATAGCAGTAATGAATCTAGTGAAACTATTGCTGAGGCTCTCAAGCGAAAGAAGAGAGACAAAGAGCTTGATGAAACCTTGAAGGTTGCAAGGGAAGCAGAGGAGAGGGAAAGGAGAAACAAGGAAGAAGAAGAAGCCTTGAACTTCAAGAAGGCCTTGTTTCCCTTATGGACTAAAGAGGCACTTATCAATCAAGCTATAGAGTTTCCAAGTATTTATTGGTTGGAACCTGTTGCTTCTTTTGACTGTGATAATTCTAAGGACTCGCAGTTCGACATGCCAATCACACAAAAGGCATTCACGTTCCACTGCTTTGATTCGACTGCTGAGGTTCCTTTTCCTCATCCAAAGGTTGACCGAGAGCTTATTGATTTCTATCTGAAGTATGGACAACCTCAGTACTTGAGATGGAGCGGACAGAAAATAATCACTGTCAAGGTACTGAAACCTACGTCTGTTGGGAGATTTGTAAATGTCAATTTCAAAATCACACGAGGTTCTGCAAACTCGGTGTCGATTATATCTCTAGCAGATCTTCCGAATCTAAACCCTCATGATTGGATTTTATTATTCAATATTCTGCTTACAAATCCGAGGGAATATGAACCAATTTTGGAACACTTGAAGAGGATGTTGGCTTCTTACATCCATGAGGTTGCAGCTATGGATCAAGAAATAGCGAAAGTAATGAACAAGAAACCGACCATCAAGCCAACATCGAAAACAGAAGATGTGAATAAGATGAAGATGGGCCAAATAGATTCAAAACATCTCACTGTGATGTTTACAAAAGGCGAAGCTCACAAATATTTGTTCGCTCTTGTTGATAAACATTTATTTTCAACTGACTGCTTGGAGCACATCATCAACATTATACATCGGTGCAAGCAGAACTCAGAAGCTGACAAGAAGAATTTTACTGACATGCTTCGGTGGTACATAACGTTCCGTCATCATTTGCTGGCTATCATTCCGAAGGTGTTCAAAACAATAAAGAAGACTTCTGCAGCTCAACCGAAGTGAGCTTTCGGTCCCATTGACGCAAAGGGGGAGATTGTTGAGTCTAATTGTGTTGCGTCTTGGGCTTTTTGTTTTGTATCCGGATTGGGCTTGTCCATCCGTGATTATCTAGTAGGGTTATACTATAAATATGCGTGCATGTATGCATTAGTTAAAAAGGTTGATTATTACGTTCATTGTTTTGTAACCCTAAACACCTCTACAGTCGAAGTTCTTAATCGAGCTCTTCTGAGGTGTTGAAGTATTAATCATACGACATATTCAAAGCCATTCTTGTTATCTTGATTACATTCTTAACTATTTGCTTGCATCGAATCTAACGATCCTAATAGAACATTGTTCTAACAGTTGTCTGTACATTGATTACTATATTGGATGTGTTGTGATACTTACATGAAGTCCTCCGCCCCCGAACGTTTCCGCCGTTCTGGTTTGGGGGTGTGACAATATATATATATATATATATATATATATATATATATATATATAATACATATATGAATATAAATGGTTACTTCATTCGGTATCATTACCTTTACCTTTGTATCATGTTGAGCAAAGGTGTTCATCCATGAGAAATCATGCTAATCAGATAGAACATATAAATTATAATTGGTATAATTTATGAGTCAAAACTAAATATACAAGTATGATTCACATTCCAAGGAATGTACCAACAATTCATTTACCTATATCAGGATATGTATAATACTTTTAGTATATGGATAATATATTAAAGAAGTAATAATACATCATACCGGGTTTGCATTAACAAGGGTACAATACAGAGTACCAGGGTTAGCAATCACGGGGTAATAATACATCATACCAGGTTTACATTAACAAGGGTACAATACAAAGTACTAGGGTTAGCAATCACGGGGTAATAATACATCATACCAGATTTGCATTAACACGGGTACAATACAGAGTATCAAGGTCAGCAATCACGGGGTAATAATACATCATACCCAGTTTGCATTAGCAAGGGTACAATACAGAGTACCAGGGTTAGCAATCACGGGGTAATAATACATCATACCGGATTTGCATTAACAAGGGTACAATACAGAGTACCAGGGTTAGCAATCACGGGGAAATAATACATCATACCGGGTTTGCATTAACAAGGGTATAATACAGAGTACCAGGGTTAGCAATCACGGGGTGATAAAACAACGAGTAAATTGCTTAGTAATATACTTCTCTTAAAACAGTAAAAAAAGATAATTACATCCTATTTTCCAGGATTAATACTAATGTTTTACTATAGAACATATATAACTAAGAATACTTTTACAAACGAAACGGTTTATGGTATTAAACCACTTTTACAAATAAAACGGTTTATGGGATTAAACCACTCTTATAAATGAAACGGTTTATGGGATTAAACTACCTTTACAATTGGAACTTTGTCAACTAATATAATATAAAGGACCTTTAGTGGTTAATTCTATAATTCCTTAGTTATTACATCAAAGTTATACATAAGTAATATCCGATTGACATTGAAATGTGTGACTTCCGCCTTACTTCCTGTTCCTTGTTTAGTTGTGGGCTTAGGGCAGATACACCCATTTAACTGTCCGTTCGATATTAGGTTATATATAATTAGTATAAACTAAGTAATTACAGAGGGAAACTATTAAGGTTATCAGTTTATCACCTCAGGAAATATAGGATTTTCTGGAGGAACTAGTGAACTTATCCAAAGAACTTAGGGTATACTTAACAGAACTAAAATACTTATGAACTCACCAGCCTAAATGCTGATCTACTCTTTCCAAATAACTTGTATTCTCAGGAATCCAGTAGACAGGTACACTCCCGAAGCTTTTGAGAAGACTACCTAGTACCGTACCACGACTCTGGTCTTCTACTGTACCTACTTTGATGTTTGAATATGTAATGTTTGAACACTTATGTAGAACTTATACTTATTAATGCAATGGTTGTTTGTACGTTGATTACTATATTGCATGTGTTGTGATACTTACCTGAAGTCCTCTGCCCCCGAACGTTTCCGCCGTTCTGGTTTGGTGGTGTGACACAAATCACTTGCGAAAATTAACCCTTGCGAATCACTGAAACTCATCTGGAGCATTCAATCGCTTAATCTCCTCTTAACTATTACAGTGCTTCCAAAATCATCGACATTCGTTATCAACATACGATTTCTCATTCTTTGCTTTTAATAGTCAAACCAAAATAGATTCATTTACAATCAATTTCAACCCAAAATAGTCGACAATTGATAACCCACTTGATTCGCTTTTTCATTCAATCATCCAAACATCGATTTACAATACCATCAATTTGTTTAAACCCATTTCCTTATCAAAATTCAGACCTATGTTGAGGACCACGTAGGAGTATTCCATTCATAGGCCGATGTGAATTATGAACATTGGTTTGGCATGCAGAATTAGAGAACACAGAAAGAACACGGTGATTTCGATGTTTAATAGATGCATTCGATTAAGAAAAGGTGTTTACAAAAAAGGATCTAGATCTAAATCTACATAATTAACACACACTATCACTCTCAATGTTACATCTCTCAAGCACTCCTCTTCATGTGGAATAAACCCACCTTATATAGAGGTGTTTACAAGTATCTCGCTCTTTCTATCTCTCATGTCACAAGGCTACTTTACCACATGCAAGTGGGTCTACAAAAGTCAAACCATTTACAAAGTCATGCATGGATAACTTTGTACCCAACATTCGCCGCCTCAAAGTTAGGAATGCATGACCCGTATCAAATCTTCCAAACTCGAGCAACTTCACGAACTGAGGGTCAAACGTGACACATGTATAGACGAACATCAAATCTTCAATTCTTCCATGATTCTTCAATTTGGGTTCTAGAATGTGAGACCATACGAACCGAGCATCAACGGATAATTAGGAGTTTCTCAATCTCCAAATAATCACCCTAAAGTTAAGCATAAAAGAACACCCAAAAATCCTCAATAAGTCCAAACCCATCATAAACCAAAATCACTTCCGAATCTCCAATCAAGTAATTTCATAAATTCAAATACCCGAGGTCACTTCGGTCTTTAAGTCCGAATAATAAGAAAAATTCAACTTTCAAATTTCCATATAAATCTCTCCCCCTTTTTATAATCGAGAAATGATTATAAAACCAAGAAAGGAATGAGAAAGTGCTCAATTCGGAATTTTTCTATCCAAAACTCCCCCTTAACACATGGCATAAACATTTTCCTACAATACGAAAAATCCAAAAAATCTTCAATTTTTAGCTTCGTTCACAGACCGGCTTTGACAAAATTTCACAAATTTGGGTAGAAATTGTCAATAACGAAATTCTGTAGTGACCTGGTGCGCCCAAAACAGAAAAAAATGTGAAACTCTCCCCCATTTACGAAACTGGGTAGAAAGCGTCAATTAGCATTAAATGTATGGGCCTGATTCGAAAATATACCAATTTTTCAAAATTTTCAGCATAATGTCGAAGTTGGGTATAAACTGTAAATTTTGATATAAGTGCAAGGACTCATTTCGAAAATTCTGTTCATTCTCTTCCAAATGTCGAATATTAATCCTCATTTCAAATATGGGTGAAAACTGTCAGATCTTCGAAAGTTGAAAGACCAATTTCAAAACTTTTGTTTTCTTCTCCAATTTGTGAACCAATCGCGAATGTCGACACCCATACCCAAATATTCAAGAGTAATCAAAATTTTCGTTAGTCGATACCCGGTAGAAACCTTCAAAACTTCAATCTCCAAATCTTCAAACTATCGACTTCCCAAATCACTTGCGAAAACGAACCCTTGCGAATCACTGAATCTCGTCTGGAGCATTCAATCACTTAATTACCTCTTCTCTATTACAGTACTTCAAAAATTATCGACATTCGTTATCAACATACGGTTTCTCATTCTTCACTTTTAATGTTCAAACCAAAGTAGATTCAATTACAATCGATTTCAACCCAAAGTAGTCGACAATTGATCACCCACTTGATTCGCTTTTTCATTCAATCGTCCAACCATCAATTTGCAATACCATCAATTTGTTTAAACACATTTCCTTATCAAAATCCAGAACTATGCTGAGGACCACGTAGGAGTATTCCAGTCATAGGCTGATGTGAATTATGAACATTGGTTTGGCATGCGGAATTAGAGAACACACAAAGAACACGGTGATTTTGGTGTTTAAGAGATGCATTCGATTATGAAAGGTGTTTACAAAAAAGTATCTAGATCTAAATCTACAAAATTAACACATACTAACACTCTCAATGTTACATCTCTCAAGCACACCACTACATGTGGAATGAACCCACCTTATATAGAGGTGTTTACATGTCTCTCTCTCTTTCTATCTCTCATGTCACAAGGCTACTTTACCACATGCAAGTGGGTCTACAAAAGTCAAACCATTTACAAAGTCATACATGGATAACTTTGTACCCAACATTTCCCCCTCAAAGTTAGGAATGGATGACTCGCTTCAAATCTTCCAAACTCTAGCAACTTCACGAACCGAGCCTCAAAGGTGACACATGTATAGATGAACATCAAATCTTCAATTCTTCCATGATTCTTCAATTTGGGTTCTAGAATGTGAGACCATACGAACCGCGCATCAACGGATAATTAGGAATTTCTCAATCTCCAAATAATCACCCTAAAGTTGAGCATAAATGCACACCCCAAAAATCTTCAATAAGACCAAGCCCATCATGAACCGAAATCACTTCCGAATCTCCAATCGAATCATTTCATAAACTTCAAATACTCGAGGTCACTTCGGTCTTCAAGTCCGAATAATATGAAAAATTCAACTTTCAAATTTCCATATAAATCTCTCCCCCTTTTTATAATCGAAAAATGATTATAAAACCAAAAAAAGAATGAGAAAGTGATCAATTCAGAATTTTTCTATCCAAAACTCCCCCTTAACACATGGCATAAACATTTTGCTTCAATCCGGAAAATCCAAAAAATCTTCAATTTTTAGCTTCGTTCACAGACAGCCATTGACAAAATTTCACAAATTTGGGTAGAAATTGTCAATTTTGAAATTCTACAGTGACTCGGTGCGCCCAAAACAGAAAAAAAATTCGAAACTCTCCCCTATTTATGAAACTGGGTAGAAAGCGTCAATTCGCATTAACTGTAGGGGCCTGATTCGAAAATATACCAATTTTTCAAAATTTTCAGCATAATGTCGAAGTTGGGTATAAACTGTAAATTTCGACATAAGTGCAGAACTCATTTCGAAAATTCTATTCATTTTTCTTCCAAATGCTTAATATTAATCCTCATTTCGAATATGGGTGTAAACTGTCAGATCTTCGAAAATTGAAAGACCAATTTCGAAACTTTTGTTTTATTCTCCAATTTGTGAACCAGTCGCGAATGTCGACAGCCATACCCAAATATTCGACAGTAAATCAAAATTTTTGTTAGTCGATACCCGATAGAAACCTTCAAAACTTCAATCTCCAAATCTTCGACTATCGACTTCCCAAATCACTTGCGAAAACGAAACCTTGCGCACCGAATCTCGTCTGGACCATTCAATCGCTTAATCACCTCTTTGTTATTACAGTGCTTCCAAAATCATCGACATTCATTATCAACATACGGTTTCTCATTCTTCGCTTTTAATATTCAAACCAAATAGATTCAATTACAATCAATTTCAACCCAAAGTAGTCGACAATCGATAACCCACTGGATTCGCTTTTTCATTCAATCATCCAAACATCGATTTCCAATACCATCAATTTGTTTAAACCCATTTCCTTATCAAAATCTAGACACAGAACCCTTCGCTTTTGGACTTAGATCAATCGACATCCAAACCATCCGCAATTCGTCCTTTGATTATCAACACATTCTCATCGACATCCAAAATCAATATCAAAGAGTCATCTCCCGATTTCTAACTCCAACCCAAACTGATTAAGTGATTTCGTTCACAGACAAACACGTCATCTTCATCAGTCGAAATTCGATATTAACTCCACTATCAATCGATTTCAAGTAAACTCTTCAAATCAATCCATCTATCGACCATCGAATATGACATCAGTATACAATCTTCGCTATCAACATATCCATGCTCGACTTCAAGTTTTCGATTCCAATCGATAATAAACCCAAAATCCAACAGGTGACCATCAACATCACCAGACTTTGAAACTTTCCCAGACAAATTTGAATAACATGATGCAATAGACCATAATCAATCAATTGAAATTTGACTCAAAAAAGTCAACTTTCAAACCAATTTCAATTCATCAGGCCTTTGAAATCAATCAATTGAGGTATTCGCTTTCGATTAGCACACATCCTTCTCAGTCGATTCTTAACAATCCACAATCGACATCGATACCTATTCCAGTCGATGACCGTCGATACCGAACTAAAATCAGTTCTTTATTAGCGAAAACCACTTATTCGACCTCATGTAAGAAACTTTCGTTTTCAATTCCAATCAACACTAATCGAAATCATGACTCTACTTTACTCAAATTGATATTAGATTTTCATTTCGAAACGAATGTGAGAATAATCCAATCATGAACAGAAGAACAATCGGATAAAGAAACTATTAAGAGTTGAGCCAAAGGTACAAGCAGATAAAGCATATGTACAATGTTACTAACGAACAACAACATACGTCTACTGGATGATATGAATCAATGGGCATCAATTATTAAAAAACCGATGCAATGTTATTTCAACATATTGTTTGAAGATATCGGATAAAAAATGGGCTTATATCATATAGATATTTGATCAATTGGTTTATGGGCTCAAAAAGTTTCATGAACAGTAACAAACAAAGGGGATTGAAACGAATTTTAAAAAATGATTGTAATTTCGAGATTTGATCTAAACAAAATTTGATTGGATCATCAAAGTGGTTTGAAACGAATTTGATCCAACTGAATCAAAACGATCAAAACTTCAAGAACGCAACGCATGAATCTGCGAGATTTAGAGAGATCATAGAGAGACTTCCCATAAATGTTCCGACTGTGATGATTGTAGCCAAACCGAGAACCGTTTCTTCAAAAAATCATTTTGATCTTCGAAGACCCACTCTGATACCAATTGATGTGAATTATGAACATTGGTTTGGCATGCAGAATTATAGAACACACAAAGAACACGATGATTTTGGTGTTTAAGAGTTACATTCGATTATGAAAGGTGTTTACAAAAAAAGGAGCTAGATCTAAATCTACATAATTAACGCACACTAACACTCTCAATGTTACATCTCTCAAGCACACCTCTACATGTGGAATGAACCCACCGTATATAGAGGTGTTTACATGTCTCTCTCTCTTTCTATCTCTCATGTCACAAGGCTTCTTTACTACATGCAAGTGGGTCTACAAAAGTCAAACCATTTACAAAGTCATTCATGGATAACTTTGTACCCAACATAGGTTGTGGGCTTAAAGATCATAATGGTTCATTTCTCTTGTTGGAGCGGTTTCGGAATGGATGTTTTGATGAGGTTCAGCGAGTCAAAATCGGCTGCGACGAATCAGAGGATTTTGGACGAGATGCAAGGATAGACCCTTGGATCTCAAGTTATGGGTTTAGACCCGAGTTATGTATATAGTGGTATTCCAATCTAGGGTATTCCATCATGAGGATGACCGGAACCTATGATTGATTGGACCTGACATGTTTGGTATTCCAACCTGAGGGTTGATTTGGCCAAACATGTGCGTGATACAAGGGTATTCCATCATAGGTATGATTGGACCCGTCATAGGCATATCTGGTATTCCAGCCTGAGGCTGATTGGGCCAGGTATGAGTGTTTGCGCTTGTTAGTTGGTTGTTTTATGTACGTTGGTACGGAAGCTACAGAAAGCCTTATCCTATCAGCCCAAGAAGGGTTCATCACCCAGCTTGCCTCCCGTTGTTCATTTTATCCATGGAAATTTGGTGATTGAATGAGCTTCTCTTGAAGAATATATAATCTCTTTTCCAGCAGAGATTTATCGGCAGCCGCGTATGATCCATGATTTTGATCTGGCGAGAACTTCCGGTTTTTAGGGTGTGATTCGCTTCAGGAAGAAGGGAAATTTGGTTCCCGATATATCGGGCCATTTCGGGTTTTGCCAAGTTTCGCAAGGCGGCGTATCTACTTGGTCTCCCGGAGGAGATCAGTCAGATTCATAGCACTTTCCATGTTTCACAGTGGCAAAAGTGCGTGTCGGACAAGGATGTCATGTTATCATTGGGTGATCTTGAGGACGATGAGCGCCTGAACAACATCGAGAGTCCAGTGGCCATCTTGGAAAGAAAGGTAAAGGTTCTACATAGCAAAGAGATGCCTTTGGTAAAGGTACAAGTGGTAGCATCGGATGGGAACCGAGTAGACTTGGGAGCCGGAGGCTGAGAAGCAGGAACATATTCCAGATTTATTCACCGCAGCAGGCTTCGAGGACGAAGCCTAGTTCAAGTAGGGGAGACTTGTAACATCCCCATTTCCAGGAATGAGATTTTTGGGATTTTATGCACTTAAGGAGGCCTACTCGACGAGTTGGGAGGCCCTAACTCGTCGTGTAGAAACTCATATGGTTGCGTAGATTTTGGAACCTACTCAACGAGTTGGAGGACCCAACTCGACGAGTTGGATCAGAATATGAAAACCCTAATTTTTAGGGTTTGCACCCAATTTAAAGGACCTTAAGTCCTCCCTCCAGCCCCCTTACCACCTTCACATCCAGAAACAAACCCTAATCGAGCTAACCTCCTATTTTGAGTGTGTGTGAGGCTAAAGAGTGTGTGTTTGGTGCATTTCTTGAAGAGACTTGAAGATTGAGAAGCTTGGAATGAGAAGGAGCTTGTAGATCCATCATCTACTTCATTTTGGCATTCATTTGAAGGTAAAAAGTCATTACCTTGATCATGTTCTTGTTAGATCTCTCCATTTAAGAGTTTAGGGTCATTTCTAGCTTATTCTTGAGGCATTTTTGGTATTGAGCACGTTTTAAAGTGAGGAGTTCAGATTTGGACTCCTCTAGGATATCATAGACATAAAGTTCTCGACTTTATCAAGCTTTGTGTTACATCCCAAAATCCAAGACCAAAAATTTCATTTTAACTTGATAATTCATAAAACATATAATTGAGAAACATCATAAAGGTTATCTCATATCATAAATACCCATAAGTCATACGTCTCAAAAACATGTCATAGAATAATAATGTCAGAGTACAAATCCCAAGAATATTATAATGCGTAAAATCGTGGTGTGATGCGTTGCAGTCATGGCGACTCCTTTCCTTTCGAAGAAGAAGTACCTGAAACCCAAATTGTAAACCGTAAGCACGAAGCTTAGTGAGTTCCCCCATCATACCAGATACCATACAAATAACATACTGTCAGGCATATCTGGGTGCCCGACTTACCCCTTCGGTCTCTTTCAACCGGTAACCGCCTAACATATCTGGATGCAGGCGTACCCCTTCGGTCTCTTTCAACCGATAACCGCCTAGCATATCTGGGTACTGGCCTACCCCTTCGGTCTCTTTCAACCGGATACGGGGACTATTTCACCCCTACCACTACTACTTAATAATCTAGCATATACACATAAATCACATACTGCCTAGCATATTTGGGTGCTGGCCTACCCCTTCGGTCCTTTTGACCGGTAGCGGGGTCAATCTTACCCCTCCTACCACTATCAGATAATATCATAGTGTACTAGCACATAAAGCATAATAGATAGTGGAATACCAGACAATTATCACAAAGACAATCATATCTACTATAATCTCCTACTAGTGGGCCGACATTGGTGCCTTTGAGCCACTTCTACTGGAAGGTAATTCACCTCGATAACTGGAAGCAGCTGCAAAAAATCCGGCTCCAGATATCACCCGACTCAAGCCCATATACATAAAAGATTTCCTTTAACTCCCTTTTCATACTCATAACCCCTTAAGGGTCAACTTTGGTCAAAGTCCAAGTCAAAGTCAACATTCTGGTCAAATTCAACCTTCTGGGTTGACTCAACTCGCCGAGTTGGTCGATCAACACACCGAGTTCCATAATCATAAAACTTTGAAACCACGATCCAACTCGTCGTGTTCTTTCACAACTCGTCGAGTTTCTCCTATCAACAGAATCAGGACACACCGAGTTCCATAATCATTATGGTCAAAGTCAACCTTCCGCTATGAACTCGTCGAGTTCTTCAGTCTGTTAAGCCCTTCTTAATGGATTAAGACCTAGATCTTGGTCCACAAGACATCAATACTCCAAGCTAATGTATATACACTAAGATCTGGACCCTAGACACATCAGAAATACGTGAAGCTTCTAACTTTCCTTCCATGCATGGCCTTTTGGAGCATAAAAGACCAAAATGACATCCTAAAGATTGTATTGGGCTTCAATGTCCATAAGGTTTGCACCTTTATGCCATGAAAGCCCTCCATGATTCTAGATTTGAAGGTATACTTACTTGGGACGTCCATTTCCCAAGGATCGTGCTTCTTGAACCAAGAACTCAATAAAGTGATAATAAGGAGATCTAAGAACTCACTAAGCAAGTTTGAGACTTGCTTACCAGAAAATGATGAGAATGAGGTGGTGTCTCTCGATCTACAAGCTTCTTCTTGAATCCCCAAGCTTCTCCTTCCTTCAAAAGCTTCAACACACACAAAACTCACTCAAAATGACTGACAAGCTCACACAATGCCTTAGGGTTTCGTAGCTAGGTTTTGGGATGATGGAGGCTGTAAATGATGTAAGCCTTTGGAGGTTAAGGTGATTAAATAGGGTTCAAAACCTTGAAAATTAGGGTTTCATCATGCCAGTCCTACTCGTCGAGTAGACGATCTCAACTCATCGAGTAGACTTCAAAACCCGCGTCCAAAATCCATCTTTACTCGACGATTTTGGGGTCTCCAACTCATCGAGTTTCTATACACAAATGAATAAATTATAACTTTAAATACATACCAGGAACCGGGCGTTACACTTTGGCCTTTGTCCATGCCTTAAACCTCTTCCTAAGACTAGTTTTGGGTGATTTAACCTCTTGAGGCCTTGCATGCACATAAAGTTGGCAAATTTACGTGGTAAGTACACCCTAGGAGGCTAGATCTATAGTTTGGAGCCTTGGTTTCGTTTAAAAGCGTCTAAATAAGAAAAGGGTTGAAGGAACTCGACAAGTTGCATAGTCAAGTCGATGAGTTGGTTGGGGTTTTCCCGAATCTTCTGGACAATGCATGGACTCGACGAGTTGTTTGGTAACTCGCCGAGTTGAATCGGGTTTTCACGGATTCTGAGTTCTGAAGGAACTCGACGAGTTGCTAGATGCACTCCACGAGGTGGGTCAACAACGACTGTTGATGTTGACTGTTGACTGTTGACTTTTACCAGGGTTGACTAAGTTTGACTTTAAGGGTATTTTGGTAATTTAGGTTTTGATAGGATTGGTCCAATGATGATTGTAGGTGTTTGAGTTTGGAGTTGTGATTCGGGAGCTTGATTCTTTCAGTTTAGTTCTAAATTGTGAGGTGAGTTCTCCTCACTATACTCAACGGTCTAAGGCACCATTATGGTTGTGTACCATTATGATCGGTTAGACTGGTATCCTGGTTGATAGGATGATGCTATGCTTAGGGATCTGCTAGATCTGCTTGACTGTCTGTAGACTATTATGTGATTACCTGTTATATGTGCACATGTTTGATTAGTAGTTGAGGGTATTCCATCTTGAGGATAATTGGACCCTAGTATGTTGTCTCTATAGACTGTTATATGATTATCTGATATAGGTGCACATGTTTGATATGTAATGAGAGTATTCCATCCCGAGGATGATTGGACTCATAGTATGTGGGCATTCCAACCCCATGGTTGTGGACCAAGACTATTCCATCCCGATGATGATTGGACTCGTAGTATGTTGGGATTCCAACCTGATGGTTGTGGGCCTGGGGTATTCCAACCCGATGGTTGATTGGACCCATCACATGTTGACATTCGAAGCCGATGGTTGAGGGCCTAGGGTATTCCAACCTGATGCTTGATTGGACCCATAGTATGTTGGCATTCCAACCCGACGGTTGAGGGCCAGGGGTATTGTAACCTGATGGTTGATTGGACCATAGTATGTTGTTTGTTACTATATGTGTATTGTTTGTATGGGTATTTTGGGGGTGACTCGCTAAGCCTTCAAGCTTACATTTATGGATTATTGTCTCAGGTACCTCAGATGATCGCTGGAAGAGGAAGGCGTGACCCTACACATCCTCACATGTTATGATTTTGATTTATGGGAAACTCTGATATTAGTTATTTTGAAAACAATTTGTAAACAATAATGACCTGGATGTTTTTTCAAAAAATTTATGAATCTGGGTTGGTTTTAAAAAGCTTAAATTTTTCATGAATTTTATGGATGTTACAAACAGATACCGAATCGTCGTAAACAACATGAAAACTCATGGCATTGTCCAAACTCCTCTAGAGTACAATCTCAAGTTCATCAATAGTCTTAGTCAAGGATGTGGAAACATTAAATAGTGTCTTCAGAGTAATGGATCAATGAAGAAGGTGAAGCTTTACGAACTGTTTGACGAGCTTCTTGGTCATGAATCGAATGTTGCACAAACTTTGAGAGAACTCTCAGGAGGACCTCTTGATCTTGTCAGTTCCTATGATCCTCAAGTTCTGAACCTCTCTGCTTCAAACCCTTTCAAAGATTTTATCCCATCTATCCCACCTATTTAACCCTCTCCACCAACTTTACCTACTCTTTCCAGTTCAAACTATCAGTTTGATGGAGACCTCGATCCTGAAGCAATGGACTCCGAACTACGTTTTCAACAAGAGTTTGCTTTACTCTCCACGAAATATAAGCGTCCTTTCAATCCCATTCACAAACCATACCACAACCGTTTCCAAGATCCTCATTAAAGTAATCCCCAAACATACCCAAAACCTTCCGAAAATCCACTTGCATACAACCCAAACATTCTGACACAAACTCAGTCCTTGGAATCTCACAAAACTCACAAATCAGACAAACCAAAAATTGTTTGTCACAAGTGTCGTCATGAAAACCACTTTGCCAAAGACTGCTTGGCTGAAGCGCCACAAAAATCAAAGATCAAGTACTCTTCATACTATGCATGTCGAGCCCAAGAGATTGCTGCTAGTGAGAAAGCTTTCGTTATCAATGTGTCGAGAGATGTGGAAGGATATTGGTCATCTGTAGATGAATATGATATGGGTACTGGTAGAAACATGTGTCTGATGGCTAAACAAACCATCAAATGTGATAAAGGCTACTGGTCATCTGGATCAGAGGAAGATGATGATGATACCGAACCAAACTACTGTTACACGGCGACCAACGACCCACCTGGAAAAAAGCATCATTCAACAGCTAAAATTTATAATTTGTGATAATAATTTTGATTTATATTTTTGTGAACCATATCTAACCCAGATCCAATCAGATATGATCATCATGTACAAAGCCTATGAGTTTGCCATTGAAGCCATTAAGAATATGGAGAGTGAATTATGTCGTCTTAGATTACGTTTTGAGGATAAGAAGCTTAAAATAGAGTCTTTAGAACACAAACTTGTAATGTCAAAAGATGAATGTATCGTTCTTAAAGAAAAATGTGAAATCACTTATTCTGAAAAGAAAAGTTTTTATTTCTAATAACAAACGTCTCAATGACAAAATAGATGCTTTACATAATTCCATTGACATTCCTAAAGCAAACGAAAGGATGACTCATAATTTTCGTCATCCTTGGTCTAAAGCACCTGGTCTCAGAAGCGAGTTTCCAAAACCTATTGCTCATCCCATGAAGGAGTTAAAAAATCTAACATTTATGGGAGGCATTCTGAACCAGAAATATTCGGATACCTCTGCCTCGCCTTGTCATCGCTTCATGCGACCTTGGACAGTTTTTCTTCCTTGATTCCTGAGTTTCAACCAATAGTTGTCAAGTGTCCTGATTCCACACCTGTTCCGCCTCTGATACCCTTGGACCGGAATCAGAATTTGAAATTTTGACCCAATATTTCCAACACTGTAGTTCACATTCTGAACCATACTCCTCCTAACATTTTCCTTGTTGAGGAAATTATTCCGGAGACAACTGGACCTGACCCTGAAAAGTCAAATTTTGTTTAGGCATCCTTAGATAATGACGTTGATGTTGAAACCATAAGTGATGATTCTGCCTATTCTTGTGACTCAGAATCTCAAGTGATTTGTAAAACCACCTTAGTGCCGATCAAACCCAAGTTTAACAACCCATCCGTTGGCTAAACTTCGAAGTCAATATCTGACTCCAGGAAGAAACCTTCATTAAATAGAAAAGATGTCGTCGATCCTAAGATAGAAGCCAAAAATGCACTAAAAAAGGAAGTTAGCTCTAGACAGAATTCCATATTCATTGAGAACTCTAAGAAGAAAGTATCTCGGACTGTGAGCCCGAACCATAGGAACCATAAAATATTTGTGCCTTTTAAGATCCTTAAAAGGCCATCCATTCTTACCTAGTCCTATTGCTCAAAACAAAGCTGTCAGTCGCATTCTGAAAAAGACTATTGATACTTTTCCCACAAGAAATAACTCTCCGCGGACTGTTTCCTCTATTTTCATTTCTAAATATGATGGTACGATTTTTAAACCTCAACAGCTTTCAAAACCGAATGCACCATCAAAAACAGTAAACAAAGAACATTTGGTTAAAAACACTATCACTCAAACATTTTCAAAGAAGTCAAAACAAAAATTTGAGTGGAGACCTAAGAGTGTTGAAAAAGATTTTGCAACTTCAAGTAACACTGTGATTCCTACAGCTCCAAAAATAGTTGGTCCGAGAAAAGTTGTTCCGAAACTACCTATTGTTGAATATGATTTCTGAATTAATGAAAAGACCTTATCATTTTTCTTCTTTCCCAAAGGATCTCGGAATAAGCCTACCAAGACAACTGTTTCTCAAAAGTCACTACCAAAGTCCAAACCCGTGCCCAGGTCCCAAAGCCTAACGCGGAGCCTAAAAACTCCAAACTTCACTAATCTTTGCATGCACGTTGTGCTTCGAAACAAGATACAATATGGTATATTGATAGTGATTGTTCCATGCACATGACGAGGCAGAAAGACTTTCTGCCTGATCTCAAACATTCACCAAATGCTAGCTATGTGACGTATGGCAACAACTACAACTCTTAAATTTGAGGTTATGTCATCCTCACCAATGGAAACTTCTCTGTATCAAACGTGGCATATGTAGCTGATCTGAAATATAATCTAATCAGTGTGGCTGGACTTCCTTATGCAAATCGTAGACTTGAATTCTGCAAGAAACACAACTATGTCATGTCCAAATACCAAAAATAATGTTTGATCATGTAAAATCGCAATAAGAACATGTATTCTCTTGACATGAACATGATCATTGGCAAGCCTCAACTCTGTCTACTCTCAAAGGTAGTTCCTTATGTCAGTTGGTTATGGCATCGAAGGCTTGCTCATCTTACATTTCGATATACGAACGATTTTGTTTTCGATGACATGGTGAGAGGTTTGCCTCTCCTCAAGTTCGATAACGATCATCTATGTGTTGCATGTGAGTGTGGGAAGCACTTGAAGAAAGGTCGTCCAGGCATCATCGAAAAATCGAAATCATAACCATTACAACTGTTTCATATTGATCTATGTGGACCCTCCACTGTAGAAATTCTAAATCATAAGAAATACAATCATGTGATTGTGGATGATTTTACAAGGTTCACCTAGATTTTCTTCCTCAGGCTCAAGTCAGAAACCGCCTCAAACTTATTACCTTCATTAAGGGTATTGAAGTTCTAGTGAAACTGCCTGTTCGTCGAATCTGAAGTGATAATGGCTCGGTGTTTACCAATGTTACCATTGAGAAATTCCTATCTGAGAAAGGTATTGACCATAATTTCTCAGCTCCCTACACACCTCAACAAAACGGTGTAGTCGAAAGATGCAACAGAACCTTAGCTGAAGTTGCTCGATCGATGCTCAATTTTGCAAATCTCTATATCTCTAAGATGAAGTCGTATCAACTGGATGCTTTACTTAAAATCGTAGCATCATCTATTGACACGTCAATGTGACAATGTACAAATCCATGAATGGTCGTAAGATGAGTATTTCCTTTCTTCATGTCTTTGGGTGACGGTGCTTTATCAAGAACAAACGTGATCAGCTCAAAATTTCCAGCCCAAAGCCGATGAAGCAATTTTTATTGGATACTCAGCAAAATCAAAATCTTATCGGGTTCTGAATTGACAAACTAGTGGTCATGAAGAAAGGTTTGATGTCACATTTGATGACAACTACGTTCAGAATTCTGAATCGCCAGGATGTCCTAATCCTCAAATAATTCATGAAGTCGATTTTGAAACCATGTTCGGACCATTAAAAACTACTCTTGATTCGGAATCTCGATCAAGACCATCCTCATCTGTTATTGCTCCTACTTTCCAAAAAAATTCTGGTCCAATCCCCACTTTTCATCCATTTGATTATGAACTGTTTCAACCTTCTTAGATTGAGGAGGAGAATGGTCTACATTCCCTTGAATCAAATGTGGAAGGATTTCAAGATGCAACTGATCGATTTGTTGAATTCGATCCTATTCCGGACAACAACAATGATAACGTCAACTTCTTTGACTTTCCGGACGAAAATGATGTTGATATATCCAGTTTAGAAGTTCATCGGGAGCATCATCCTCCAATTCAAGTTGTTCAGGGGGAGCAACACAACCCCATCATTGATGTAGGATCATCTGCTGTAGAAGAGCTTTCGAGACTACACATTTGGACCAAGGATCATCCTCCAAACCAGGTAATTAGAAATCTAAACGCTGATATTCAAACTCGCTCTGCCACAAACATCCAAAATGAATTTCATTTCTTGGAATTTATCTCAATGGTTGAACCAAAATCCATCAAGGAAGCAATTGAACATGCTGACCGGATTACAACCATGCAAGAAGTGTTGGCAAAATTTGACTAAAATGAAGTGTGGACTCTCGTTCCTCCTCCTCATGATCATCCCGTTGTTGGTACAGGATGGATGTTCCGAAACAAGCTAGACAATGCAAGATTTATCATTCGAAACAAAGCAATATTGGGGGCCAAAGGATTCACACATATTGAAGGACTTGATTATGACGAGACCTTTACTCGTGTTACCCGTCTTGAAGCCATCAAAATATTTCTTGCTTATACAGCTCATAAAGGCTTTAAAGTTTACCAAATGGATGTTAAGAGTGCTTTTCTTAATGGTGAACTTGATATCGAAGTATATCTGCAACATCCTCCCAGTTTTGTCAATCTTCCTTATCCGAACTATTGCTACAAACTCCGAAAAGTTGTTTACGGCATAAAGCAAGCACCTCGCCCCTGGTACGAGTCTCTCACTGACTTTCTCTAGCGTTCGGGTTTTCAAAGAGGAATTATCGATCCTACCCTATTCCGAATATGAAATTGAAAGCGTCTCATGTCGGTTCAAATCTGTCACACCCCAAAACCGGAACAGTGGAAACGTTCTTGGGCGGAGGACGTCATGCGTAGTATCACAACAATTATATCATAGCAAGCATAGTAAACACAAGCAGACATTGAATACATATGTGAAAACGGTTTACATTTTTTAATACATAGTTTTGTTCATAGCAAAAGTAAAATAGTAACGACGTGGCTCTGACGCTCCAACTTCTCCGAACTCCTGGAAGTACCTGTCTACTATTACCCTGAGAATACAAGCAGTTTCAAAATATCAGCATAGAGCTGGTGAGTTCATAAGCGTTTAGTTCTGGTGAAAGAAATGTTTCTTTGATCCTTTGAAAAGTGTTTCCCAAGAAAATCCTATATTTTCTTATGAAAGATGTTTGATTATCCCTTCGTTATTTGATTAACAGCCTGTTTATGTAAGGTTGAGTTATCCCAGGAAAATCCTATATTTTCCTTAAAAGTTGATAGTTGGTTATTTGTTCTTGTCTGAGGTGTACAAGTATCTACCATATTTGTATCGTTAGATGTAGTTTCCTTGAAAAACCCTCTTTGCTCTCTATGAGATTTATTAGCCTTATTACATATATAAAACTAATAAATAAGTGGTGAACTAAATCCTAAGGGTAATATTAATACCCTCTAATAATCAAATCGGTTATTACTTTGAGGTTAGTTCACTTGTTTCATTATTACAAAAGTAAATTTTGTTATCTAGGTTGTGAGTGTCATAACCATACTTAGACTTGATATGGCACGCAACGGGGCCAATATCTTTTATGACTTTGTGACCCGTAGACCTGACGGTCCAACTGTAGCTAGCAGTGAGGTGCGGGATAGTCAGTCCTGTATAGATCTATACACAGCAGTCACACTCTCCCTACAAGAGATTCTGTTACAAGTGTTAGTCCTACACTCTCGAATTCGGTGGGAGTGCTACCAAGGACGTGTCTCAAACTTTAGACTAACAATTTGCATATAATAATACCGAAAGTCTTGTTTATGATTTGTATGAATTCTTTATAAAATAACACATTTTATGACAAGATTCACAAGTTCACTACTTTAGTTTTGAAAACTGTTTCTACGAGTTGATTTCTTAATCGGTTTGTAAAACTGCTTTCTGTGTTAAGGTATACTGGAAATATAATTATCTTAAACAAAATAATATATTTTGAGCACAAGTCTCCTTGTACTTTCGCTTGTATTCCCCCCCTGAAAACATGAAAAATTCGTAAAAAGTGTAGGGGTATGAATTCATCGTTTGACGTGGGATTCGAGTGTAAGTTGCTAGGAATTGCTGAGTGTCAAATAAAGCTTCGAGCTCAAACGGATCCTATTTAACATGTAAAAGTACATATATGCATTAGGTGAGGGCATAACACTAGGTGTTATGGAAAGAACCATCTTAGGGACCAGGAAACACTTGGAACTAAGTGCTAGAATCGCATGAGATTTGAAAAATGGAGAGTTTGAGGTCGTAAAAGGAGTGTACGGTCAAGCCTTTGCGGCCCAACAGGGTTTACGGCCCATATGTTTACGGCCCAAGTGTTTGCGGTCCATGGGTTTACGGGCCGTGGGTTTACGGTCGTAAACACTTGGTGAAAGGTGTAATTTTTGGTGTTTCAAGGTCCTTTCTAGCCTTCTGGAAGTGTCCTAAGCCTCGTGCCCAGTTCAAGGAAGAGTTTAAAGGTCAATAATCGACCAAAAATGGAGTTTACGGCCATTGAAGGGAGTACGGTCGTAAACCCATGTGTTCATGCGTTTCAGGTCGATTTTTAGGTGAAAATCGATGGTTTCTAGTAGATATCAAGTACAGATCGTAGTTACTTACTGTCAAGAAGCTTGGAATGAGGTTTTTAGCAACCAAGAACTAGTGTGTGTTCTTGGTGTTCTTGGTGAGAGAGAAAATCTAGAAAAAGATGAGATTTAGGAGATGAGACATGGATTCATCACTAGAATAAGGATAGAAACACAATCAAAGTGAAGAATCACTTACATTCTTGAGGATCCTTGAGCAAATTCGAAGTTTGTAGAGAGAGAGAGAGAGAGAGAGAGAGAGAGTAGAGAGAAATCTCCTGAGTTGTGTAAAGGGAGAAATAAAGGCCACTCATCCCTTATATAGGCGTGAGTTTACGGCCAAGGGGTGGGGTGGGGGGTTTACGGCCGTGAACAGGATTTACGGTCGTAAACTGTGTTTGCGGTCGTAAACTCCTCTCGAAGGGGTGTTTAGCCCGGATGCTATGCTTTGACTTGGAAAAACTCGTTCTTGGACCCAATCTTAGATTGTACTAAGCTTAGAATATTCCGTTAGACCAAAAATAATACTAACGTGATCGGAAATAAATCCGAATTGATTTATTTAAAACGTAAGGTTCTTCCCAAACTAAGAAATTTGACGGAATTAAATAAAAACCCAACTTTTATTATCGGAAACTGGGTAAGGATAACGGAAAAGTTCCGGGTTGTCACAAAATCTACGTTGACGATATCATTTTTGGGTCCATGGATTCATCAATGGTTGCTGATTTTGCCAAGTTAATGGTTAGCCGATTCCAAATGAGCATGAATCGTGAACTAAGTTTCTTCGTAGGTCTTCAAGTAAAACAGCCCAATAGAGTAATCTTTATTCACCAAGAAAAATACATTTTTGAGCTTCTCAAAAAATATTCGATGGATACTTGTGCCTCTACCAAGGTTCCTATGGGTTTCAGACACAAGATCTTCTCGGACCCATCAGGTGTTGCTGTCGATGAAAAGAAGCCTAGAGGAATGATTGGATCGCTACTCTACCTAACAACAAGTCATCCTGACATCATGTTCTCCACATGCTTGTGTGCCAGTGTCACACCCCAAAACCGAGAACGGCGGAATACGTTCTGGGGTGGAGGACGTCACGTACAGTATCATAACAATGCATAATAGTAAAGACAAGCAACAACATCCATTGCATTAATGTAATAATTGTAATACAAGCGTGTTCTGTACAGTTTGTTAGACACCAAAAGTATAATCAAAATAAAGAGGAGTCTTGTATGTGCTCCATCTTCTCAAAAGCTGCATCTGTACCTGTCTACTGATGACCTGAGAATACAAGTTATTTTGAAAGCGAGTATCAGCATAAAGCTGGTGAGTTCATGAGTATTTAGTGTCATTGCTTGTAAAAAAATGATTACAACCATGTAGTATAATAATTGATCTCAATGTTGGAAAATAGTATGCTCCCTAGGAAAACCCTATGTTTTCCAGTAAAAGTGGTCCTCTACCAAGACCCGGTTGTATGTATGTTTGATCCTTTGAAAATGTAAAAGTTTTCCCAGAGAAACTATTAGTAGGAAAATATAGTTTTAGACTTCATTCATGTAAAGTAATTGGGAAAATAGTGTTCTACCCCAGTAGTATCACTGCCAGCTAATGAAATGAAAATGCAGACTCCAGGTAGTATTAAATGTACAATACACCTCGGGGAGTTTGTTTTGCCTTTAATTCTTAATGTATTAATTAAAGGTCGAAATGTGAACTTGTATGTAACCATGCTGATTGACGATCGAATCCATGATGACCCTCCGAGTCATCTGTAGAAATGTGACATTTTGTCACCCCTAGGCCTAGTCGGCTAGGACTGTAGCTAGCAGTCGGGATGTGGGAGTGTTTGTCCCGTATAGATCTATACACATAATGCCCGCTCTCCCTCCAGGAGACTCTGGTTACACGGTGATAGCACAGTGAAGTGTCGTATGGAGAGATAGTATGTCACATTCTGTTGTAGTATGTTCTCTTTGTATAATGTATAATGTACTTTCGGGTATAGTGTATAGAGTGTTCTCTTGTATAGTATATAGTATTCTCTTTTTATAGTGTTTAACATGTATTGACTCATAACTATTCGGACTCTGGTAGGTACCATTGTAATAGTATACACGAGTAGTAATCCTTAACTATACCTATTATAGTTAAATAGTAAGGTTGGTTGCATGCCTTTGATACACAAAGCTATTGAACTGAAGTGAAGACTTTAATATTCAACACGAATATATATAATATATAACTAAGAATTCAACGACAGTCGGACAGATAACAATATACCCTAAGTCCACAATCAAACAAGAACAGGAAGTAAGGTGAGCTATCAGTCCTAAGTCCTTCAAGTCTTACTTATATAAATATATTGGTGTAGATATGATTTGGGAACAGAAGGAGTTTAAAAGAGTTTAGAAATATTTTTATAACAATTTAACATGAAAATGAGTTTGATAAACACTTTAAGCAGTTTTGTTGGTAAAGCAGTTAAAAGTATAAAAATCCTTTTGGTTGCAAGTTATAAATCATATGTGATTGATACTATAATTTATTTGATTCAACTTGTATTCCCCCCCCCCCCCCCATAAAAGCATTTAAAAGCATTTAAAAGGTTAATTAAGGGGTATGAACTCACATGCAATGAGTGAAGTGAATGGAAGTGTCGGGTAGGATGCTAGGTGTCAAGTGAGGACTTGAACACACACACGGATCCTATGTAACATGTAGTGATACATAAATCTATCTAATTAGTTATTTAATCACTAATTAGGTAAGTAAATACACTCTAATGCATGAAGACACTTTGTTTCAAGTGCAAGGAGTGCTAAAGGTTGCATCTAAGGAGTGTATGGCCTCACTATGGAGTTTACACTTCAATTGGTTACACTTAAGTGTGTTTACGGTTTCTGGACCATTGTCCCCATGAGTTTACAGCCGTAAACTCATGGTAATGGTGCCATTGGGTGTTCAAAGGTCTTAAACTACTCAAGGAATTTTGCTAGACTCGAATCCATGGCTTAGGAAGTGATTGGGGCTAGAAATGGACACTTCTTGGAGTTTACGGTCCTTGGACCACTCCCTGGGGAGTTTACGGTCGTAAACACATGGGTTTACGGCCGTAAACTCATGTGTGTCCATTTTTCATGAGTTTTGATGGTTGTAGGCCATGCATGCAAGGTTCTAGACCCAAAGGTAAGCCATTCAAGGTGTTAAGGGCACTTAAACACCCTTTGGAGGTGTTTACGGTTTTGGGAGACTTTCCCATACCGTAAACTCATGTTTGTACCATTCAATCCATGTTTTAGGGTTCTAAGATCATTCCAGCAAGTTTCTAGGTCATTAGCCAAGCATTGAAGAGGGTTTG
Organism: Lactuca virosa; assembly: GCF_052849685.1. Taxonomy (NCBI): domain Eukaryota; kingdom Viridiplantae; phylum Streptophyta; class Magnoliopsida; order Asterales; family Asteraceae; genus Lactuca; species Lactuca virosa. Next base: position 366,382,684 of record NC_136433.1, on the reverse strand, counting down.
GGGCATCAAAACCCCATTTTGGGGTGTTTACGGTTCATGAATGTTCATGGACTGTAACATCCGAAAAATACCAGCTAAAAATTTCATTTTTTTTTTAAATTAGGTTAATTCATAAAAACATCGTTACAAAACATTCATAATATTAATTTATGTCTGAGAACGTGTAACATCATAGTAAAATATTCAGAGTACATCCCAGGAAATCCATAGTGCCGAAAACATGAGAGTGTGTGATATGCCGCTACCGCGCCGGCTCCTTTCCCCTACCTGAAGAGGTACCTGAAAACAAAACTATAAAACGTAAGAACAAAGCTTAGTGAGTTCCCCCATAATGCCACATAGCATGCAATCATATAATGAGTAACTAAGGGATACGGGCCTCGCCCACACCCATAGAGGTACGGGCCTCGCCCACACTCTACTAGCTAGGAGATACGGGCCTCGCCCACACTCTACTTTCTGAGAGATACGGGCCTCGCCCACACTCTACTACTAAACCATAACATACAAGTATCACACAGACAACAAGTATAAGCAATTCTATCATACTGGCATATAACACAATCAACTCAGCTATGAGATACGGGCCCCGCCCACACTCTGATACTAACATATCGTCTATACGGGCCGGCCTTGGTGCCTTAGACCCGTCCCTACTGGAAGAAAACTCACCTCGAGAGTAGCTGCTGAAAAACCTGCTCAGACTACGCCTGGCTGCCGCACCGGTAATCCCTCCGGCTATAAATCCGTAAACATGGATTAGGTACTCATAAATACCCCTAAGGTCAAATGACTGGTCAAAGTCAACTCCTTGGTCAAAGTCAACCTTCTGATTGACTGGACTCGCCGAGTCCTTCTATGTCTAGCCCGACTCTGACTCATCGGGTCCCTGATCCCACTCACTGAGTCAGCCTGACTCGCTAGACGGGGTCAACTAACAAACCCGCGACTGGACTCGCCGAGTCCAAGGGGGTGACTCGCCGAGTCTGACGAACAGATCTCACAAATCGCTCCAATCTTCCATCAGAACATCAACCTTGGAGATTTGGAGATTCTGGGACTATAGCTACACGTTAAATTGCTAATTCCACGTGCGACTACGGAGGGTTGGACCTCCTACACTTAAACCCTTCTTATCCTAGTGACTGATCATATGACTCGCCGAGTTGGAAGAACAACTCGTCGAGTTCAAGGCTATATTCAAGGGACTCGCCGAGTTTGAGGAACGACTCGTCGAGTACCAGACAATCTTCATAGGACTCGTCGAGTTGCTTATCCAACTCGCCGAGTCTAAGGCCATCTTCATGGAACTCGCCGAGTGCACTTTGGCACTCGCCGAGTACCCTTCGACTCTTCACCCATTCTGGCCAAATTTGAGACATGCAATGGTTCCAAACCATGAATCTAAGCTCCTAGGGCATAAACACACGGAGTTTGGGAGGTTTAAGGGCTTGCAATCCACATATAAGGGACAAAAAGGGAATCTATTTTACTAAGGATCAAGAAGGAGCTTTCTTACCTGGTTAGGAGCTTCTCCCAGGGTAGATTTCGGATCTATCACACTTCCTTGCACCCTCCAACTTCCTCCTTCTTCTTCTAAGCTTCAAACTTCCTTCACCAAGCCAAAATCACTCACAAGGATCAATATGGGCTAGGGTTTTGCTCTATAGTTCTTCTGGAAGAGAATGGGACGAAATGGGTGTTTTAGAATGGGTAAAATAGGGCGAAATGTCTGAAGATAGAGTTTCATTCAGACGGGTGGACTCGTCGAGTCCATGCATCGACTCGCCGAGTTCACCGCTCAAATCCCGTGTCCACCCTGCTGCTACTCGGTGAGTCGGGACGTAGACTCGCCGAGTTCGTGGCAAAAATAAGAATAAAACTTAAATAAAATCATACCATGAACCCGGTGTTACATGGACTGTAAACTCATGTTCACCCCCAAAAAGTCATGATCTTGGGGTTCTAAGTTCATGCATGCTAGTTTCTAAGCCATAGCTAAACACTAGAAGAGGTTTGGAAGGGTTTTGGGGCTTCAAAACCCCGTTTTGGGAGTTTACGGTTTTGGGAGGTGTTCCCAAACCGTAAACACAAGTTTTTGGGGGTTTTTGAGAGTTTAACCCATAGATTTGCATGCATGTTAAGTTAAACAACAAGCTAGGAAGGATTACTTACGATTTTGGAGCTTGAATGAGGTGATTCTTGATCAAAACCCGATTTTTAGAGAGGGAGTAGAGAGAGATAGTTTCCAAGGTGGGTGAAAAAGGTTCAAATGGAGTCCACTCAACCCTTATATGGGGCTGAGTCCACGGTTAGGTGGGGACACACCCAATCCCGACATTAAACGGAGTTTAAGATTTTACCCGATTAAATGACTGTAACCCGACTTAGTCGTAAACTAGAAATTTTTCCAAAAGATTATCGAGGGTATTATTTGTGATTTTATTGATTTCCTACACGTAGGAAATTATGACAATAATCCTAGATGAATTATTTAACTTAAAAGTTAATGGACAATTTTATTAATAAAATAAATTTTATTAACGGAAAGGGTTACAGTGACGGAATAAATTTCGGGTTGTCACAGCCAGATTTCAAGTCAATCCAAATATGTCTCATCTTTTGGTTGTTAAGAAAATACTCCGATACCTCAAAGGTACAAAGAGTCTCGGAATCTGGTACCCAACAAATGAGAGTTTCCTTCTACAAGCATATTCTAATTCGAACTATGGTGGTCTTCAATTGGATAGAAAAAGCACCACTGGTGACTGTCAATTTTTTGGTGGAAGACTGGTTAGCTGGTCATCTAAGAAGCAGAACTGCATTGCTTTGTCAACAGCCAAAGGAGAATACATTGTTTCTGCTAGTTGCACCTCTCATGTTCTTTGGATGAAATCACAACTCAAGGATTATGGTTAGTGGTTTCAACAAATTCCCATCTATTGTGATTCACAAAGTTCCATTGCGATTCCACACAATCCAATTTAGCACTCCATGATGAACTACATCGATATATGGTACCATTTCATTAAATATCATTTCCTAAAAGGAAACATCGAACTTATTTTTGTTCCATCTGATGATGAACTTGTTGATGTCTTTACTAAGGGATTAGAGGAAACCAAATTAAATGGTTTTCTGAACGAAATGCGTATAATGTTGCTTGATCCTCAATTCTTTCAAGAGGCTTGCACTCTCTGATGTTATCATCAGGTTGTAAAATAATTCTGAAGTAAAATCTATTTTTCATCTCGGAATCATTTCCTCTAAGAATAAGTAGGATCATTTTATGTGTCCTTTTATCTGACCTCTTCTTCTAGTCATACGTTGTACAGCTCACTTAATTTATGGAAGTTCATGACCAATATAGTCACATTGGTATTTTGTTTGATCTCATCTCAGAATTTGTATAAAAAAGTGTGTTATAAAGTTCATCTCGGAATTCAATTCCAAACGGTAATGTGTTTTCATCTCTTACCCTGTCCGATATTAGTTACTTCTCATCTCGAAACTTCAAAATCTGTTTAAATATGTCCTCTAAGATCTTCCTTCCTTTTACCTTTGATATTCAGTCTGAGTATGTGCAAGCTCGAACTCTATATCATGTACAAGTATTTTTATTTTCATCTCAGAAGTATCTTATAACAATCTATCTCGGAACTTTCATGCTCCGAGATCACATTGTAAATTCATCTCAGAACTTTCTGGCTCCGAGATTATTCTCTTGAAAAGAAGTTCAAAAGGTTTTTCGTCATTGTTTGTGAAAATTTTTCTTTATACCTCAAACAATTACATTTTTTAATGATGATTATCCTTTAATCCTAGAAAAGCGCACCTTTTTGCATACATCTCCGTAAAGTAAACATCATGCCAATGGACTGACGGTTCCTTTTTTCATGTCCTGCAAAAATATTCCTTCATCCTTACAGGTCAACTCATTCCAAATGTGGCAACACATTTAATGCGCTCCATATCCATATCCCAGTTTCATCATTACACTTTTTAACCCAACCCACCATCATCTAACCTATAAAAACCACATCAGAACTCTTTTGTCACTTTGCGCTCCCAAAAACCTTCATCTCTTTCTCTCTGTAGTAAAGTGTTACTCAAGCTTTCAAAACGTGCAACAATGGCGTCTTCACAATCTGTTCCCAAAATCACCAAAACTGCTACCACGAAGAAATCCTTCATCATCGTCAACAAAACCATTCCTCATGGATACCGCGCAACTCTTCTCCTTGGATCCCCTGCAATATGATGAGTCCATCTGGTTCATGATCGCGTTTATAGCTCGCCATCCCATCTCAGTTCCACTTACAAAAATTCTAGACCCACCCATTCCCTTCCGTCTCCTTTACATAGCCTTTGACAAAATCAAAATAAAAGATGGAGTTCTTGAAACAAGGATCATTGGTGCAATCCTTCGAATCAAGATAGACCCACCCATCCCATCGGCTGACCCACCTATCCCATCGGCTGAAGAGTTTCAGACGTCCCTTAATCACATTGGGTACGCAGAAGAGTTCAAAGCGAAGAAATTCAAGAAATCTACAGTTCCTAGGCTATGGACAGTCCTTATGCATGTAATCCTTCGAGGTATTTTTTGGGAAACATGCAGGCACAAATGCAATGATCAAGGATTGGATCTATGTCATGTATAACATCTTTTCGGGGAAGACGAACGTTGTCGATCTAACGGAAGTCTTGTGGCAAGACTTTCAGAAGTTCTCTACCAAACGAAAGTCACAAGAGATATTGATTCCGAGATTCTGGGCTCTGACTATTCAACAGCTATACCGAGAGAAACACGAACCAATCTCAGTCGACACAATCCAGAAATCTTTCGGACCCATTCGTAGATTGCCTGATCATATGTTGGTCACTTTACCATTCGAGTCCCCTCACTTGAAAGATCACTTGGTGGCTTCGATTGTGTATATCCCTTCACAGTTTACCCGTGTCAGCATTGAGTCCACCTCGGATATGGCCAAGCTAGTTCCTTCTGGCAGAAAGAAAAAGAAGGCTGCAGAAAGAAAGACCTCTCATTCGAAACCTAAATAAAAAAAAGAGAGCCAAAGTCGACACTTCCTCTTAAAAGGAATTTGTAAATGATATTTCGACTGAATTTGGTCATCCTCTAACCCTACGTGTCAACTCATCCGAAGTACCTTTTAGATTTTCAAAAACAACTGCACACACTCACAGGGAGTCTCCACATAATCTACCCTCACCGTCCTAATAAGGTGATGCCGGTGTTGAACAAAGTTCCTTTCACCCCCTGGAAGACACCCACGAGTCATCTCGGAAATCCCTCCTTCTTCCACACAAGAACAATTTGAGACCCCTTTCTCGGATCCTAAGCATTTCGAAGCGGGGGTTGTCCCTCCCGCCTCTTATGCCACAACTGGTCTGATACCTAGTAAAGGTAAATGACGACCATGTACTGACGATCTATATTGGTTTGAATTTGTCTGCAAGGCTCATTCAAGGCATCCGGAGCTCACAAGATTCAAGTTGAAGCAAACCTCCTTTCAATGAGAAATAGAGCCATCCAAAGCAATCTTCCATTTGTTGCTCCATCTGATGAAGTTGTTGATCAAGAGTTTGCATCAGGAGAGACCCTCAAGGGCAACATCATCTCGGATAATCCTCCGAAGTCTCCCCACTGTGATGCACTCCACCCTGATCCTGATGAGGAACACTCATCCAAATTCATGTTCAATTACAACAGCGCCTCCATTGCTTCTCCTCCTATTCGCTCATCCATTCACATTTCTCAGAAACCATCTTCATCTAGGCCAACTTATGACTTTAGACTCTCATCATCCTCGTCTGAAACAGTTGATGAAGAAAGTCAAGCTGAAGGAGAAACTGAAACCAATCCTCGCAGAGATGATGAAGCAACAACTGCCATAAAACCTGGCCCTTCCGAACCGCCAGTGAATCAAGAGCATGATAAATCCAAGACTGCGAGTTCCTCTTCGAACACGGGATCATTAGTAGGATACTATGTTGGTACCTTTGCCTTGATAGAACTCCAAGACAATTTCATTGGACAAGTCTGTTGCCCAGCTTGACTCCAAAATTGATACCAAACAGTATACTCTATATACCAAACTCACCCTGCCTCTGATATGATCACGCCTGGTTGTTCCTTAGTTGATAGATCTTGATATAGACATTTGATGAGTTGAAAAACTCTTAGATCGACTAGATCTTCAACAGGTTAAACAGTAAAAGCAAACAAACACAATAAAACACAAGATAGAATCAAATAATGTTTAATGATTCAAATGTAGTCACGCCGCAGCAGAGCTCGATAAAGAACTTGCACTGTAGAGGCGAGCTAGGGTTTGTAGTACAATGATCAGAATAATAATTAAAGCGATATCTCCTAAGGATGCGTGCATGCACCTTATATACTAAACCCTAATAAAACAATCACGGTTGGACAGGCCCAAACCGGATAACAAAACTGGGCTAAGGACCGAGCCTAAGACGCAACACTATATTAGACCCAACAATCTCCCCCTTTGCGTCAAAAGAGGCGAGAGACTATTTATGTTGAGGGGCCTTGACCTGCTTCACAACCTTGAACAGCCGACGGATGATCGCAAGAAGTGTCTGCCGAAACTGAATGTCAGCTTCACTGTTCTGTTTACACCTGTGTATGATTTCCAGAATGTTCTCCAAGAAAGCAGTAGAGAACAGGTGCTTGTCAATAAGAGCGAACAGGCACTTTTGACCTTCGCCCCTAATGAACATCATAGTATGAGACTTAGGGTCAATTTTTCCCTTGATCATCGTATTCACAACCTTGAACAGCCGAGGGAGAACAACTTCTTGTCAGCTTCACTGTTCTGTTTACACCTGTGTATGATTTCCAAAATGTGCTCCAAGCACGCAGTAGAGAACAGGTGCTTGTCAATAAGAGCGAACATGCACTTTTGACCTTCGCCCCTAATGAACATCACAGTATGAGACTTAGGGTCAATTTTTCCCTTGATCATCGTATTCACATTGCCAGTTCTTCCAATCGGTTTCATCGTAGTTCGCTTGTGAATGGCATATGCGATTTGTTGATCCATCTTTTCTACTTCGTGAATGTAACAAACAAGCATACGCTTGACATGATCAATGATCGGCTGATACTCCTGAGGATTGGACAATAAAATATTGTTGAGGAGTATCCATTCGTACGGGTTCAAGTTCGGTAGATCAGCCAGGGAAAAAGTATGAACTGAGCTATCCGAGCCTCGGGTTACTTTGAATTTAACATTGACAAATTTGCCAGCCGAAGTGGGCTTCAATACCTTGACCGTAGTAATCTTCTTTAGGCTCCATGTCAAGTATTGTGGCTGAGCAAACTCTAGATAAAACTCCAGTAAATCCCGATCTACCTTTGGTTCTGGAGAGGGAACGACAGCCGCTGAGTCAAAGCAATGAAAGATAAATGCCTTTCAGGTGATTGGCATATCAAATTGATCATCCTTCGAGTTCTTAAGACCGAACGACATAACAGGTTCAAGCCAGTGAGTACTCGGTTCATCAATGACATCCCTCTGGAGCGACTGAATGGTCCATTCTGGAAACATGGACTTCTTTTTCTCTAAGAGTTCTTTTTCTTTCAACTCTTTCGCCAAAAGATCCATCTTCTCCCGAAGCTCTTGATCAGACGGCTTGATTTTCTTATTAGTATTAGAAGGATTCTTTTTCATGATGTCTTCAGTATCATCATCTTCATCTACATCATCTTCTCCAATCTTCTTCTTGTTCTTTTCCCTTTGATTGAAAATAACTGCATTATATCATTAGGAACCGAAGCTATATATATATTTCTGAATAGCTTATAAAAAACCAAACAAGACTTTTTGAAAATATAAGATTTTCGTGCAAGATAGTGTTAAAGATAAAGAAATAAATCAAACTATTTATGGGATTTTGTGATGTCGTTTAAGACGTAAAGCAGTGGATCCCGGGCACGAATCTCTTCCTTCAAAGTCAAGAGAGACTTCAAAGTGCTTGTTTGGATTCCCGTTGAATTACGATCAAGTACTCGTTGAGATGCATTGAAAGGCATCTTTTATATATATAAGGCTATTAAGGGTGGCTTTCGCTTCAATTCTAGATTTCGGTACTTGACATAAGACCAAAATAGAACGAAATACTTGTGAGACCGGTGTGGCTTGTTAAACAAGTAGGTTAGTAAAATATTTAGTGACTTGTTGATATGTAATAATTTAAATCTCAAAAAAAATAAACCTGGATCCTTTGGGAAGAAAATTCTTGGTGAAAGATATTTTCATAAGGATCTCGCAAAAAGAAAAAGGAGACTTCAGGGCACTTTCATAAAAGTGGATTCATTAATTCATAAGGTGAAAGCTAGAACATTTATTTGTTCACCGTCAATTCGTGAAAGGTTTTGAATTTTGGGTTTCGCTTAGCACGTAGTAGCACGAAACTAAGATCATTAACACAGTGTTTGTGTAACCATAAACCTCAGTGGTAATGCTGAGAGTCTCGAGGGTTTTATGAGATGAAATATGATGGAGAATAAATAGGAGGTGGTTAAAGAACCGAATGTACCTCTGCTACAAAAGATAGACAAAGCAGAAAAACTCTTAACTCAATTTGAGACGAGTAAGGTAGCTCTTGATTAGAGTAAATTTGACAGCCTGATTGGGAAGACTTGATTTGTATGTATCAAGTCACTAAGGCTTCACTCAAAATCTTTTGTGGCTTGGGTCAACATGCAGCAACATACTTCTTGGGACACTTAGCTAGTACATGGATAAATAATTATACCTACCCCAGCTCCATCATGAGAATAAATCTTATACATAAATATTATTAGAAAGAAATTGCAATAAAAGAAAATATTTTTGATTTTTGAGGTTTCTGAAAAGAAATAAAACAGAAAAGAAATTTTTTTTATGGATTTTATAAGATTTTCTGAAAAAGAATTAAAACAGAAAGAAAAATATTTTTGGATTTTATGAAAATAAAAGGAAAAACATAAAATAATTTGCGAGAAAAGAATATACAAAGTATACAACCAAAATCATCATTTGGAGTTGAGAGGCGAACCGAGCCCGGTAAGACCGAACCCGAAATAGGCCGAGCATTCGGTTCATTTCGGTTCCCGGAAGAACCGAACCCGAAATGGACCAAGCGTTCGCTCTATTTCGATTCCAACTTTTATTGAGACATAAACGATTTCGGTACAGATTCAGCCTCCATCATTCCTAAGCCTTGTAGGATTTTATTAAAACTTGCTTCAGGCAAGGCCTTAGTAAAGATGTCAGCCAATTGGTCAGTGGTTCTTACGAAATGAATTTCCACGTTACCATCTTCCACATGATCTTTGATAAAGTGATACCTCAGTGCTATGTATTTCGTCTTTGAGTGTTGCACTGGGTTGTGACAAATCCTAATTGCACTCTCTGAGTCACAATATAGTGGGATTTTCTTCATATTCATGCCATAGTCTCGAAGTTGACTTTGTATCTAAATGACCTGAGATGTGCATGATGCTGCTGCTATGTATTCTGCTTCGGCAGTGGAGAGAGACACACAAGTTTGTGTCTTGGATTGCCAGCTAACGAGTTTACCGTACAGAAATTGGCATCCTCCAGTGGTACTCTTTCGGTCTAGACCACATCCCCCAAGATCAGCATCTGAGAATGCTTGGACAAAGAACCCGGATTTGGCAGGATACCACAAACCGAGAGAAGAGGTTCGCTTCAGGTACCGAAAGATGTTCTTCACAGCAAGCAGGTGAGGTTCGAGTGGATTAGCTTGAAACCTGGCACAATAACAAACAGAGAACATTATGTTTGGTCGACTAGCTGTTAGATACATTAGAGACCCGATCATTCGACGATAAAGGGTCATGTCAGCAGCCGGTTTGTCTAGTGAAGGTGTTAGCTTTGTGCCAAACGCCATAGGAACCTTTACTTTCGAATCTCCCATCATTCCAAACTTAGCAAGCAGTGTCTTCGTGTAAGCCTCTTGATTAATGAAAATGCCTTCGGGTCCTTGTCTTCTATTCAAGCCAAGGAAAAAGTTAATAGGACCCATTGAGCTTATTTCAAATTTAGTCTTCATCAACTTCCTAAATTCAGTCGTTAAGCTAGGATTTGTAGAACCGAAGATGATATCATCAACGTAAATCTGAACGATCATAAGGTGGTCACCCTCTTTCTTGCGAAAGAAGGTTGGGTCAACTGAACCTTGTTTAAACTCAGACATTTTCAGAAATCTAGTTAGAGTTTCATACCATGCCCTTGGGGCTTGTTTGAGACCGTAAACTGCCTTATCCAAAATGTAGCAGTGATCTGGATACTTCTCGTTTATGAAACCTGGTAGTTGCTCTACATACACCGTCTCTTCTAGTTCTCCATTTAGGAAAGCACACTTAATATCCATTTGGAATACTTCAAAATTCTTGTGTGTAGCGTAGGCGAGAAAAATACGAACCGATTCCAACCTTGCTACTGGAGCGAAGGTTTCTTCGTAATCTATGCCTTCTTCTTAACAGTAACCCTTCACAACTAATCTTGCCTTGTTGCGAATAACATTTCCTTCCTTATCCATATTGTTCCTGAAAACCCACTTTAAACCAACCACGGAAGCATCCTTTGGTGTTGGAATCAGTCTCCACACTTTATTTCGCTCGAACTCATGGAGTTCGTCCTGCATCGCTTGTACCCAATCAGAATCATCGAGTGCAGTCTTGATCGTCTTTGGTTCAACTTTGGAAACGAACGAATTAAACATGCAAAATTCCACTTTGGAGAAGAGAGCAATTTGTTTCGCTTTGAGCTGTGATCGCATGAGAACCTTTTCTGACGAATCACCAATAATTTAAGTTTGTGGGTGATGTTTGGTCCATTTGGTTAGAGGAGAGTAATTGGGATCGTATGAGGGATCCAATTTTGCATTCACTTTTTCTTCAAATTCTGACTGAGTGTCATCATCGATTGCATTCGCATTCTCACCCTCGAATGATGATATTACCTCAGCATCAGGCTCAGAATCCTCCTCCTGGACTCGACTTTCGTTTGGAATAAAGGATGATGAGCTCTCCCCCTGGAATGATGAATCTTGGTTGTGTGGTGAAGACGAACCCTCCCCTGAATATGAGAACTATCTTTTGGAGGTTCTCTTGAGTCTGGCTGTTAGGTCGTTACAGCTTGTTCTTCTGCCATTTTCTTTGCGGCATCATCGATTATCTGCTTCAAGTTATCTACCTTGTTGTCTGCAGCTTTAGATTCAGAGTGAATGACCTTTTCTAGTTCATCGAATAACAACATGTACTGCTCAAAGAGATTTGAAATAGGTATCGTGACTTGACCAGAAGCAGGAAAAATTTCCTCCACAGAGCCTTCGGTTGTCTTTAGTTTCTTGACGTAGTTATCATCGAAGGTAACATAATAGGTCTCCTCTATTTTCTTTGATCGCTTGTTGAGAACTCTATATGCTTTGGAGGTTAAGGAATAACCCAGAAAGATTCCTTCATCTGCTTTGACATCAAACTTGTTTCAGTGCTCCTATGAATTCAAAATAAAGCATCTTGAACCGAACACGTGGAAAAACTTTACATTGGGCTTTCGGTTGTTCAAGATCTCATAGGGAGTGATGGAGAAACGTTTGTTGAGATAAGATATGTTCTGTGTGAAACACGCAGCAGCAATGGCGTCAGCCCAGAAGTATAGAGGTAGGGCAACGAAGCTCAGCATAGTTCGGGCTGCTTTACATAGAGATCGGTTTCGCCTTTCGACAATACCATTCTGTTGTGGAGTATATGGAGTCGAGAAGTTGTGAGTAGTTCCCTTCTCTGATAGAAAATCCTCAAAATCTTTGTTCTTGAACTCCAACCCGTTGTCGCTTCTTATCTTTCGAACTACCTTTCGTAGTTGAACTTCTATCTGCTTGATAAAGAGTTTAAGTTTGGGAGTGGCCTCTGATTTTTTGCTTTAAAAAGAACACCCAAGTAAACCGAGAGAAGTAATCTACTATGAAAAGTATATACTTGTTACCGCCAATGCTTTCGATTGAAGATGGACCACATAAATCGATGTGCAATAATTCGAGTCGTTCGATAATTTTTGTGTTGACTCGAGAGGGATGACTTTGTCGACTTTTCTTTCCCATTTCACATGCAGCACACATGTGTTCTTTATCGAACTTTAGAACAGGAAGACCTCAAACGTGATCACCAAGCACCAGTTTGTTGATGTCTTTAAAATTGAGATGAGAGAGTCTTTGGTGCCAAAGCCAGCTTTCGTGTGAATGAGCCTTCGTTAGTAAGCAGATTGTTGGTTTCCCTCGTATGGGATTGAGATTCAAAGGGTAAATCTCTCCCTTTCACTTCGATTTCAGCAGAATGTTGTTCGAACGAAACCTTTAACCCGGTATCGACCACCAGTTGAGAAACGCTGATAAGATTATGTTGTAATCCTTCAACATAAGACACTTTTCGGATAGAAAAGTCGCCATTGGTGATCATACCATAACCTTTTATCGTGCCAAACGAATTATTGTCGTAGTTGACACTTCCACCATTTGTAAGGGACCGAAACTCCCTCAGCTCTTCCCTTCTTCCCGTCATGTGACGTGAGCAGCCACTGTCTATGTACCATTCATCGTCAAACTGCTCGTCACGAATAACCTGCAAAAATTAAGCAGATTTAGGAACCCAAAGTTTCTTGGGTCCTTGTGAGCCTTTTTACAGAACAGGGAATTGTAAGACAAACATCAACTAAAAGGGTTCTTTTTATTAGAGTTGTTTCATATTTTCTTTTTATGGTAAAAACTTTGATGTTATTTGTGTTGAGAACTTTAGGTGGAGTTTTTGAATTTAAGGATTTGACGTAAATAGACTTTCGATTCTTATTATATGGGTTAAGCGACGTCTTCTCTGCCTTTTCTGGAAAGAGCTTTTCTTTTCCCTTTCGATCATTCTGTGAGTGGCATGGAGAACTAGAGGGATGAGAGTTGGGATTAGAATTAGATTTTTGATCAGTGCTCTTACATGGTTGAGAGCCGAAACTGCTTTCCCTTCGGTTCCTCTCACCAGTGGGTCTAGAACCGAAACCACCCTTTTGGTTTCTCATTCTTGAGGACCGAAACTTCTTGCTTGGTTGCTGTGCCTTTGTGGACCGAAACTCTATTTTCGGTTATTTTGATTAGGAGGACCGAAACTCTTCTTTCGGTTGTTTTCATCTTGTTGAGCATAAGAAGTGGAGTTTGCTTTTCCTTCTTCCTTTGACTTAGAAGGCTTTTCATAGAGGACGTAAGTAGGATTGTGAGATTGCCAGAAATGTTTCCTTTCAGAGAGATTCTTCTTGTACCTCAAATTTCGTTGACGTTTTCGTTCTAAAACCTGTTTTGGCTTTTTGTGGATGTTGGCCATTTTCTCTGGTCTTCGAGCATGTGTCTCGCTTTTTAGCAAAGAGGATTCGCTAGGCACCTTGACGGGTTCGCCTAAAGGAATTTTGGTACCGCTTGTGATGGGCACATCAAAGCTTGTAGGATCATTAAGTGGTTGTGCTACGTACCTTCCTTTTACTCTCCATGATGTTTTCTGAGATAGACCTACTGTTTCATCAACATTATCAATTGGTACTGACCAGAAAAACTCATCACAGTCATCAGCATTATCTTCTACTACTATTGCTGTCAGTTCGGCTGTCTGTTGCTTAGTGACTCCATGAACTGCATAAACTTGATTTGGAGTGGTTTGGTCCTTTTGATATATAACAGCCTTTTCCTTGAGGACTTTGGTCTTATCTTTGGACAAACGAGCAAACTCAACCGAATTTTCAGAAATAAGATTTTTGTTGGTTTCGGGTTCGCTCTTGACAAATTCGGAACAGTCAACCTCATCTTCTACAGATATTACACTCATATCATCATCCTCATTGAATTCAGAAGTGTTATCAATATCAGTTTTGGTTTCTGAACTCAACTTGGCAGTCAAAGAGTCAAATTTTTGTATCGTTTCGGTTTTGATTTTTAATTTGTCATTTTCATCCAACAAATTTTTGAGCATGTCCTTATGGTCTTTTGACTTAATAAAGGACTCTATTTTGTCAAGACCAATTTTGTAAGCAGGATAAATATCATCAGAAGAGACAACGTTTTCACAGTTATATGCATCAGCATCGATTTCATCCTCCTTTAACTTAAGGAAGGGCAAAATCATACGATGTATCTTCTTCCCTATTTCACAATCAAGATCCAATTGTGTAATATTGGTATATAACCGTTTAGCAATTAAACAGAAAACATTGCGTTGTTTTAAAAGCTTTAAATTATCTCTTTGCAAATAAATAGTTTCATCCCTAGACCTAATCAATTCCTTCTCCTTCAGCTCAATCCACATTCGCCTCTCCTTACTCTTCGATGATACCCTGCTGATTTGATCAGTTAGGTTAGAGTTTCTGACGCGAGTTTGAGATAAACTACCACTTATACTCGAAAATTTAGATTTTAATCCATTTAGTTCTTTTTCATAGTTTGTGATGTGAATATGTAAGGAAACAAGAATAGATTGTACCTTCTTGATCAACTCATCGCATTCGTTGATCTGCTCACTAACAGGTTTCGTTGCAAAACACCTGTCTTGTCGCTCCTTCGATTCATCCAAACCCCCATGAGTTTTATAGCCTCTCATATGTGACACCCCAGAAGTCACCATTAGACACTTGCCTCCAACATCCTCTTCTTTCACCAACAAAGCCCTGCCATGAGTGGGCTTCCTAACTTCTTCGTCTTCTGAATCAGTAGAGCAGATTTCAACGTCTCCGAATTCATCATCAACAGTATTTCCCTACACAACCAGAGCATTCATAGTGTTATTAGATCCAGCTTTCCTTTTCTTGATCTCTTCCAATCGACGTGTGAGGTTCGCTTCCTCGTCCTCTTCTTCATTCTTTTCCGACATCTTTCTTAGCATACAATCTTTAGCGAAGTGAGTTTTGCCTCCGCAGTAGTGACAATTAAAGCCCGAGTCACCTCCAAGTTTCACCTCCTTCTTCGATTCTTCGATCTGAGAAACACTCTTCGGTTCCTTCTTTGCTTTCTCGGCACTATAGCTACCTTGCCAGTTTCGGTTCTTATTTGTTGAGAACCTTCTTTTGATAAACTTCTTGGGATTTGACACCATCAGGGCATACTCTTCACTTGTTAGATCATATTCAGAAAGATCCAAATCTTCTTCTTCGTCAGTTGCATTCTTTCCTTTGGAGATTAGGGCCAAGGAACCCATGCTAGAAACCACGTTCGTTTCTTTGGTCATGACACTCTCATGTGACTTTAATATTCCCACTAGTTTTGCTAGAGAATAAGCCTTAAATTGTTCATGTGCCTTCAAAGTAGACACCACAGCCATCCATTTAGGTCTAAGACCATTCATGAATGTCACCTTTTGTTCAATGACTTTCCTTTCAATTCCATGCTTAATCATCTTACTAAGGAGATGATTAAAGCGATCAAAAACTTGAATGAGCTTCTCTTCGGGTTCTGCTTGAAATCACCAAATTTTGAGAGCAACAAAGTTTGGATTGAGTGCTCCAGATCTTCATCCATAGAATACAATTCCTTTAATATGTTCCATATTTCCTTTGCCGTTGTGCATGAGCTTACTAACCGAAACGTGTCTGATTGAAGAGCAAACCGGATCATTCTTAAAGCTTTGATATTGCACTGAAACTTTTCCTTCTCATCTTGGGGAATATCTTTCACATCATTGACGAGTTGATTGTACTCCTTTTGAGTTTTAACAATTCTTGAAGTGCTTGAGTGAGCGAATGGACCAACAGTAATCGCCCCCAGATCAAGTATCCATTGTCTTCTGAACCAATCATGTAGTCTTCAAAGTGATGCGTCCAGACCTCATAATCTTGAGTGTACAATATAGGAATGCTTGTCGTCGATCCAATGCTATTGGAGATATTGATTGGGTTTGACTTAGAATCATCCATTGACATGACGATTTTTGTTCAAAAACCTGCTTAAGATCAGACTTGTAAATAACGTTAGGGTAAGATCGAATAATTAAAGAACAACGTCAACAGCAAATTACGGCTCTAATAATACCAATCAAAGCGGAACAACCCTAAGATCTTCTTCAACAGAAGAGGTGTGTATTAATTACACAGTCTCCTGCTCTGATACCAATTGATGAGTTGAAAAACTCTTAGATCGACTAGATCTTCAACAGGTTAAACAGTAAAAGCAAACAAACACAATAAACATAAGATAGAATCAAATAATGCTTAATGATTCAAATGTAGTCACGCCTCAACAGAGCTCGATAAAGAACTTCCACTATAGAGGCGAGCTAGGGTTTGTAGTACAATGACCAGAATAATAATTAAAGCGATAACTCCTAAGGATGCATGCATGCACCTTATATACTAAACCCTAATAAAACAATCACGGTTGGACAGGCCCAAACCGGATAACAAAATCGGGCTAAGAACCGAGCCCAAGACGCAACACTATATTAGACCCAACAACATTGGAATTGTTGAGGAATCTAGTCTATCATTAGTCATATGAAATAATAAAGTAAGAATTAGTGATAATTAAACCTAGGTCACATCAAAGGAAAGGATAAGTGTTAAAGCAAAACGGTGTCCAACTTTCTAGTCATCCACTTTAACAAGTAAGTTCATCGTTACTTTCATCTTACATATAGATATAAAGTATTTAGATGGTTAATTTCTATGTTTGCCTATTATTTGTATTACTTGATATCTATGTTAAATGAATTATATGATTTTTACTTGATTTAATCATATATGTATTTTTATATATTTATATAAAATATATTGGCTAGTGGCAGGCAATGAATTGATGAGATAATGATGATATGACTTGACTATTGATGAACCAGTAATCTGCTAAGTACAGAAGACGACCACATACGATTCTAGACAGTTCAGTGGAAAGGATGGCAGGTTTTCAACATGTAGGTGTTAATGAACTATATGTTCATTTGATGTACTATATCCCCCTACCATGGTTTCCTTATTGACATATATTACTAAAGGAATCCCCCAAGAAATATTGTCTACCCGTTGATGATGATGATCCTTCAGATAGGTCCCTTGAGATCAATATTTTAGGATCAGTATGTGATAATAATGGGAATGGTTAATCGGGTAAATAATTTGATGTGAAATATATAACTAAAAGAATTTAGTTATTGTAGGTTGAAAACCCTATGTGCTCAGCAGGCCCCCAAGCCTGACCCACTCAGTTTATTTGTATCACAAATAGCGGTACGAAGGCATAGGGTTGATGAGTGATTTGAGTAGTCGTTAGGCCATAGTATAATAAATTGATGTAAGGCTTGTTAAAACAATTTTATGCTTATATATCTATATTGACCATTACATGACAAGGTTTTCATATATCAATGAAAAATGTTCTTCGAAAATACATCAATAAATATGTTTGGAAACAAATAACCAGTTGTGCTCTTACCCGAATTCGTATATCCACCCAAATCTGCATTAGTGAACCCTTCTAATACTATCCATTTTCTCCTAAAACATAAGTCAACATCAATTGTTCCTTTCAAGATGCTTAACAACCACCTAACTCCTTCCTAATGTTGTCTTCATGGATTTGACATGAATCTGCTCACAACTCCCACTACATGAGAAATGGTTGCTCTAGTGCTTACCATTGCAGAAATCATACTACCAACCACAAATGCATACGATACTTTAGCCAACTGGTAACTCTATTCATGGTTATGCTCATGCCCAGTACTTGCTTAGTAGCCCATACGCCATTCATCTCGAACTCACTAGCCACTTGTTTCTTAAGCTTGTTGATCTGCTGCATGTCGCATCCAACGATCAACATGTCATCAACATCAGTGATCCATCTCACATCTAATGTATCCATTGCACTACATGACGCTATCAAACTTCAAATACCACTACCTTGGAGCTTACCTCAAACCATACATACTTTTCTTTAATTTGCACACCATAATTTCTTTGATAATTGTGGAAATACCTTCTGGTTGTGCCATGTAGATGTCTTCTTCTAGGTCTCCATGGAGAAAAGGTGTATTCATATCTAGTTTCCCTAGATGGAGATCTACATAGGCTGCAATACATAAAACTATTTTGATTGTAGTCAACTTCATAAGTGGAGAGAATATTGTTGGATATAGTGTCTAAGTCCATAACTTTATTTGGTATGTACTTGACCCGACCCGGCATGGTCCATTTGGGTTGCATGGCATTGCAATACTTAGATAGACTAGATGAGAGAATAAGGCACTTATGATTATTAATATATTATAAGTTCTAATATATTAATAATAGTATTATTTAATTAGTATTGATCAAGTATTAATCTAGTATTAATCTAGTGATCAAAGTGAGACTAATTAAATATATAGGGTTGATTATGACAATCATCAATTCTTTTATGGTGGATTAATGATCCATGGTTTATGGGTTTGGTTATAACCATATGGAGCTCCATGGATAGTCCATGGGAGTTACAAACCCATGGGTCATGAGAAATCAAGAGTCATGACAATTAAGGGCATTCATGTGTAAACCCTAATTGTGACAACACTATAAAAGGAACCCTATGGCTAGCAAAATGATGACCTAGTGTTACTAGAGAGGGCATAACCGATTTTGAGGCTAAGTGACATTCTCTCAAGTTATTCCAAGTCTTGTGGTGTTGTGTGAAGCATTTGAGGCACAACATTTGGGGTGCTAGGCTCACAAAGTCTTGAAGGAATCCAAGCAACAACAAGGTATGTATTTCTACTAGTTTTATGTTTTATGTAATCCCCATGCCATGCTAGTTAGGAAATAACCTTGAAAAAGAAATTTGCATGTATATAGAGAAAACATAGATTCAAGGTTATTAGGGTTGCATGTACACTTAGGAAGTGTTAGAATGCTCAAAAACCTATCAGTGGTATCAGAGCCTAGGATTGTTTTCTGTATACTTGATGCAAAACTGCTTAAAAATCTAAAATTCTGCACTCTGACGACTGGACTCGCCGAGTCCATGGGGAGGACTCGCCGAGTCCATGAACAAATTCATTCTACTCGCCGAGTAGAATAATGCACTCGGCGAGTAGGAGCGTGCTGGGCAGTTTTTTCGAGTTTTGTTGCTGGAAATGGATTAAGATCATTATCCCAATCTGTTTTGGACTTGTAAAGTCTGTTTTTCAAAATGATAATGATTATGTTAACCCATTTTACATGGCTTTTATCAATTTTCAATTATTGTATATAGTTATATGATTTCTTGAAATTGCTTGACATGAATTTGTGTTCTTATGAGTTTTTAGAAGATCATAGGAATTATATGTAACCTCCATGTATGTTTAATTCATGATCTTAATGGCAATGATGGTGTCTATAACTTGTCCTCAAGTTATGAATAACCAAAAGTCACTTCTTTAAATTGTGATTAAAGAACTAAAGAAGTTTCATAAAATGAAGAGTCTTCATTTTTATGAACCATTGAAACTCATAAGTTACAAATTGAAGAGACTTGGAATAGTTTCAAATCTTGCCCTCAAGTTTTGGAATTTGAAAAGTCTTACACTTTAATACTTTAATTCCAAATTAAACCTTAGATTTTTAAAAAGTTTAAAAATCAACACTTATACTATTATTATAATTTTATTATATAGATATGTATAATAATATGTCATTCTTACCGTTAGTAGGCCTCATTCACGAAGCCGGTCTATAAGGGGGATATAAGGTTGTTGCCTATAAAATGGTGAGTTAATGGGTGTCCACTCTCACCCACCGCTTCCTTGATCGGTGGAGGGTCGTTAGCCGAACGGGTAGGATACGACCTTAAATACTCGTTAAAGTATAATGAATTATAAAGTAACTATACATTATAAATTCCCAATCTTAGTTACTTTAGGAAAATGTGAAATTGGTGCTAGCCCATAAAATTACACTTTGTACCTTACCAAGTCGTTAGTGGAGCATGTGTGGTTAACCGGCACACTAACATGGACTAGTAAGAGTGGCAAAGGGTAACTTGACTTTATTATAGATCGGTGGAGCGTGTGTGGTTAACCGGCACATCGATTAGGTAATATTGTTGAGGGTACCAAGTCAATTTGTATGGTTATTCACACCTTGTTTGTGATCCTCGGCATCCCAGTCACAAACTTGAGAGGGCACAATCGAGATTCAAACATGCCATTGAAAAGTTCAATGTATCTCAAAA
This sequence comes from Lactuca virosa, assembly GCF_052849685.1. Classification (NCBI taxonomy): domain Eukaryota; kingdom Viridiplantae; phylum Streptophyta; class Magnoliopsida; order Asterales; family Asteraceae; genus Lactuca; species Lactuca virosa. Next base: position 366,362,428 of record NC_136433.1, on the reverse strand, counting down.
GATCTAGGAGTTTCAAAACCAATAAAACCTAATAATAAAATATTTCGTTCTTATGGTGGAAATTGGTAAATCGTCATTTACCTACCTTCAAATATTTTATAGTATGGATTACGACATCCCTCTTCCAACTAGAAATAGTTTGTTAGATCCTAGCCTTAATATTTCATTTGGGTGAATTATTAAGGATTCCTAACCTAATGAAACTTGTCTTTCTTTCCTTTCAGATGTCTTCCAACAATGCTTCTGGGTCAAACCCAACAGGCTCCTTTTCCCTTATAAACTTGTGTGGTAAGGTCATCTTTGATGGATCCAATTTCAATGAGTGGATCAGAAACATCATAATGATTACCCGCTATGAGGACAAAGAATATGTCCTCGATAGGGAGCTTAAGGCTGTGAGTGAAGCCACTGCTACTCCTGAAGAGTGTGCGAAGTTTGTTGCACATGAAAAGGATGCTACTAAAGTAGCATGCATCATGATGGCCACCATGACTCCTGAACTTCAAAAATCCTATGAAGATTTCTACCCCTATGAGATGCACCTGGATCTGATGGAAAGGTACCATCAGAGCGCGCGTCAGGAGAGATATGAAATCATCTCCTCCATGATAACCGCAAGGATGAAGGATGGTGAACCCATCACCGGTCACTTGCAGAAGATGCAAAGGTTCGTTGACCGGTTGCTGAAGCTAAATGTTGACTTTCCTGAGGAAATGGCGATTGACATCATTCTCCATTCCTTACCTCCAAGTTATGATCGGTTTCGTATGACTTATCATATGAACAAGGAGGAAGTCACACTTAGGAGACTTCAAGGACTCTTAAGGACAGCTGAAAATGGCCTTAAGGGTAAAGCGGTTGTTACTTCTACTCCTTCAACAGCCCCTGTTCTGGCTATTGGGCAGGGAAAGGGTAAGAAGAGGAAAAGCCCTTCGAAGGGTACCAAGGGTAAGACTCTTGATGGCTCCTCTTCAAGTGGGACAAAGAAAGGTCCCATTACTCCTTCTTCAAACCCAAAGGAAGCACAGTGCTTCTATGCCAGGATAAGGGACACTTCAAGCGAAGCTGCCCTAAATATCTGCAAGATGTAAAGGATGGGAAGGTTAAACCCACCCATGCAGGTATTTACACAATACTGTCTAATAACTCATCTAATGCTAATTCTTGGGTGCTTGATACAGGTTGTGGTATTCACATTTGTACTGATTTGCAGGCACTAAGAAGAAGTGAGCAAGTGGAGCACGGGAGGATAAACTTAGTCATGGGCAACAGGAAAGCATCACCTGTTACCAAGATAGGAGTTTATTCTTTATTGCTTAATAATGGGTTAATGTTAGATTTGAATAAGTGTTGTTACTCGCCCGAAATGGCGAGAAATATTATTTCTTTTCATGGCTTGTAAAAACAAGGTTTTACATTTTCATTTGCTAATAAAAATGGTGATATTAATGTTTATTACAATTATGTATTTTACTTTAAAGCATTACCTTGTGATGGTGTATATGAAGCCGTGAATGTTGTAGACAATCTAGGAAATAATGTGTTGTATATTGATTCTTCAGATAGCTTGGATAAAGCATCCTTGTGGCATTGTCGTCTTGGACATGTTAACAAGAAGCGCATAGGCCAACTCCAAAAGGCTGGAGTCTTGGAATCATTTGACCTCAAGTCAGATGATAGTTGCGAGTCTTGTTTACTTGGAAAAATGACAAAGTCACCCTTCACAGGTACTTGTGATAGGGGTGAAGGTTTGTTGGACCTTGTACACACGGATGTGTGTGGGCCCTTCAGAGTTGCTACAAGGGATGCTAATCGCTATTATGTGACTTTCACTAATGATTACAGTAGATATGGATATATTTACTTAATCAAGCATAAGTCAGAAACCTTTGAAAAGTTCAAAGAGTTTAAGCAGGAAGTTGAGAATCAATTGGGCAGGAACATCAAGATGCTCCGATCCGATCGGGGAGGAGAGTATCTTAGCATTGAGTTCCTTGACTATCTTAAGTGTGGGATTGTCTCATAATTGACACCTCCCAGAACACCACAGTTGAATGGTGTAGCTGAGAGGCGCAATCGAACCTTGTTGGATATGGTTCGTTCCATGATGAGTCGAGCTTCGTTACCAATCTCTTTCTGGGGGTATGCCTTAGAGATTGCCGCCCATATCCTTAATCTAGTCCCTACTAAAAAGGTTGCCAAAACACCTCACGAGATGTGGACTGGGAAAGTTCCCAATTTGGACCACATTAAAATTTGGGGTTGTGAAGCTTTCGTGAGGCGTGAGACTCATGATAAGCTTGAACTTCGAAGTGAGAGGTGTATTTTCATCGGCTACCCACAGAGATCCTTTGCTTACCTCTTCTACAGACCCAGTGATAATGTGGTTTTTGTAGCAAGAAGAGGAGTCTTTCGTGAGAGAGAATTCATAAGCCAAGGGGACAGTGGGAGGCAAATTGACCTTGAAGAGCTTCAAGAGTCAAGTGGTGAAGGAACCTCAAATGCTATCAACCAACCTGAGGAGGAAACTCCTGTTGATCTGATAGATGAGTCTGTACCTCCAAGACGTTCCACTAGGGTGAGGAACACACTTGATTTTTATTATGGTTATCACATCACCACTAAAGGTGATACATTTATTAGTGATAGTACACTAATAGATTTGGATGAACCTAATAATTACAGGGAAGCCATGGCAGGCCCTGAGTCTGCTAAATGGAAGGAGGCTATGGACAGCGAGATTCAGTCCATGTATGACAATCAAGTTTGGAACTTGGTTGACAATGTACCAGGTCGTAAGACAGTTGGGTGCAAATGGATCTTCAAGAAGAAGACCGACATGGATGGGAAGGTACATACTTACAAAGCGCGACTGGTTGCGAATGGCTTTACTCAAACTCCGGGAGTTGACTAAGATGAGACCTTCTCACCAGTAGCTAAGATTAAGTCTATTAGAGTATTGTTAGCCATAGCTGCATTTCATGATTATGAAATATGGCAAATGGATGTCAAAACCGCTTTCCTTAATGGAAAGTTGGCTGAGGATGTTTACATGGCTCAACCAGAGGGTTTTGTCGATACAAGATACCCTAATAGAGTGTGTAAGCTTGATAAATCCATTTATGGATTGAAACAAGCATCTCGCATATGGAATCTTTGCTTTGATGAGAAAGTCAAAGAGTTTGGCTTTTCTAGGAGTGAGGATGAGTCTTGTGTGTATGTCAGGGCTAATGGGAGCATAGTTAGCTTCTTGGTGTTGTATGTGGATGACATACTTCTCATAGGAAACGACGTCCCAACCTTGCAGGAGGTTAAATCCTGGCTTGGGAAGTGTTTCGCTATGAACGACCTTGGAGAAGCTGCCTATATCCTAGGGATAAGGATATTGAGAGATAGGAGTAAGAGACTAATTGGACTTAGTCAAAGTACTTACTTGGATAAGGTGCTGAAGAGGTTCAGCATGCAAGATTCCAAGAAAGGATAATTACCAATCCAGAGTAATGCCAAGCTGAGTAAGACTCAGAGTCCGAGTACAGAGGCTGAGATAGCTGAGATGAGTCATATACCATATGTTTCCACTGTGGGCTCGATCATGTATGCTATGACTTGTACTCGCCCTGATGTGGCCTTTGCTTTGAGCATGGTCAGTAGATATCAAGGGAACCCTGGCAAGGCACACTGGACAGCGGTAAAGAACATTCTCAAGTATCTGCGGAGGACTAAGGATTGGGTCCTTACCCTCGGAGGCAGTGATGACCTGAGAGTGGAAGGATATAGCGATGCTAGCTTCCAGACTGATAGGGATAATTTCCGCTCTCAGTCAGGCTGGGTCTTTATCCTAAATGTAGGGGCAATTACTTGGAAAAGTTCCAAGCAGGAGACAGTAGCTGATTCTACTTGTGAATCAGAGTACATAGCAGCAAGTGAAGCAGCTAAGGAGGCGATATGGCTAAAGAACTTCATCGGAGACCTTGGAGTTGTACCAGCTATAAAGGAGCCAATGGAAATTTTCTATGACAGCGAAAGTGCGGTTGCTTTGGCTAAGGAACCGAGAGATCACGGGAGATCTAGGCACATTGGCAGAAAATACCATTTCATCAGACATCGAATAGAAGAAGGACTCCTCGTGGCTAAGAGGGTATCATCAGATGTGAACCCGGCAGATCCCCTCACGAAAGGACTGAGCAGGGTTAAGCATTTACAGCATGCGAGGCGCATTGGGCTGAAGGATGATATTAGTTTCAATAATTAGATTCCTGAAACTTGTAAAATGTAATTGACATTTGATGATAAATAAAAGTTGTTATTTATTTATGAGTAAGGTGTTACTATCTTGTGTTGATTGTTGACTATGTTTCAATTTTGCATGTTTTTACTTCCAGAATAATTATGTTATTATTCAAACCATCCACAGTCAGTCAAACTTTGGAAGTAAGTATTGATTTAAGACTGTCATGAATTTGGCTTGTATGATTTGTCTAAAAGTACTTTGGACAATGCAATGGTTGCTACAACATTCATGAGTACTGATAAGGGCTGAGTATTGGATCCAACCCACGCTCACTTGCATCACTTCATGGAATTTATCTCGAGTGATCGTGAGATGGTAATATCATATGAATCTTCAAACCTAGAGATATGAGTTGTTGACTATGAGTTGGTTATTCATTGATTGCACGAAAACGCATTGGTAACTCGATGTCATAAAACGTGCCTTTGTGAATAATTCAACAAGTAGTTAGTACAAGCATACCAGTCGAACTTTATCTGTTCCTTCTAGAAATAGAAGCGATATCTGGGCCCCTCGATGATTTGGTTTTGACTTATGTACCGGGCCCGGTCAGAACCTAATTGATGTGTTCAATTTAGTTCTATGTCAAAACAAATCAGAGATCGAGAAACAAATGTTGGACAATAAGTAAGACCATGTTCCATGTGTTTCTCCGGCTGATATCATGAGAACAGAGGATTATATGATCACTTATCTTAAATGGCGTATCATCATCATCTCAGTTCCGAGAGACTTTGAAAGAGCTACGATTGCTAGTCGGATTTTGAAGTCATATTTGCAAATATAGTTATTAGACTTATCCAAGTGGGAGACTGTTGGATATAGTGTCTAAGTCCATAATTTTATTTGGTATGTACTTGACCCGAACCGGCATGGTCCATTTGGGTTGCATGGCATTGCAATACTTGGATAGACTAGATGAGAGAATAAGGCACTTATGATTATTAATATATTATAAGTTTTAATATATTAATAATAGTATTATTTAATTAGTATTGATCAAGTATTAATCTAGTATTAATCTAGTGATCAAAGTGAGACTAATTAAATATATAGGGTTGATTATGACAATCATCAATTCTTTTATGGTGGATTAATGATCCATGGTTTATGGGTTTGGTTATAACCATATGGAGCTCCATGGATAGTCCATGGGAGTTACAAACCCATGGGTCATGAGAAATCAAGAGTCATGACAATTAAGGGCATTCATGTGTAAACCCTAATTGTGACAACACTATAAAAGGAACCCTATGGCTAGCAAAATGATGACCTAGTGTTACTAGAGAGGGCATAACCGATTTTGAGGCTAAGTGACATTCTCTCAAGTTATTCCAAGTCTTGTGGTGTTGTGTGAAGCATTTGAGGCACAACATTTGGGGTGCTAGGCTCACAAAGTCTTGAAGGAATCCAAGCAACAACAAGGTATGTATTTCTACTAGTTTTATGTTTTATGTAATCCCCTGCCATGCTAGTTAGGAAATAACCTTGAAAAAGAAATTTGCATGTATATAGAGAAAACATAGATTCAAGGTTATTAGGGTTGCATGTACACTTAGGAAGTGTTAGAATGCTCAAAAACCCATCAAATATCTCATTAAAATCATCCCATCTCTTCTTTTGGAACCCCTAGACTACAAAACTTGCCTTGTATCTTTAGGTTCTTTTACTCTCATCCTTAACCTAAAACACCTAGTTCTTCTGCAGTGCTTTCTTCTCTACTAGGATCTTGACCAAGGAAAAAGTATGATACTTATAAAGTTAGCTCAAGTCATCTTTCATAACCTTCTTCTACTATGGATTCTTTCATCCTTAAGGTTTCTAGATAATACTTACGTTCACCATTTTCTGTCAGCAACAAGAAATTTGTTGAAGGAGAATACCTGACTAGAGGTGTTTGTACTCTAGTAGATCTACAGACGGTAGGAGTTTCATTTTATGCATTATCTACAACCTCGTCCTCTAAACCACTATCACCCATGCTCCTATTGACATTAGATTCATCAGAAATTCCACTATTTCCTGAATTCTAACATATCTCTAGAGTACTGATAGGTTTTATAATGTCATCATCTAAAATTTCTTATAATTTAACTTGATCTTCTTTTTCTAGTCATCTGTTACTTCTAGAGCTCTTTGGAAGATCATCTTTGAATATATATCATTCACGATGATTACGACATCTGGAATTCTGATAACCCTTTTATTCTCATTATCCCTGATGCGGTACCCCCTGTAGTCCAACCTATAACTTATAAAGGTGCAATTTCTTATCTTTTCATATAGGTTGTCTCGCTCAGAGTCTTTAACTTTCACATATGAGACACAACCGAAAACCTTCAAATGTTTTGAATAAAATCTCTTTAAATTTTACATATGTCACAACTTGCCATCCTTATTGTAGAATCTTGAACCCTATGGGGACTGAGGGTCCTCTTTTGATTAAATATGGTGTTGTGCTTACTAAATCTTCCTATAACATATTGGATAGTGTTGTATGCAGTCTCATACTCTTCGTCTTCTCATTCAATGTTCGGTTCATCCTCTTATCTACTACATTTTGCTGGGGTATTTCGAGAATGGTCTTTTGCATTTCGATTCCATGGTCAGTATAGTAATCAACGGTTTTTTTCTATGGTATTCTCCCCCATTTTCAAATCTAAAACATTTGATTTTTAATTTCTATTTATTCTCTGTAATAGCTTTCCATTTCTTGAAAAGGCGATGAAAACTTCAAAATTTTGCTTCAATAAATATACCCAAACTTTCATTGTGAAGTCATCGATGAAAGTAACATTATAGTGGGGTCCTACCACTGAATCAACTAAAATGGGACCATAAACATCTAAATGAAATAACTCCAATTTCCCTATCTTGGACGGATGAACTATCTTAGTGAAAGTAACCTTCTTCTATTTACTATGAACACATGACTCATAGAAATCCATTTTCACATTCTTCATATTTGGAATTACTGCTTTAGAGGCAAGCATGTTCATTCCCTTCTCGCTCGCATGCCCAAGTATTTGGTGCCATAGAATGGATGCTCGTACACATTATACACCATGTACCTCAGCATCAAAATCTTCCACCATATAAATGAAATATCTTTGTGACCAACAATCGTTAAAGAATGATATTTTGTAATGAGAAATGATGTTATAGGGTCACATCTTTGATACGAATACTAAGGGGGTGTTTTCTTTTTGAGGAGTTATGACTGCTGCAGAAACAATAACTAGAACAAGAAAGACAAGAAATTAATAAAAAGGATAGAATTGATAGAAAATCTACACCTATAGATTGAATATCGAGTGAAAACAAGTTAAGACCTATTAAATTGAATTCTATCAAAATCAGGAAAGTATATGTCAAGTGATATGTGATAACAAGCCAAGACCTATTGACTTGAAATCGAGCCACGAATGAGAAACGAGTCCCAAAGGATAAGAACAATCTGGATTATACACAATAATTAAAGAAAGGATGATTAAAAGTTCTTTCAAAATTCCACTCAAATTTGACTCTTACAATGTTTGCGAAAGGGGCTATTTATAGCCTTACAATGATTAGAAAAAGGAAACTAATTACAAAAAGGAAACTACCTAATAAAGGCTTAAAAAGAAAGTAAAATTGATTCCAAAAATAAAGTAAAATCTGGAGTCTTCAATCTAGAATCTTCTGTGCAAGTTATCTAGCATTCCCTTCGCACCATAGATCCCAACAAGTAACTTATGCATCTGAGGGTCGCAACCAATCTTAATTGAGTCTGTTGGAATCTGAGATTCGTAAATAATCATCCGAGGATTGGATGTCTTCTGAGAATCGCAACCTACTGGCTTCTGAGATTTGCAATCGCAGCCAACCTTGTTCCGAGATTCGAAACAGATCACTAACGATTGTGATGGCTTACGATCTTTCGCATCCAATCGCACGTATTTGCAATTTGAACGTATTTCGGGAATTGAACTCATCTCGGAATTGGAACTTAGTTCAGAATTTGAAAGGTCGCCTTTCGCAATCGTATCATCCGCTCCCCCTTTGAAAAAACTCGTCCTCAATTCTGATATGCCACTATCTTTGAACGAACTTTGTATTCCAACAAAAATCACCTTTCTTCAATAATTTTGACTATATCAGCAAAATTGTTCTCCTTCACATTTGCTTCAACCGCTTCGTCTCTAATGATAAATGTTTGTTCTTCAATTTCTTCAACAAATTACTCTTCCCCATCAGTGTCGTGGATAGGAACATAATCTTCAACAATTTCGTTCAGATCAACGAAATTGATTTCTTCCACCGTTGCTTCATCAATATCTTCTTTCCCATCGAAATCATACACTGGGGCCTCATAGTTTTTCTCTTCGGCTTCACGAGCTTCTTCAAGTACAATAATTTCACATAATATTTCTTCTTCTTCCATCGATTAATTGTTATCTTCAACCACAACAGGTGACTTCTTAATCACAATAGTAGATTCTTCCAAACATTCTCTATTCTTGGTGACAACCAATTTCTTTTTCCTTGATTCAGAAGTTTTAGGAATAATTGTGAATGGGTAAATTGTTGGGGAATACCTGTAACACCCGCGTTTCTCACCAAGCATTGATTAGATGATTATGGTCAACAATTTTAACTATTTGATATAATAAATGGAAATTATATGATTATTATTTGATTATTTGTAGTATACGTGCTTATGACAATATAATAAAATAAGAATAAAATATGCCTCCAAAATAGAATAATAATTAGGCCGATTACCCTTGATGAAAGTTGAATTATTCGTTACTAGGATTCTGGGGATGTATGGAACACTGAAATCAGACATATAACAAAGGAGTTATGGTGTGTCGAGTTTCGCCAACGCGCATTGTAGAAAGTAAATTTTTGTTAGGTTACTTTTTATCCTTATCGGTCTAAAAACAAGTCATAGTAGTTGCTAAATCGAGAGCACAGATATAAAGAACGTCCAATCTAAATGATAGTCGAAGATTCGTTAACATGAGTCCAACGATAAGAAAACAGTCAAAAATAGATGTCGAATGACAAATTTATGCATTTTATACGGTCCTTAATAGTCTAATCCTATGTAAAACATCAAAAACATAGTTCGTATGAAGAATTTACGCAATTTTGAAGTTGCAACTTCATTGTACGTGTCTGCGACCTGCGTGTGACCTTCTAGAAGTCGTCGCGTAGCACCAGCCACATTCTGACACGTGGCACTACACCTGGGTAAGAACATCGACCATGTGTGCGGCACGTTACACGATGCGTATGCATGTATCTTAGCCTATAAATAGCTCATTTGTGTTCAACCATTCCTCATACTTCTCTCTACAACACTCTCTTTATTTCCACTATTTTGGTCTGAATTCTTCATAGATTTTAGGATATTTTGGCAAGTTTAGAAGTCCCTAGGAGCCAAATATCTAGTAGCTATCAGCCCAAAGTTCCACCAGTATTGTTTCCAGACTTTTGTCTAAGGAATCTCTGTAAGTCGAATTACATGCTATTTTATTCTAGTGTAATTTTTGTTTAAAATTCATGTCCTTGTTATGAATTTATAAATAAGATTTGTTAGTAGTTTCAACGTCGTACTACTGATTGATCTACTTACAGGGATAATTCCTAGGATGGATTTAGTGAGGTGTTTATAGTGGGATTCCAAACAATATACTCTGTATACCAAACGGACCCTACCTCCGATATGATGCTACCTGGTTATCCCTTATCATCTATAGATGAATAAAATTTGGAATTAATGATGGATATATGCTATCTTTATTCATAATCCATATTAGCCTAAGGCTTAATGTTCATTGAACCTCTGTTACGTCAAAGGAAAAGCCAAGTGCTAAAGGGAAATGTTGTCCGAGTTTCAAGTCATCAATTTAGCAAGTGAGTGCATAGTTACTTTCATCTTACACATAGATATAAAGTATTTAAGATAACTACATGCTATATGTGCATGTTATCTGTGTTCCTGATATCTATTATGGATGAACGATATATACATGTTTTATTTAAACTGTATAAGTATTTTATTGGGTAAGATAGGTAGATGTAAAATGATATAGATGATGAGAGATGTATGACGATATAGATGTTGAGAGGCCTTGACTTTAAAGATGATCCAATTATCTAGCGAAGTACAGATGAAGACCACGAACTATTTTAGACAGTCCAGTGGAACGATAGTAGGCTCGCAACCTATAGGTTTTTTTAAACTAATTGTTCATCAGATGTACTCAATCCCCCCATGGTTTCCTTATTGACATGTATTGTAAGGCATCCCTAAGCAGTATTGTCTATCCCAAAGATGATTCCTTAGGATAGGTCCCCTAAAATAGATGCTTTAGGGACATAAAGTGAGGATAATAGGAATGGGTAATCGGGTTGAATGTTTTGATGAAAATATACAATTAAAATAATTTAATTATTGTGGGTTGAAAATCCTATGTGCTCACCAGGCCACCAAGCCTGACCCACAAGTGTGATGTTATATTGAGTAATTTACTGATGCTTATAGGCCAATAGTTTAGATAAACTTGTGTAAGGCTTGTATTAGTTTCATTTATGCTTATGTACTGTATTATGATGACATCCCAACATGAGTGTTGAACAACCCGAGTTAAATGTAGAACAGTCCGAGGAAGGGAATTATAGCAGGACTATTAGTCGAGTAGAAGCCCAAGTGGTAAGAATGAATAACCTTGAGGGAGGACATAAAGGAAATAATGGACGCGAGTCTAAGTACAAAGACTTCAAGGGTGCCAAGCCACCAAGTCTTTCTAGAAGTCCATATCCATTAAAGGTTATGTACTGGATCTACGAGATGGAGATGGTATTATAGAGTTGCAACTGCAGCAACAAGAAGAAAACCATTATTATAGTTAGGCAACTGAAGACGGAAGTTTTATGTTGGTGGAAGTTGTTAGAAGGTACAATGTCGTGGAGAAAAGCCCTGAGGGTGTCTTCGGAAGCATTCCTGTAGTAGTTGAAGATGCAGTACTATTCAGAAATGGATCTGATAGACCTGAACAACGAGTTTCAGAACATGAAGAAGGGGAAGACGAGGGTTGATGAGTATGCCACCACATTCACGAAAAAGATAAAGATATTTCCTACTTGGTGCCTACTGAACTCTCTAAGATAGAGAAGTTTCTTAACAGGGTACCAGCTGACTTCGGTCCAATGGTAAAGATGGTGACTACTTTTAAGGCAAACGTTAGAGCAGCCAAGAATGTGGAGACCCAACTTTGGGAGAACGGTCTAGTGAGAACGGAGGTTAGAGAAAAACAGAAGACTGATGAATCTTCAAGGTCCAACAAGAAGTTCAGATTTTCAAAATCAGGTTCAAAGACATTTGTAGGTGGAGGAGAAAAAAAATGGTATGGGAGGTGCAAGAAGAAGCAATATGGGAAGTGTGGCGAGGAGTTGATATGTTAAATGTGTGGGAGGACTGCTCGTTATGCCAACGAGTTTACATCCAATAAGAAGGTGTGTTGCTGATGTAGTGAAGAAGGGAATATTGCAAAAGGACTTCCCGAAGTGGTAGGATGCTTCAAAGCCTAATGTGTCACCAAGGCCAAAGGAGAGAGCATTCCAGATGATGTTGGAAGCAGGAAGGGAGGAAGCAGATGTCTCTTTAGGTACCTTTATTGTAAATGCCTTTCCTATTAATATAATGTTTGATTATGGAGCTAATTACTCTATTATATCGCATAAATTTGGTAGAATATTAGCATTTCCTATAGATAAAGAGATAAAGTAGATAGTGCTCCAATAGTAGAGGTAGCTAGTGGAAAATTCATACCTATTAGTGATTGCATTTGGAATATCGTTATTGACATGAATGGGAATAAATTTCACAAGGAATTGTTTCCTATTAAGTTAAATGGCTTCAACATACTGATAGGAATGGATTGGCTTGGTGGGAACGATGTCGAAATCAAGTGTAGAAGGAAGATTGTGGTTATCAAACCACATGGAAGAAAACCATTTATGGTGCATGGGGACACACGTAGAGTAAATTATGGAATCATCTCCATGAGGAAAGCCAAAAAGTTTTTTTTCGAAAGGATGTACAACATACCTAGCATTCATGATCGATGCAAAGAATGAGAAGAAGGAGATGTGGGGGATTCCAGTGGTTTGCGACTTTCCGGAGGAGTTTCCCAAAGATCTTCGTGGATTACACCCTGATACACAAGTAGAGTCTAGGACAGACTTATTACCAGGAACCACACCAATAACAAAAGCACCTTACCGATTAGAACCGACGGAGATGAAGGAGCTTATGATACAACTTCAGGAGTTGTTCGACAAGGGTTTGATTAGACCTAGTTCATCAGCCTGCAGAGCTCCGGTGTCGTTCGTGAAGAAGTAGGATGGGATCATGTGGATGTGCATTGATTATAGAGAGCTGAACATGGAAAAGTTGAAGAATAATTACCTATTGCCAAGGATTGACGACCTATTCGATCAGCTGCAGGGTGTGAGCTATTTCTCGAAGATCGATCGTAAGTTAATATATCACCAGCTAAAGGTGATTGAGGAGGATATAGAGAACACTTATTTTAGAACGAGATGTGGACACTTATATGTTTATGTTGGTTGCACTAACTAATGCTCCAACAACATTTATCGATTTGATGAATAGGGTTTGTAAACCTTTCCTAGACAAATCTGTAATAGTGTTCATAGGTGACATTCTGATTTACTCGAAAAGTCAACAGAAGCATGGAAAAAACTTGCGCGGAGTGTTATAAGTTTTGAAAAAGTAGAAGTTGTATGCAAATTTCTCCAAGTGTTTGGACTCGAAAAATCCAATTCTTGGGTCACGTGGTTAACTAATAATGTATAATGGTTGACCCAACAAAGATTGAAGTTGTGATGAAGTGGGAATGACCAAAAAGTCCCACCGAGATTCGAAGATTTCTTGGACTAGTTGGATATTATAGAAGGTTTATCCTAGGCTTTTGTTCGATAGCTTCTCCATTGACAACTTTGACCCATGAAGGAGCTACATATACATGGAGTCAGAAGCACGAAGAGCTTTTGAGAAGCTAAAGAAGAAATTATCTGAAGCACCAATTCTTTCTTTACCTGATGAAGTTGAAGAATTCGCATTTCATAGTGATGCGTTTGAAGTTGGGTTAGGTTGTGTTCTGAACCAGCGACATAATGTAATCTCTTATGCATCCCGACAACTGAAAGAGTATGAGAAGAACTACCCCACTCATGATATGTAGTTTGCGGCGATAGTATCTGTAATAATGATATTGAGGTATTATCTTTATGGCACGAAGTGTAAGCTTTTCACTGATCATAAGAGCCTCCAATATCTTTGTAAGTCCCAAAAATTAACTTGAGTATCAATCCGAGCCACTTGATGGTGCGAAATCCCAATCAAGTGGATGATGCAAGATGAATCTATGGTGTATTCAATAATATGAATGATGTTCCATACACATGAGATCCACACACACACACTCTTCTTCTCTATAGTTTCTCTCTCTAAAATACCTTGATTTACACACACACTTGACCGTAAACTCCTTTTCCATCTGACATCTACTAACACTATTTATAGGGAACAGTAGCCATAAACACGTTTACAACCGTAAACACGTTTACAACCGTAAACACGTTTACAACCGTAAACGCCAACCAACCGTAAACCCAAGGCTGTTTTCGGTCCTAGACCAAAAACTACAATTGCCTAGAAAAGTAAAGTATAAACCATATTTTAGACCCCACAATCTCCCCCTCTGTTTATAGCTTTCTTTTATTTTTGACCCAAGAAACTCCCCCTATCTTGTCAAAAACTATCCAAAAATGTAAAATCCTTCAAGAAAAAGTGCAAAAACGCTCCAGATCCTGCCAAAGATTTTGATACAGTCTAAGCTCTGATACCAACTGTAAGTCCCAAAAATTAGCTTGAGTATCAATCCGGTCCACTTGATGGTGCGGAATCCCAATCAAGTGGATGATGCAAGATAGAATGGAGAAGAAGAATAAGAAAAACTTGATGAATCTATGGTGTATTCAATAATATGAATGATGTTCCATACACATAAGATCCACACACACACACTCTTCATTTCTCTAGTTTCTATCTCTAAAACACATTGATTTACACACACACTTGACCGTAAATTACTCTTCCATCTGACATCTACTAACACTATTTATAGGGAACAGTAGCCGTAAACACGTTTACAACCGTAAACTCCACCCAACAGGAAACCCAAGGTTGTTTTCGGTCCTAGACCGACAACTACAATTGCCTAGAAAAGTAAAGTATAAACCATATTTTAGACCCAATGGTATAGAAGTGTTGTACAACGTCTCGTTGGCTTGAAGCCGGATAAAAACAGTTTATGGGTCCTAGGATAGTCCATTAGACTACTAAAAAGCTAAACGTGGTTAGAGAAAGGATGTTAGCAAATCAATATCGCCAAAAGGGCTATGCTGACAAGAAGTGACGGCCAATGACTTTTGAAGAAGGAAATTTGGTGTTGCTTAAAGACTCACCATGGAAGGGACTTATAAGATTTGTGTCACACCCCAAAACCGGAACGGCGGAAACGTTTGGGGGTGGAGGACGTCATGTACAGTATCATAACAATGCAAAGTAGTAAATAAGCAACAACATCATCCATTGCATTAATAGTATAATTTCATACAAGTGTGTTCTTTAATAGTAATAAGATACCAAAAATGAATAATCAAAATAAAAGATGAGTCTTGAACATGCTCCGTCTTCTCAAAACCTGGTCATCGGTACCTGTCTACTGGTGACCTGAGAATACAAGTTATTTTGAAAGCGTAGATCAGCATTTAAGCTGGTGAGTTCATAAGTATTTAGTGTCAATGTTTGAATAAGTTTGATAAAAATGTTTGTGAATGTTCAATGTAAATGTTTGTATATGTTTGAAAAACTCCTACAAAATCCTATATTTTCTACTAGTATAAAAAGTAGTCTTCTACCAAGACCCGACTGTTTTGTATGTTTGTTTTTCGGTAAAAGTAGAAGCTTTTCCCAAATATAACTATCGTTACCAAAATATAGTTTTATATTACCCTTTATGTGAGAAGATCACAATTTGAATATAATGGGAAAAATGTATGTGAACTGCAGTATTATTTGTATTAACTAATGAAGTAATAACTACCTTAAAACCAACGGTTTAATTAAGGCAAAATGTGATAAGATTGTTACCATAATAAACCGACTATAACACGATGATGAAAGACGTCGGAAGAAATGACATTTGGCACCCGTAGACTTGCAAGTCCCACTGTAGCGAACATCAAGGTGTAGGATAGTCAATGCAATATACATCTATATGCAAACTCACGCTCTCCCTCCAGGAGATTCTGGTTACAAAACGTGACATAACGAAATGGTCGATGTGTCATGAAGTAGTATCTCACATTATGTTATCTCTGAATCTTGTTATAGGATACTTGTTATAGTAATAGCATTCTATGTATAGTATTCTCTGTATAGTATCCTTTGTATAGTATTATCTCTTATAGTATTCTCTGTTATAGTATTCTCTGTTATAGTATTCTCTGTTATAGTATTTTTATATGATAGTATTCTCCTAAACTATACCTATTATAGTTTACTAGTAATTTCTGTAGTTTGAATGAAGGAAGGTATGCCTTTGCTACCCAAAGGTACTGAACTGATTGATAGTACTTTTATATCTACATATGTATACATAATATATAATTGATATATAAACGACCTTCGGACAAATAACCGATACTTTCAGGCCACATCCAAACAAGGAAAAGGAAATTAAGCGAGTTATCGGTCCTAAGTCCTTTAAACATTACTTATATAACTATACATATATAGACATGCATTTGACAATATATAAGTTTTTAAAAAGAAGTTTTGTAAAACATTTGAAGAGTTTAATAATAAATATTTATGACTTGATGTCAATTTATAAAACGATTTAAAAACAATTTGATTGATAATACAGTTTGAAAGTATAAGAAATACTTTGTTTGAAACACAGTTTGAAGTATATGAAACCCTTTGTTTGAAACATCATTATAAATCACATGTGATTGATTATATAACTAACATGTTTTCTACTTGTATTCCACCCATAAAAGCATTTAAAATCATTTAAAAGATAGATTAAGGGGTATGAACTCACCTGTAGTGAGTGGTACGGAAGTATGTTTGGAAATACGATGTAGAGTGTCAGGTGAAACCTTGAGTGTCACACCCCAAAACCGAAACGGCGGAAACATTCGGGGGTGGAGGACGTCATGTTTAGTATCACAAGATATGCATTATAGTAAGCAAGTAACGAACAACCATTTCATTAGAAAGAAAGTGTTTACAATGTGTGTGTTCACAAAACATAGAATTCGTAAGCAAATAACAAAACAAGACTTGAAGCTATTATGCTCCATCTTCTGAATTCTCAACACGAGTACCTGTCTATTAGTCTCCTGAGAATACAAGTTATTTGAAAGAGTTGATCAGCAATTAAGCGGGTGAGTTCATAAGATTTTAGTGATGTAAGTAAGTTGTAAAAAGTTGTTGTAAAATGTAGTTGAAAATGTATTTGAAAATGTAGTTGAAACATGTAGTAAGTTGTAAGTTCTGTTTAGAAAAGTTTGCCTGTTCCTATAGAAAATCCTATATTTCCTACTTTAGTGAAAGATAAGTAAAAATGACTTTACAACCCGTTTTGTGAGTAGTAACTGGATACAAGTTATATAAGACTCAGAGTAAACAAACAATCGATTGTGCACATCTGCCCTAAGGCGGAAAGCACACATCTCATTGTTTGTTTGATCATTGTGGTATATAACCCTGGTGTATTCACTTGTTACTCATGGAGTTAATTGTAATGGTTCCTTTATATTTAATGAAAAGATTCTTTAAGAAAACCCTTATTTCTTATAATAAAATGGTGACCACAGTGATTACTTCTATAATCACTTAGTTTATACTAGATAGATATGATCTAATATCGGATAGAAAGTTAATTGGGTGAATCTGCCCTAAGCCCACAACCAAACAAGGAACAGGAAGTAAGGCGGAAAGCACACATCGAACTACCTATTGGGTATTAATTATATATAACCATAATGTATAAACTAAAGTGATATAGAGTTAATCACCTAAGGTCCTTTAATTTTATAATAGTTTAATAAAATGGATTAAACCCTTTACTGGTAAGTTTCTAGTTTTGTATACCAAAAGTTCTGATTTGGAAAGTATGTTTTGTACTAGAAAATTGTGCATTGACTCTGTGTCCTATGACTTGACCCATACCTGGTACCCATATGATGAGTTAATGTATACTGAGCATATATATACCTAGAATCGAATAGAAAATAGACTGGGTGAATTCGTTACAAGCCCACAACCAAACAAGGAACAGGAAATGAAGCGGAGAGCACACATCCTATTACCTGTCGGATCCTATTAATATATATATATATATATATATATATATATATATATATATATATATATATATCCTTTGATGTATACATTAAGGAATCATAGGTTAGCATTATGGTCCTCTCTACTAAACGTAGCCTTCTACCAAGGCATCTAATGTTATATGTGTTTGTTTCTTGCATGAGTTGTGTATTTTCCCAAGTGAGACTATCATTAACCAAAAATATAGTTTTTACATTACTGTTTATTGTGAGAAGATCACAATGTGAATGAAATGGGGAAATAATAAAGTACTGTAGTGTTGTATTATAGTAACTACTATTGTATTTTCCACCTTAAATCAATGGTTATTTAAGGTATAATGTGATATGATTGCACCATACTATCGACTAATAACACGACGATGAAAGACGTCGGAAGAAATGACATTTGGCACCCGTAGACTTGCAAGTCCCACTGTAGTGAACAGCAAGGTGTAGGATAGTCAATCCAGTATATGATTATACCCAAATTCATGCTCTCCCTCTAGGAGATTCTGGCTACAAATCGAGCCATGACAGGTGATGCCATGCCCCGAACGATGGTTCACATTTATGTTATTGTATACTTGTATATGTAATGTTTGTACTAGTTGTATTGTATGTTCTCTCTGTCTAGTATGTACTATGTTCTGTTTGTTTCTCATCATAGTATGCTTTGACTCATGTATGAACTGACTCTTTGTATGCTTCATTGTACTAGAAGTAATGAATAGTATCTTCCTAAACTATACCTATTATAGTTTACTAACGTTTTACTTGAACTGTTATTGAAAAGACTCATTTATCTGCTAAGTTATGTTTGTACTTTAAAAACGGAGTTTTTTGTAAAACTATAAAGTAACATAACTTTGAAAGAGTTTTTGAAATGTTTTGATCACTTATAAAAGACATAAGCAATATTTTGAAAGATATTTATAACAAACAATTACACAATTATCATTGTGTTCAACTTGTATTCCCCCCCTTAAAAGCATTTAAAATAGTTAAAAGATTCATTACGGGGTATGAACTCACCTGATGTGGGTGATTCAACGAATACGCGTGCAAGGATGAGAAGTTCCACGAATGAAGTCCCGAGACACAATAAGTCCTAAATGACATATATTGGCATGAATATAGTGTTTATAAGCAACTATATGAAAGGAAACACCTTCCGGGACTAGGAAACACTTTCACCAAGTGTTGGAATTACATGTGATTCATCAAAGGAAAGTGGAATGGTAATACCATGAGTTTACTACCATGGGTTTACTACCATAGGTTTACGGCCAAAGGGAGTTTACGACCATAAACTCATGGTCAAACAGGCATAAGTGTGGGTTTGAAGGCTAGGGAAGCTTGAGGGACTTTTGCTCTACACAAGGATGTGAAAGACCAACTCAATGGAGGCTTTTGATGAGTTTACGGCCCAAACGAGTTTACAGCCGTAAACTCATGGTCATTATACATTTGAGAGTAGTTTAAGGTCCTATTTCCATCAAGGAAGGGTTCTAGGTCACAAGCTTTGCATCTAGTAGGGTTTATGGCCAGAATGGCACCCTTAAAGGGGTTTACGGCCATGGGAGATGGCTTGGCTGTAAACTCCTTTTGTTCTTGTGTTTTTTATGTTTTCAAGGCTCTAAGCATGAGTCCTAACTATATATCAAGTGTAGGGAAGAGTACTTACAATATAGAGGCTTGAAATGGTGATTAAGGTCCAAGAACACTAGTGTGTGTTCTTGGTGTTCTTGGTGTTTCTTGAAGATCTAAGAAAAGTTGATTTCTATGGATGAAATCAATGGATGAAGATAGATTAAGAGATGTATCAACTAATCAAGGAAGAACACTTACAACTTTTGAAGATCTAGGATGAAAATCGGGATGATAGTTGAGAGAGAAATCAAGTTTCTTGAGGTGGAAATGAGATAATGAATGAAAAGTGAATGAAATGAGTCTTTAAGGGGGAGTTTACGGCCCACCTTGAGTTTACGGCCGTAAACTCAAGTGTTGTGGCCGTGAACTCTTTTTGATGAGGGTAAGGCTTGATTTGTTGAACAGTGTCTCTAGCAGGTACATTCTAACACTAATTCCTTAAGTGTACTAGGGTCAAAACTCTTTAGAATGACCATTACCAGGGTAGAACTCATTACCAATGAGTCTGACACTCAGTTGAGTTGACTGACTGAGCTTTCAAAGAAAAAAATTTCGGGTTGTCACATTGAGCACCCACAAAGATCCTAATTAACACATAATGACATGTATGTGTATTTGATTAGTGTATAAGCAAATAATTATAAGGGATAACACCCTAATAGACTAGGAAACTCTTTGTTTGAAGGGATACAATCACACACGATTGCATAACTAGGGTATGTGGCCACCCTATAGAGTTTACGTTCCAAATGGCATGACCATAAGTGTTTACGGTCAAGATGGTTTAGCCTCCTATGTGTTCACGGTTCAATGGGTTTACGGTCCATTGAGTTCACGGTTCAAATGGGTTTACGGTCACATATGTTTAAGGCCCTATGACCTTACGGTCATGGAGTTTACGGTCTAAGGAGATCTAACCGTAAACTCATCAAATCTTGCAAAAATGATGGTTTTCAAGAGCTACATTCAAAGGCATCGGATTCTAGCGACCATGCTTAGCCTTAGGAAGGGTTTAAGGTCTCTAATGCACCTTTCATTAGAGTTTACGGTCTAAGGAGATACTCTTAGACCGTAAACACCTTGTTCTTGGCTAAAAATGGTGTCTTCAAGGTGATTAACTAGTGATTCTAGTATATATCAAGCTAAGGGTAGTGTACTTACTTATTAGAAGCTTGTAAGGGTGATTGGGATCCAAAAACACTAGTGTGTGTTCTTGGTGTTCTTGGTGAAACGAAGAACACTTGAAGATCTATCAAAATGAAGAGATTTCATGGATGAAATCATGCATAACCACTAGATAAATAGATGTAACAAGAAATCAAAGGAAAGAATTCTTACAATTTTGGAAGATTGAGATGAAGATCTTATGATACTTGAGAGAGTTTTCGAGATTTTTGGCTTGGAAAGGAAAGAAATGATCAAAATGATCATAATTTATGTGTATATAGGGAGTTTACGGTCACCATGACCGTAAGCTCTAACCTTCCTGACCCTAAACTCCTTTTGAGGAGGTTTACGGTTTGCGAGATGGTTTGGAACATTAACTGATAAATCCAAACATTGATTCATTTGATGCACTAGGCTCGAAATTCTGAAACAGACTCTAAACAGTGCTAAAAGTTAGCAGATATAAGTCTGACTTTGATTGAAGCGAATGGTTGTACAAGACAGAAATTTCGGGTTGTCACATCATCCCCCCGTTAGAGAGAATTTTGTCCCGAAATTAGAATTTAAGAAATTAAGTTACAATTAACTAAGCGAAAAGATGAGGATATTTCAGTTTCATTTGATCCTCGCGCTCCCAAGTGAATTCAGGTCCTCGCTTGGCGTTCCAGCGAACCTTCACTATCGGGATACGGCTTTGTTTCGTTTGCTTGACCTCCCGCTCCATGATCTCTACTCGTTCTTCCACGAAGTTGAGGCTCTCGTTGATCTCGATCTCGTCGAGTGGGATTACAAGAGTCTCGTCGGACAGACACTTTTTCAAGTTCGAGACGTGGAAAGTAGAATGTACGTTACTGAGTTCGCGTGGTAAGTTAAGTTTGTAAGCTACAGGACCGATTCTAGCGAGAATCTCGAAAGGCCCTATGTATCTTGGATTTAGCTTTCCACGCTTTCCGAAACGTATCAAGCCCTTCCAGGGTGAGACTTTCAAAAGGACTCGGTCTCCCACCTGGAATTCCAAAGGTTTCCTTCGTTTGTCTGCGTAGCTTTTCTGTCGGTCTCTTGAGGCTTTCAATCGTTTACGAATCTGAACGATTTTCTCTGTCGTTTTCCGAATGATTTCCGGACCTGTGAGAGTGCTGTCAGGAACTCGTCCCATACCTAACTGGGTGTCACCCACCTCAGCCCAGCACAGAGGGGATCTGCACTTCCGGCCATAGAGGGCCTCGAATGGAGCAGCCTTTATGCTCGTGTGATAACTATTGTTGTAGGAAAATTCGACAAGGGGTAAATCGGTTTCCCATGCCTTCCCAAACTCGATCACACAGGCTCGCAACATATCTTCCAAGGTTTGGATAGTTCTCTCACTTTGTCCGTCGGTCTGTGGATGGTAGGCTGTACTCATGTCTAGCCTCGTTCCAAGGGAACTTCGTAGCGACTCTCAGAACCTCGAAGTGAATCTGCTATCCCTATCGGAGATAATAGATATAGGAACACCATGCAGTCATACGATCTCCCTAATATAGGTTCTCGTGAGTTTCTCCATCATGTCAGTCTCCTTGATTGGTAGAAAATGCGCGGATTTGGTCAATCTGTCGACGATGACCCAAATGGTATCAAGTCCACTCGTTGTCTTGGGCAACTTGGCTATGAAGTCCATTGTGATCCGCTCCCACTTCCATTTCGGTATCTCCGGTTGTTGAAGTAGACCTGATGGTTTCTGGTATTCGACCTTGACCTTTGTGCAAGTAACACATTTACTTCCGAAGGTAGCAATCTCTACTTTCATGTTAGGCCACCAGTATAACTTTTTAAGATCCAGATTCATCTTATCCGAACCTGGGTGAACGGAATATCGAGTGTTATGCGCTTCGGTTGTGACCACGTCTCTGAAGCCACCGTCTTTCGGTGTCCAGATCCGGTCCATGAAGTATAAGGCTCCGTCACCCTTAACTTCCAAGTTCTTATCCATCCCTCTCAGGGATTCACCCGCCACGTTTTCGGGTTTCAAGGCTTCGAGTCGAGCCTCTTTAATTTGTGTGGACAAGTGTTAATGGATAGTTATAGTCATATATTTCACTCTCCGACCAGAGTATTCTTTCCGACTCAGGGCGTCAGCTACTACATTGGCCTTGCCGGGGTGATAACGAATTTCGCATTCATAGTCATTGAGTAGCTCGACCCACCGTCGTTGTCTCATGTTGAGCTCCTTCTGATCGAATATATGCTGAAGGCTCTTGTGGTCTGTGAAGATAGTGCTCTTTGTACCATACAGGTAGTGTCTCCAGATCTTCAGATCAAATACCAATGCTCCTAACTCAAGATCGTGTGTTGTATAGTTGACTCCATGTGTCTTAAGCTGACTTGAGGCATAGGCAATAACCTTTCCTCTTTACATAAGAATACAACCAAGCCCTTGGTTGGATGCATCGCAATACACAACGAAATCTTCTATCCCTTCTGGGAGGGATAACATCGGTGCGGTGCACAAGGCTTGTTTCAGTGTTTGGAACGCCTTCTCTTGTTTTTCTTCCCAGTCAAAGGCCACGCCTTTCTGGGTCAGGGTAGTAGGCGGCTTAGCGATGCTAGAGAAGTTATGTATGAACCTGCAAGAGTAGCCAGCGAGATCTAGAAATTGTCGAATTTCAGTAGGTGTCTTCGGTGCTGACCACTTCTCAATGGCCTTGATTTTGGAAGGGTCCACGTGAATTCCCTTTTCGCTAACAACGTGGCCCAAGAATTCGACTCTTCGAATCCAAAACTCACACTTAGAGAACTTCGCATAGAGCTTCTTCGATCGTAATGTCTCTAAGACTCTTCGTAGGTATTGACTATGTTCCTCCTTACTTCGGGACTAGATAAGTATGTCATCGATGAAGACGATAACAAACTGAGCCAAGTCAGGACGGCACACCCTATTCATTAGATCCATGAATATAGATGATGTGTTGGTTAATCCGAACGGCATCTCTACAAACTCGTAGTGTCCATAACGAGTTCGGAAGGCTGTCTTGGGGACATCCTCCTCTAGCACTCGTAACTGGTGATACCCGGATCTCAGATCTATCTTCGAGAAGTAGTTCGCTCCTTGAAGTTGATCAAATACATCGTCAATGCGGGGTAGAGGATAACGATTCTTGACGGTAAGTTTGTTCAACGCTCTGTAGTCGATGCACATACGAAACGATACGTCTTTCTTCTTCACGAAAAAGACCGGTCCTCCCCATGGTGAGAAGCTTGGCCTAATGAATCCCTTTCTGAGAAGTTCGTTAAGCTGACTGGAAAGTTCTTGCATCTCTGCTGGTGCCAGATGATAAGGCGATTTGGCTACTGGGGTAGCCTCTGGAACTAAGTCGATTCGGAATTCAACTTGACGCTGTGGTGGTAATCCTGGTAGTTCTTCTGGAAAGATGTCGGGAAAGTCGCGTACTTCAAGGATATTCTGAATGTCTTTCACTTCTTGGTTTGTATCGACGGTCTTTGCAAGGAATGCGTGATATTCCTTTTGCAAGCACTTCTGAGCTTGAATACACGAAATGATACGAAGGTTCGTACTTGATTTGTCGCCGTAGATAACTAGAGTTTCGTTGTTAGGGAGGTTAAGACGAACTGCTTTTTCAAAGTACATGATGTCGGCGCGAATATGACTTAACCAATCCATGCCGATTATGACGTCGAAAATTTTAATTGAGACCGGCATGAGGTCGATTTGGAAAGAATGACCATCTAGAGTTAAAGTACAACCTACGTATATGCAGTTAGTACTTTCCGTTTTCCCGTTTGCAGTTTCTACAGTGAATGATTCCTCTAGTGCACGTGGTTTTTGTTTAAGTAAATGAGAAAATTTTTGGTTCACGAAACTACTTTCTGCTCCACTATCAAATAGTATGCAAGCATATGAATTATCGAGGAGAAACGTCCCAGTAACTACCGTAGGATCAGCTACGGCTTCCTCGTGGCCTATCGCCAGAATTCTTCCCACTCCGCCAGCATTTCCTGCCTTCGGGAAGTCTCTCTTGAAATGACCAACCTCGCCACAACCGTAGCAAGCCTGGCCTACAACAATGCCGGGGGTTTGGTTTATTGTCCTCGTCGGAGCCTTGCAGAATCGGGCAGTGTGCCCTTTCCTGTTGCAGTTTGCGCACTGCATTTCCCGACAGGCACCATTATGATGGAAAGTGCACTTGTTGCACTTGGGCAGATTTCCAGTATACTGCTTCCTCGGCACAGTAGCAGCAGGTGCAATCGCGACATGAACAGCCACAACTTGCTGCTTCTTGGCAGCTTTTTGTTTTTTCTTGTCATCCATAAATTTCCGCTTGTTGTCGGCGGCCTTGGATGGTTCTGAGATGGCTAGGGTTGTTGTTGTTGACGGGGTAGGGACTCCGTGATCAATAAGTCGTTGTGCCAATCACTTGGCACTATCGAAAGTAGTGGGGTTTGAAGCTAATACATTCCCCTGAAATGGAGGCACCAGCCCCCAAATGTACCTCTCAATCTTCTTCCCCTCAGTGGGAACCATATTGGGACATAGTGCAACCAGATCACTGAATTTGGCAGTGTATGCCACTATGTTGGAGCCCTTCATGGTCAGGCTCCAGAGTTCTTGTTCCAGTTTTTGAACCTCGCCCCTCAGGCAGTACTCTTCAATCATCAGCCCTTTAAGAGTGTCCCAGCCCATAGCATTTGCCACTATTAAAGTTAGTGACTTGACATGGCTATTCTACCACATCAGGGCTCTATCACTGAAGGTGCGTGCAGCAAAATTTGACTTTGGTTCCTTCAGTACAGGAACAGATCTCAAAGATCGATTCCGTTTTCTCAAACCATTGCAACAGAGCAATGATTCCACCGATTCCATTGAAGACTCGGGGTTTACAGTTGGTGAAGCCTTTATAAGAGCACTCTCGCGAGCGCACAACGACATTACCTAGTGTGGAATGAACGACTGTTCCACCTCCACTACTACCCTGGTTGTTTTGGTATTGTGCCATGGCTGTAGCAACAGCCGCAGCTACCGCAACATTAAGAGATGCTGTATCAAATTATGGAGGAGGTGGTGTTTGAGTTGGAGTAATCGGAGGATTACGCCTTGTTGACTTACGAGGAGGCATCTTTCAACTATAAGTTTAAAAGATGAGTACCATGATAAGAATTCAATAGTGAAGTTTATGTATGAGTCCCATGAACTAAATCGCCATAGTTCAACAACTAGATAAGAGTGTGAGTTCCATAGAGTTCTAGAATTACAAGAATGAAAGTATTTGAACAAAGATTTCTACAAAAGATTAGTTGACTGCCAATATCATTGATATTAAGGATGTAAGAAGTTTGGGGAAAATTTGACCTAAGAGTAGGTCTTACATCATATCAGAAGTAGTAAAATTTTTGACAACTTAGAAGTCTAGTTGAAGTACTTGAATGACAGGAATATTTTACAGAAAAGTGCTTCATAGAGCACCGATACGAAAGGCTATTCCTTAAACCAAAAGAATATATGAGTCAGACATCTTCTACTGGCGACGGGTATTCCTCGGGCAAACCCTCAGATCTGCCAGTTGACGTACTACGTGTTGAAGATGTCGCTCATGAGCTCTCTGACGCACTCGAAGTCCTATGACTTCAGCTCGGGATGCAGCTAGCTGTTGCTGCAGAGCCTCATTAGTTCTCCTAGTCCTTTCCATGGCTTCTTCGAGTTGGCGAATGCGGACCGTGTTAACGCCAGAGTTAGCGTCCATTTCCATGACTCGGTCGATGGCTGCTCTACCTTGCTCATTATTCCGAGCAATCCTGCGGACCATAATGGGCAGAACTCGGTCAGTTGAGCCTCCTTCGCTGAGATTGTAAAAGCTTCGGTCTCCATTGAAGGGTAACGGTTGACCCTGTTCATCACTCCAACGATTCAAGTTTGTCGCCCACAAGGGTATGGGACCTTGAAATGCAGGTCGGGGGTTGAGATTTGGGTTTTGAACTTCTTGAGGTAGGTTGTTGACTTATGGTTCGGAGTCAGAACCATCCAAAAAGCCTTTTGCGAGGTGATCATCCAAAGGGATTGGATGATCATCTTCTGGTTCTTCATCAAGCCATCCTGCATTGCCCTGATTTGCGAAGTACGGGTCTCCGGGGATATGGAATCCAGCCATGTTATCTATGCGAGAAGTAGGGGTAAAATAAATAGTTAATAGACGTACTAACTAAGATAATTATAAGATGATCCTTATCAGTTACTCCAACATTTGCATAGTGCATACCAGTCATATGTAACCAAAACAGGATAGACCTTCGAATAAGTGATCCTAACTCTAAGTCCACAACCAAACAAGGAACATGAAGTAAAGCAAAGATCACAGTTTCTAAGTCTATGACACCCTAGTTACATATAATCGTAGTGTATCCACTCAGCAAATATTGACATACTAATAAAGACCTGTTTAGTTCTCAAATAAGTAATTATAGTAACACAAAATACTCCTATAGTATTTTAGGTTTATGTTATGTTCTAATGTTATCATTGTAGTAGTGTTGGTAAGTTTTTAGACTTGTTGCAACATCCCAAACATCCTTGGGCATATGCTAATCACTTCTCGGACCAACATAGTTGATCAGGCTATGTCATTCCCAGAACTGACCATACATCCCCAAGCTTACTTGTGATGTTCAACAATCGTAATACTTTTGTTATGTTCTTGTATGACACTGTTCTATAGTAAGTATGTAGGTATATAATTATGTATACTTCTAGTTAATTATTTTAGTACTTAAAAGTATAAACTCTTGGTCAGAATATTTTAATCCCGTTGTGTTTATAGTTTGTATATCTTTTATGGGTTGATATACTCGATTCACTATAAACAATGCTCTGATACCAATCTGTCACACCCCAAAACCGGAACGGCGGAAATGTTCGGGGGTGGAGGACGTCATGTACAGTATCATAACAATGCAAAGTAGTAAATAAGCAATAACATCATCCATTGCATTAATAGTATAATTTCATACAAGTGTGTTCTTTAATAGTAAAAAGACACCAAAAATGAATAATCAAAATAAAAGACGAGTCTTGAACATGCTCCGTCTTCTCAAAACCTGGTCATCGGTACCTGTCTACTGATGACCTGAGAATACAAGTTATTTTGAAAGCGTAGATCAGCATTTAAGCTGGTGAGTTCATCAGTATTTAGTGTCAATGTTTGAATAAGTTTGATGAAAATGTTTGTGAATATTCAATGTAAATGTTTCTATGTGTTTGAAAAACTCCTAGAAAATCCTATATTTTCTACTAGTATAAAAAGCAGTCTTCTACCAAGACCTGACTGTTTTGTATGTTTGCTTCTCTGTAAAAGTAGAAGCTTTTCCCAAATATGACCATCGTTACCAAAATATAGTTTTATATTACCCTTTATGTGAGAAGATCACAATTTGAATATAATGGGAAAAATGTATGTGAACTGCAGTATTATTTGTATTAACTACTGAAGTAATAACTACCTTAAAACCAATGGTTTAGTTAAGGCAAAATGTGATAAGATTGTTACCATACTAAACCGACTATAACACGACGATGAAAGACGTCGGAAGAAATGACATTTGGCACCCGTAGACTTGCAAGTCCCACTGTAGCGAACATCAAGGTGTAGGATAGTCAATGCAGTATAGATCTATACGCAAACTCACGCTCTCCCTCCAGGAGATTCTGGTTACAAAACGTGACATAACGAAATGTTCGATGTGTCACGAAGTAGTATCTCACATTATGTTATCTCTGAATCTTGTTATAGTATACTTATTATAGTAATAGCATTCTATGTACAGTATTCTTTGTATAGTATCCTTTGTATAGTATTCTCTGTCTAGTATTCTCTATTATAGTATTCTCTGTTATAGTATTCCCTGTTATAGTATTCTCTGTTATAGTATTTGTATATGATAGTATTCTCCTAAACTATACCTATTATAGTTTACTAGTAATTTCTGTAGTTTGAATGAAGGAAGGTATGCCTTTGCTACCCAAAGGTATTGAACTGATTGATAGTACTTTTATATCTACATATGTATACATAATATATAATTGATATTTAAACGACCTTCGGACAAATAACCGATACTTTCAGGCCACATCCGAACAAGGAAAAGGAAATTAAGCGAGTTATTAGTCCTAAGTCCTTTAAACATTACTTATATAACTATACATATATAGACATGCATTTGACAATATATAAGTTTTTAAAAAGAAGTTTTGTAAAACATTTGAAGAGTTTAATAATAAATATTTATGACTTGATGTCGATTTATAAAACGATTTAAAAACAATTTGATTGATAATACAGTTTGAAAGTATAAGAAATACTTTGTTTGAAACACAGTTTAAAGTATATGAAACCCTTTGTTTGAAACATAGTTATAAATCACATGTGATTGATTATATAACTAACATGTTTTCTACTTGTATTCCCCCCCCCCCCCATAAAAGCATTTAAAATCATTTAAAAGATAGATTAAGGGGTATAAACTCACCTGTAATGAGTGGTACGGAAGTATGTTTGCAAATAGGATGTAGAGTGTCAGGTGAAACCTTGAGCACACACAAAGATCCTAATAAACACATAATGACATGTATGTGTATTTGATTAGTGTATAAGCAAGTAATTATAAGGGATAACACCCTAATAGACTAGGAAACTCTTTGTTTGAAGGGATACAATCACATATGATTGCATAACTAGGGTATGTGGCCACCCTATAGAGTATACGGTCCAAATGGGATGACCATAAGTGCTTACGGTCAAGATGGTTTACGGTCCTATGTGTTCACGGTTCAATGGGTTTACGGTCCATTGAGTTCACGGTTCAAATGGATTTACGGTCCCATGTGTTTAGGGTCCTATGACCTTACGGTCATGGAGTTTACGGTCTAAGGAGATCTAACCGTAAACTCATCAAATCTTGCACAAATGATGGTTTTCAAGGGCTACATTCAAAGGCATCGGATTCTAGGGACCATGCTTAGCCTTAGGAAGGGTTTAAGGCCTCTAATGCACCTTTCATTAGAGTTTACGGTCTAAGGAGATACTCTTAGACCGTAAACACCTTGTTCTTGGCTAAAAATGGTGTTTTCAAGGTGATTAACTAGTGATTCTAGTATATATCAAGCTAAGGGTAGTGTACTTACTTATTAGAAGCTTGTAAGGGTGATTGGGATCCAAAAACACTAGTCTGTGTTCTTGGTGTTCTTGGTGAAACGAAGAACACTTGAAGATCTATCAAAATGAAGAGATTTAATGGATGAAATCATGCATAACCACTAGATAAAGAGATGTAACAACAAATCAAGGGAAAGAATTCTTACAATTTTGGAAGATCGAGATGAAGATCTTATGATACTTGAGAGAGTTTTCGAGATTTTTGGCTTGGAAAGGAAAGAAATGATCAAAATGATCATAATATATATGTATATAGGGAGTTTACGGTCACCATGACCGTAAGCTCTAAGCTTCCTGACCGTAAACTCCTTTTGAGGAGGTTTACGGTTTGCTAGATGGTTTGGAACATTAACTGATAAATCCAAACATTGATTCCTTTGATGCACTATGCTCAGAATGGTCAAACAAACTCTAAACAGTGCTAAAAGTTAGCAGATATAAGTCTGAATTTGATTGAAGCGAATGGTTATACAAGATAGAGATTTCGGGTTGTCACAATTTGGAAAGAAAGGGAAGTTGACTCCAAGATTTATTGGTCCATTCAAGGTTCTTCAGAGAGTTGGGAACCAAGATTACAAGCTGGAAATGCCAAAAGAACTGGATGGTATTCATAACACATTCCACATGTGTTATTTAAGGAAGTTCACGGGAGAAGTCCCTGATATAATTCCACTTTTAGAAATGAGGATTGATAAAGATAAGAGGTTAATTGAAGAGACCGAAGGAATTGTTGACCGTAAGATGAAGAAGTTACGACGTCAGATGGTCGAATTAGTGCTAGTGCATTTGAAACATTTGAATGGGCCGAACGTCACCTGGGAATCTGAAAGTGAGATGAACATTCTCTATTAACATCTGTTTGTTGATGCATGATTCAGAGGATGGAATCCTCCTAAGGGGGAGAAAATTGTAACACCCGTATTTCTCGCTACACATTGATTGGATGATTAGTGTCAACAATTGTAACTTATTTGATATAATAAAGGGGATATGAGGAACGCTTAAATCAGACTTATAACGAAGGAATTATGGTATGTCAATGTTTCGCGATTCCACCCGATTCGACAACACAAGTCGTAGAAAGTAAAATTTTGTTATGTTAATTTTTAGCCTTAGTGGTCTAACAAAAGTCATAGTAGTTGTTAAACCAAGAGCATACATATAGAGAACGTCCAAATCTGACTTCATTAGAGGAAGTTATGATTTTCTAAGATTCAGCATAACATCAGACAACTCAAAAATCAAATTTTAGATCGCTTGATTTTTAACCGAAACAATATAAACTAGAGTGAGAGATCTCGTTAATAGGAGTTCAACGATAAGAAGAAAGACGAAAATGGACGCCGGATGACAAAGTTATGCATTTTATACGAGCTTTAACAGTCTAAGTGCGTGTGAAATAAATAAATTCAAAATTAGCCAATAGAGTCAAAATGAAAGTTGTAGATACCGTCAATAGCTATTGGTGGATATAAAGAACGTCGAAAATGGAGCTCTTATGAAAAAGTTATGTTATTTTGAAGTTGGAATTTTGTTGCGAGCGTGTGCGCCCAACACGCGACCTTCTAAAAGCCGCCGCATAGCACCAGCCAGATTCCGACATGTGGCACCACACCTGTTCAAGCACATCAACCATGTGTGTGGCACGTATGGCCCTTTCACAGTGCGGATGTCTGTATCTCAGCCTATAAATAGCTCATTTATGTTTAACCATTCGTCACACTTCTCTCTTAAACTCTCTCCCAATTTCCACTCTTTTGGTCCGAATTCTTCTTAGAGTTTAGGATATTTTGGCAAGTTTGGAAGTCCCTAGGATCTCGGTATCTAGTAGCTATCAGGCCGAAGCCCCGCCAGTGTGATTATTAGACTTTTGTCGAGGGAATCTCTGTAAGTCAAATTACACTCTATCTTATTCTAGTGTAATATATTTTTAAAATTCATAGTCCTTGTTATTAATTTATAAATAAGATTCGTCAGTAGTTTCGATGTCATATTACTGATCCATCTAATTATAAGGATGATACCTACGCTAGGTTTAGTGAGGTGTTTAAAGTGGTATTTACAAATAGTATACTCTGTATACCAAATAGACCCTACCTTCGATATGATCCTACCTGGTTATCTGTTATCAGCCATAGATCAGTATACTTTGGAATTAATGATAGATCTAGGATATATTTATTCATAAGGAATATTAAACTAGGGCTTAGTGTTAATTGAACCCATGTTATATTAAAGGAAAAGCCAAGTGTTAACGCGAAACGCTGTCCGAGTTTCGAGTCATCACTTTACCAATGAGTTCATAGTTACTTTCACATTACACACACACACACAAGCATATATATATATATATATATATATATATATATATATATATATATATATATATATATATATATATATATAGTATTTAACATAATTACATGTTATATGTGCCTATTATCTGTGTTTCTGATATCTATGCTAGACGAACCATATATACATGTTTTATTATAAAATGTATAAGTATTTTATTGGGTAAAGAAGGTTAGATGTAAGATGATATAGATGATGAGAGATTGAATATGAGATAGATGATAAGAGGCCTTGACTTTAATTATAAGACAGTTGTCTAGTGGAGAATAAATGACAACCACAAACTATTTTCGACAGTCGAGTGGAATGCTAGCAACTCGCAACCTATAGGTGTTTTTGAACTAATGTTTCACCATATATAATTCATCACGAGATGGTTTCCTTATTAACATATGTTGCTAAGGCGTACCCTAAGTAGTATTGTCTATCTCGAAGATGATTCCTTAGGATAGGTCCCCAAAATTAGATGCTTTTGGGACAGAAATTGAGGACAATGGGAATGAGTAATCAGGTTGAATGTTTTGATGAATATATACAATTAAAAGAATTTAATTATTGTGGTTTGAAAACCTTACGTGTTCACCAGGCCCACAAGTTTGTCCCACTCAGCTTCTTTTACTACAAGTAGTGGCATGAGAGCACATGTGTGATGTTATGTTGAGCAATTTATGGATGCTTATAGGCCAGTAGTTTAGCTAAACTTTTGTAAGGCCTGTAGTTTTTTCTTTTATGCTTATGTATTGTATTAACAATGGCATCCCAATGTTTTTAATATATAAAATATATTTGTTCGGAAATGTTTTGATAATATCATTATCATGTTTTTAGGAAAAAGTTCTGCAATATTATTCTTTAAAAAGGGTACTCTAATTTTAAATAAGCATAAACAAATCAGTATTTTCTGGCCGTCAAATTGGGGATGTCACAATCCCTTTCTTTGAGTTTGCGCTTTAAAGATTCCTATGAAGAGATCATCTTCACCCCTTTACGAGTTCTTCTAGACTTCAGTCCTTCATACCAAATGGACGCTCCTCCCTAAACCTCGTAATTGATTCACATTGACGTTCTCAATATTCCTTTGTTGTTGTCACCTTTCTCCTTCTGGCAAACCATGTAGTGTTTCACGTAATCTCATTAAGAAACTTGTATCATAAAAATCCATGGACTCTTAAGATGATATTTCAACCAAAATAAAAGTAAAATATGGATAAGAAAATCAGCGACGAAAATGATAGCATCAAATAAAACTCCACCAAAACAGCAAATGTTGACTACAAATGAACTACAAGAAACTCAATAGGAATTTATTCTCTAACAAAACTCGACATGACCTTTTGGGGCTCTGAGCTTTTGTATCACATAACCTTGTAGCTCTGATACTAAGTATGATACGAATACAGAGGGGGTGATTGGTTTTTGGGGATTTATGATTGTAGTGGAAACAATAACTAGAACAAGAAAGACAAGAAATTAAGAAAAAGGATAGATCTGATAGACAATCTAGACCAATAGATAATATCGATAAAAAAAAAGTTAATAACTATTAACTTGAATTCTATTAAAATCAGGAAAGCATTCATCAAATGATGTGTGATAGCTAGCCAAGACCTATTGACTTGAAATCGAGCCATGAATGAGAAACGCGTCCCAAACAATGACAACAATCTGAATTAGTTGCAGTAATTCAAGAAAGGATGAACAAAAGTTCTTTCAAAATTCCACTCAAAATTGACTCTTACAATGTTCGACTAAGGGGCTAGTTCTAGCCATACAATGACTAAAAAAAGGAAACTAATTAAAAAAGAGGAAACTACCTAATAAAGGCTTAAAAAGAAAATAAAATTGTTCCCAAAAATAAATAAAAATATGGAGCGTTCTATCTAGAATCTTCCATGACAAGTTATCTGGCATTCTCTTTGCACCATAGATCCCAACAAGTAACTTCCGCATCTGTAACACTCAAAATTTTCCAATAAATTTTTCGTTTTTAAAACCTCACAAAACATAGTTTCATATTTCTCAAAATAATATTTATAAGTTTTTCAAAACACAAGACAAGAAAATGTTTGATAATATCCCAGAATCCTCAAAACATAATCTCTAGCTGGTATGTATAATCATGCCGGCGCCTTCCCGTGATCCTGAGAGATACCTGAAACACATTTCACACAACACTGTAAGCAGGAAGTTTAGTGAGTTCCCCAAAATACCACGCACAATATAATTAGACTCTCACAGCTATATCTTGATAAGGACCCTCTGGTCATGTGTCTCAGTGAAGACCCTCCGGTCTCAGACCTCGGGTCGGACCCTCTAGTCCGCTATCTCAGTGAAGACCCTCCAGTCTCAAAAATCGGTTTGGACCCTCTGGTCCTAACTCAATAAGGCACATAAATAATATACAACATAAATCACAAAGACAAAATGCATCATATCACATAACTCAGTATAAGCACATAAGACCCTCCGGTCAATAACTCAAATAAGACCCTCCGGTCACATAGTATTACTACTCAGGTTAGTATAGTGAGAAGACTCACCTCGTAGGTAGAACCAGAATGTCTTGTACTCAATGGTAGGTCTAGACTCCGCCTACATATATCATAATCATCTCTAATTAACATATTATAATAACAAACTCCAAGATGTTACGCTAACTCCTTTTCCTCAGAAAGGGTCAAATACCATTTTACCCATCCATGCTCTCCTAAGTCCATACTTGACCAAACCCTAAAAGTCAACGAAAGTCAACTCTCAAGTGAACAGTCCATGGTGCACCTATGCGACTCGTCGAGTTCCTTCCTTTCTATGAACAATCGGGAAGATCCAACTCAACTCGCCGAGTTGTCTCACCAACTCGTCGATTTCGTAACGTGTCCACACTATCAGGGAAAACCCAAACCAACTCATCAAGTTGGCTCACCAACTCGTCGAGTACCTTCAAGTCATTCTCTCATTCAGACGTCTTTACGAAAGAATCAACCCCAAACTCTAGATCTAGCCTTCTAAGGCTGAAATACCACGCAAACTTGCAAGCTTTACGTCCATGCATGGCATCGAGGGCTAAGTTTGCCAAACCAAAGCTCAACAAAGGGCTTAAGGCATGGAAGTTAGCCAAAGCTTGAATATTTAGGTCTATGGGACCTATTATTGTCCAGATCTGAAGCTTCATCATCAAAGCATGCTCAAACAACCAAATTACTCAAAAGGAAGGTAGAAATGACAATAAACTCCCTAATGGAGAGATCTAACAAAAAAGTGGTCAAGGTAATAATTTTTTACCTCCAAATAATTGCTAACACTGAAAGAATGTTGGATGCAAGGATTCCTTCTCGTTCCAAGCGTTTTGCTCCTCAAGCTCCTTCAAAGAATGCACTAAAACACACACTCTTAGTCTCTCTCTCTATCTCTCTCTCACAGATGACAATAGCTCGATTAGGGTTTCTTTGGGTGTTAAAGTGATGAGGGAGGCGGGGTAAAGGACTTAAGGTCCTTTAAATAGGGTGCAAACCCTGAAAATTAGGGTTTTCACGCTCAGCTCCTACTCGTCGAGTTGGATCCTCCAACTCGTCGAGTTGACTCTAAAAATCACGCGAATATCTCAGTCTCTACTCGACGAGTTGGGGCCTCCAACTCGTCGATTTTCCCTACCAAAATGCATATAAAACAATTTAAATGTCTACCTGTGAGTCGGGATGTTACAACATCCGTTTGTGACAACCAATCTTAATTCAATCTGTTGGCCTCTAAGATTCGCATCTGATCGTTCGAGAATTGGATATCTTCCAAGAACCGCAACCTACTGGCTTATGAGATTCACAATCACAACCAACCTCATTCCAAGATTCACAACGAATCACTAACGACTGTGATAGCTTGCGAGCGTTCGTATCGAGTCGCATCTATTTGCAATTTGAACATATTTCGTAATTGTAACGACTTTTGGAACCTGCACTCATCTCAGAATTAGAACTTAGTTCGAAATCTCAAAGCTCGTCTTTCGCAATTGTTATCACACCCCCAAACCAAGGATGGCGGAAACATCCGGGGGCGGAGAACTTCATGTATAGTATCATCACAACCATTGCAATAGTGATCAAAGTAAACACAACCAACATAAATATAATTGAAAAAGTTACACCATAGTAAGATTACATGTTTCCAAATCAATTACATTATGTTGACAAAAATGAAATGTTTGACGGCTTAACGTCCCATCCTCAAAAGCTCTTGATTTCCTGTTTATTTATTCCCTGAGAATACAAGTAGTTTGAAAGAGTGTCAACAATTAAGTTGGTGAGTTCATAAGCTTTTAAATGTCGTGATTAAAACCTTTTCCTTTGTAAAAGTAATGTTTGTTCCAGAAAAATCCAATATTTTCCTTAGAGTGTGAATTGCAGCCTTAAATCCAAAGACCAAAATGTACAAATAATTTCCATACTTATAGTAAAACAATGCAAGTTTAAATTGACATAAACTCGTTTGATTTAAAGAAATTCTCATAATTCCTATGAGTTGTTAATACTTTATGTGAGTTATTATAACCATACTATGACCTAGATGGCCTGAAACGACGTTCTTCACGCGTCGGAAATGTTATGACATTTGTCACCCGTAGACCTCGAGGTCCTACTGTAGCTAACAGCAAGGTGTGGGGTGTCAATCCCAATATAGATCTATACACAACTATCACACTCTCCCTCAAAGAGACTTGGTTTACAATACATGACTTATAGTACATTACTTGAAAAGTAACATGAAGCGAATGTCTCACAATTTAGTCATTAACGGATTTACGTGAAATGAATGAAAACCCTTTTTGTGTAAATGAAACCTCTCGTAATGAACTTGTTGTGTAGTGCATCATAAACTATACCTATTGTAGTTTATCAAATGATAGTAGTAGTACTGAACATAAACTATACTTACAATAGTTTATCAAAATATTTGAATGCAATGGATATAAACTTTGTTTATTTAAAATAAATTACCATATTTGTGGAGGTAAAAATCCATTTGTTTTCTGTTGTATGTCTATTTACCAAGACAAAATGACATATAATATAACACATATATGCACATAATGATACACACCTTGCTCAACAAGTTACAAGGTGTAAGTGAAATAGATAACATTTTTCTAGTGTTAACATTTCTATTCCTGTTCTTAGAAGATTTATAGTAAAATCATCAAAAGTCCAAATCAGAATCTGTAAATTCTGGGAGTTTGGAAAATGTGTCTAGTTTGTTCATAAATTTTATTATGATTTTTAGTGGCTTCTCACTTGTGTGAAAAAGTCCATATTCACAGACTGGTCTGGATTTGTTCTTGAAATGATAGGCAGTTTTGTAAAAATCACCATAAATTGTAGAAAAATAGTATGGTGATGTGCAAGTATTCATTTTAAAGGTATGAACCTGGACTATTTTCACCTAATATAGTTTTGAAAATTAAAATGTTTAAGTTAACCAAAACAGTCCGTGAATGGAGTTAAACTTTTCTGATGAAAGCTGTAGGGTGAGTTTAGTTGTGTTCTTGGTGTTTTAACTTCTATTCCCCCCCCCCCCCCCCTTAAAACTTAAGAAAAACATGAAAAGATAGGTGTATGAACTCACCTTGAGTGATTTCAGAGGATGAATGATGAAGAAAGGAGGTGTTCAACTCAAGAACACTTAGAAGGTGCTTGAAGATTCGAAGATCTAACACACATATGATGATGTTTGTGTAAGATATCCATGATTTAAGTAGAAAGAAGGAGAAATAATCAAGTGAGGAGTGATATTACTTACTAGGAGTAGATGAAGAGCTTGTGATCAGCCTTGGACTTTTCGAGATTAGAGAGAGATAGTGAGAGAGAATTAGTTTTTGCTTTTTGGTGAAGTGTGAGTGAAATGGGAGGAGAGATGAGGGTCTTACTATCCTTGTGTCAAGACACTTGGCTGAAAAGAGTGGAAAAAAGAACAATGAAACGACCAGGTATGGTGGAATAGTAACTGGGGATGGTCTTGGAGTGGGTATGGGAGGTGACTTGTGTCCTTGCCCAAAGGATAAGTCAACACTCCACTCCATATCTTACCCACTACATTTTTAGTCTTAGATATTGATTACCCTCAAAATGTGATTAGATTATGGAAATATGGGGTCTTATATGTCAAAATATAAGTTTGGGTGAAAATCCCGCGTTAAAATCATGAAAAACGGGCTCAAAACGCTAAAAATATTGAAAACCGGGTAAAAGTTGTGAATTTCCGAAGTTCAGGGTCAGAGGTTCGGTCCTAGCCATTATAACCGAAAGTAGATGGGAACCGAGAGTAGGGTTCGGTCTTGAGCAGCTTCACATCTCGAACCCGAAGGTAGCATTCTCGGACCGAAGGTGTATTCTTAGACCGAAGGTGGCATTCTCGGACCGAAGGTGTATTCTCGGTCTCTTAGTAGGCTCGGTTCAGGAAGGTGGTTTCGGTTCTCAAGAGGTTTCGGTTCCTTAAGGGAGGTTCGGTTCCTAAGAGGGTTCGGCTCCTTAAGAGGGTTCGGCTCCTTAAAGCTGTTTTTCGCGTAAACTTCCGTTTTCAAGCGGTTTTCGACTAAATTAAGGGTCGGGATGCCCCGAGTGATTATAAGGAGTTGAGAGAGATTTTGAGAGAGATTTGGGAGAGATTTAACATACTTGGAGAGTTTTGACATACTTGGAGAGATTTGGGAGAGATTTGACATACTTGGAGAGATTTGGCATACTTAGAGAGATTTTGGAGAGATTTCACATACTTGGAGAGATTTGGGAGAGATTTGACATACTTGGAGAGATTTGACATACTTGGAGAGATTTCAGAGAGATTTGACATACTTGGAGAGATTTGGCATACTTAGAGAGATTTGGGAGAGATTTCACATACTTGGAGAGATTTGGGAGAAATTTGACATACTTGGAGAGATTTGACATACTTGGAGAGATTTGGGAAAGATTTAACATACTTGGAGAGATTTGGCATACTTAGAGAGATTTGGAAGTGATTTCACATTCTTGGGGAGATTTGGGAGAGATTTGACATACTTGGAGAGATTTGGCATACTTAGAGAGATTTGGGATAGATTTCACATACTTGGAGAGATTTGGGAGGGATTTATTTTGTGACCTTTTTGAGTGTTTGGCTTTGTAACACAAGGTTCGTAAACACCGTTAATCCATGTTTAAGAGTCTTACACACCCCCGAAGGGTTTGTAATAGTGTTTTATCGCTTTGCTACATTACTTACCCCGATTAGGGCTCAAGAATCGTACACATACAAACTTTCCAAGTGATGACTTCTTATTAAAAATAGCGAATTGTACAATAATTACATAACGTAAAACCTAGTATACAAGAGTTAGTAGAGTTGACCGGTTTGACTTGTTGACTTTATTTGACTTTGACTTGACCAGAATTTGACGGTTGTCACAATTGTATCATCCCCCCCCCCTTTGAAAGGAATTGTCCTCAATTTTCAGAGGCCATTATCTTTGAACGAACTTTGTTGTCCACCAAAAATCGCCTTTTCTTCAATAATTTTGTCTATATCTGCAAAATTTTCCTCTTTTGCATTTGCTTCAACCACTTCATCTCTGATCATAAAAGTAAGTTCTTCAATTTCTTCAACAAATTACTCTTCCCCATCAGTGTCGTAGATAGTACACCAAATTGACAAAATAAATTGATTTCTTGCATAGTTGCTTCATCAGTTTCTTTTTTCCCATCGACATCATACATTGGGACCTCATTCTAGAAGAACTTTTTTTTCCATTGACAAAATCTTTCCTGTTTTTCCTTGATTCAGAAATTTTTGGAATAATCGTGATTGGGTTAAATGGAGGAGCATACCTTTCTCTGAGTTTTCGCTTTAAAGAGTCCCATGAAGAGATCTTATACGCCCCTTTACAAGTTCTTATAGCCTTCAGTCCTTTATACCAAATGGACGCTCCTCCCCTAAACTTGAGAATCACAAATTTACATCATATCTCATCACCTAACCCTTTGGACTCAAAATGTTATTGAATCTTCTCCCCCCAATCCAAACGTTTTTTTAGGATCTGTTCCACCCATGAATTTAGGCAATTGATTCACATTGACATTTTAAATATTCCTTGGTTGTTGTCACCTTTCTCCTTCTTGCAAACCATGTAATGATTAACGTAATCTCGTTAAGAAACTTAGATCGTCAAAATCCATGGCTTATTAAGATGCGATTTCAACCGAACCAACAGTAAAATTTGGATATGAAAATCAAACACGAAAATCACAACCACAAATGAAACTCCCCCAAAATAGCAAATCTTGACAACTAATGAACTCCAAGAAACTCAGCAGAAATTTCGGCTCTAACAAAACTTGATAGGATCTTTTTGGGGGTCTGAACTTTTGTCTCATAGAACCATGTAGCTCTGATACCACATTGATATGAATACTGAGGGGGTGATTTTTTTTTTTTTTTTTGGAATTTATGATTACAGCGGAAACCATAACTATACCTATAGATCATATCGAGTGAAAACATGTTAGGACCTATTAACTTGAATTGTATAAATATTAGGAAAGCATTCGTCAGA
Organism: Lactuca virosa; assembly: GCF_052849685.1. NCBI lineage: Eukaryota > Viridiplantae > Streptophyta > Magnoliopsida > Asterales > Asteraceae > Lactuca > Lactuca virosa. Next base: position 366,321,711 of record NC_136433.1, on the reverse strand, counting down.
TGATATGCGATAACAAGACAAGACCTATTTACATGAAATTGAGCCATGAATGAGAAACACGTCCAACACATTGACAACAATCTTGATTATACGTAATAATTTTAGAAAGGATGAACAAAAGTTCTTTCAAAATTCAACTCAAAATTGACTCTTATAATGTTCGACCATTGGGCTCTTTATAGCCTTTCAATGATTACAAAAAAGAAACTAATTACAAAAAGGAAACTACCTAATCAAGGTTTAAAAAAGAAAATAAAATTGTTCCAAAATAAAGTGAAATCTTGGGTTTTCAATCAACAATCTTCCGTTGCAAGTTATCTATCATTCCATTTGCACCATAGATCAAAACAAGTAACTTTCATATATGAGGGTCACAACCGATCATATGTTAGTCGCTAGCCTCCGAGATTCGCAAAGCCACTGATGTCATGTCTTCCACAAATTGGAACCTACTGGCTTCTAAGATTCGCAATCACAACCAAACTCGTTCAAAGATTCACAATGGATCACTAACGACTGTGATGGCTTGCGATCATTTGCATCCAGTCACATCCATTTGTAATTTTAATCTATTTTGGAATTGGAACGAGTTTTGGAACTTGAACTCATCTCATAATTGGAACTTAGTACAGAATCTGAAAGGTCGACTTTTGCAATCGTATCATCCCATTCTTTTTGAAAGGAATTGTCCTCAATTCTTAGGGGCCGTTATCTTTTAACGAACTTCCTTGTCCACCAAAAATCACCTTTTGTTGAACAATTTTTTCTATGTCAGCAAAATTGTTCTCTTTCGCATTTCCTTCAACCGCTTCGTCTCTTATCATAAATGTTAGTTTTCAATTTCTTCAACAAATGACTCTTCCCTATCAGTGTCTTAGAGAGGAACATAATATTCATCAATTGCGTTCAGATCAATGAAATTGAATTCTTCCACGGTTGCTTCATCAGTTTCTTCTTTCCCATCGACATCATACACTAGGGCCTCATTCTTTTCCGCTTCAGCTTCACGAGCTTCTTCAAGTACAATAGTTTCACATAATCTTTCTGCTTCTTCCATATATTGATTGTTATCTTAGCCACAACAACAAATTCCTCAATTACAATAGTAGATTCTTCAAACCATTTTGTATTCTCGCTCACAACCAATGGCGAGATCTTTCTCTGAGTTTCCACTTTAAAGATTTTATGAATAATCGTGATTCGTTAAACTGCTGGAGCATACCTTTCTTTGAGTTTGCACTTTAAAGATTCCAATGGCGAGATCTTCTTCTCCCCTTTACGAGTTCTTTTAGCCTTCAGTCCTTCATACCAAATGGATGCTCCTCTCCTAAACCTCAGAATCACATATTTACATCTGATCTCATCACCTAACCCTTTGGACTCAAAATTTTATTGAATCTTCTCCTCCGAATCCAAATAGTTTTTAGGATCTGTTCCACCCATGAAGTTAGGCAATTGATTCACATTTGCGTTCTCAATATTCATTGGATATTGTGACCTTTCTCCTTCTTGCAAACAATGTAGTGTTTCACATAATATGATTAAGAAACTTGGATCGACAAAATCCATGGCCAGTTAATATGACATTTCAAATGAACCAACAGTAAAATCTGGATATGAAAATCAAATATGAAATTCACAGAATCAAATCAAACTCCACCAAACAGCAAATCTTGACAACGAATGAACTCCAAGAAACTCAACAAAAATTTTAGCTCTAACAAAACTCGACAATACCATTTGGGGCTTTGAACTTTTGTCTCACAGAACCTTGTAGCTCTGATACCACATATGATATGAATACTAAGGGGGTGGTTTGTTTTTTGGGATTAATCATTGCAGCAAAAACAATGACTAGAACAATAAAGACAAGAAAATAAGAAAAAGGATGGAGTTATTATACAATCAAGACCTACAGATAATGTCGAGTGAAAAGAAGTTAAGAACTATTAACTTTAATTCTATCAAAGGTAGGAAAGCATTCGTCATATGATATGTGATAACAAGCAAAAACCTATTGACTTGATATCGAGGCACGAATGAGAAATATGTTTCAAACAATGACAATAATCTGAATTATATGCAATAATTCAAGAAAGGATGGACAAAAGTTCTTTAAAAATTCAACTAAAAATTGACTCTTCTAATGTTCAACGAATGGGCTATTTATAGCCTTACAATGATTACAAGAAAGAAACAAATTACAAAAAGGACACTACCTACTAAAGGCTTAAAAAAGAAAATAAAATTGTTTCCAACTAAATAGTAAAATCTGGGGTCTTCAATCTAGAATCTTCCATTGCAAGCTATGTATCATTCCCTTCGCACCATAGATCCCAACAAGTAAGTTTCGCATCCGAGGGTTGCAACCAATCTTAAGTGAGTATGCTTGCCTCTGAGATTCTTAACTGATCATCTAAGGATGTGATGTCTACCGAGAATCGCAACCTACTGGCTTTTGAGATTCGCAATGACAACTAACCTCATTCTGAGATTCACAACTGATCACTCACGACTGCAATGGCTTCCGATCATTTTCATCCAGTGGCAACTGTTTGCAATTTGAACGTAGATTGGAAATGGAACGAGTTTCGCAACATGAACTCATCTCATAATTGGGACTTAGTTCAGAATCTGTAAGGTCGGCTTTCGCAATCGTATCATCCCCTCCGCTTTGAAAGGAATTCTCCTCAATTCTGAGAGGCCGCTATCTTCGAACGAACTTTGTTGTCCACCAAAAATCCCTTTTTCTTCAATATTTTTTTCAATATTAGCAAAATTGTTCTCTTTCACATTTGCTTCAACCTCTTCGTCTCTGATCATAAAAGTGAGTTCTAAAACTTCTTCAACAAATTACTCTTCCCTATCAGTGTCGTAGATAGGAAAATAATCTTCAACAATTTCATTCAGATCAATGAAATTGAATTCATCCACAACTCCTCCAATAGTTTTTTCTTTCCTGTCAACACCATACACTAGGGCCTCATACTTTTCCTGTTCTGCTTCATGAGCTTCTTCAAGTACAACAGTTTCACATAATCTTTCCTCTTCTTCCATCGATTCATTGTTATCTTCAGCCACACCAACACATTCCTTAAACACAATAGCAGATTCTTCCAACTATTCTCTATTCTCGGTCACAACCAATTTCTTTTTCCTTGATTCAGAAATTTTAGGAATAATCGTGACTAGGTAAATTGTTGGAGCATACCTTTCTCTATGTTTGCGCTTCAAAGCTTCCCATGAAAAGATCTTCTTCTTTCCTTTACGAGTTCTTCTAGCCCTCAGTCCTTCATACCAAATGGATGCTCCTCTCCTAAACCTCGGAATCGCATATTCACATCTTATCGCATCACCTAACCCTTTGGACTCAAAATTTTATTGAATCTTCTCGTCCCAATCCAAATATTTTTTAAGATCTGTTCCACCCATGAATTTAGGTAATTGATTCACATTGACGTCCTCAATATTCGTTGGTTGTTCTCGCCTTTCCCTTTCTTGGAAACCGTGTAGTGTTTCACATAATCTGATTATGAAACTTGCATCGACAAAATTCATGGCCTCTTAAGATGAGATTTCAACAGAACCAACTGTAAAATTAGGATAAGAAAATCAAATACGAAAATCAACGCATCAAATCAAACTCCACCAAACAGCAAATCTTAACAACGAATGAACTCCAAGAAAATCAACATAAATTTAAGCTCTAACAAGACCCGACAAGACCTTTTGGGGCTCTAAAAGTTTGTCTCACAGAACCTTGTAGCTCTGATACCAAATATGATACCGATACTGAGGGGGTGGTTTGTTTTTGGGGATTTATCATTGTAGCAGAAAAAATGACTAGAGCAATAAAGACAAGAAAATAAGGAAAATGATAGAATTGATAGACAATCTAGGCCTCCAAATAATATCTAGTGAAAACAAGCCAAGACATATTGACTTGAAATCGATCCACGAAAGTTCTTTCATGAAAATTCATGAAATTATGAACAAAAGTTCTTTCAAAATTCCACTCAAAATTGTCTCTTTTAATGTTCGACCAATGGGCTATTTATAGCCTAACAATGAATACAAAAAAGAAACTAATTACAAAATGGAAACTACCTAATATACGCTTAGAAAAGAGAATAAAATTGTTTCCAACAAAAAAGTAAAATCTGGGGTCTTGAATCTATAATCTTCCATTCCAAGTTATCTAGCATTCCCTTCGCACCATGGATACCAACTAGTAAATTTTGCATCTGAGGGTCACAACCAATCGTAAGTGAGTCTGCTAGGTTCTGAGATTCGTAACTGATCATCCGAGGATGTGATGTCTTTCGAGAATCGCGACCTACTGGCTTCTGAGATTCGCAATCACAACCAACCTTGTTCCAAGATTCACAACAGATCACTAACGATTGTTATGGCTTACGATCATTTGCATCCAGTCGCATCTATTTTCAATTTGAACAAATTTTGGAATTGGAACAAGTTTTGCAACCAGAACTTATCTCATAATTCAGACTTAGTTCGGTATATGAAAGGTCGCCTTTCATAATCGTATCATCCCCTCCCTTTTGTCCTCAATTCTGAGAGGCGGTTATCTTTGAACGAACTTTGTTGTCCAACAAAAATCGCCTTTTCTTCAAAAGAAAATTCTATATCAGCAAAATTGTTCGCTTTCGCATTTACTTCAACTGCTTCGTCTCTGATCATCAAAATTTTGTTCTTCAATTTCTTCAACAAATTACTCTTCCCCATTAGTTTCGTTAAAAGAAACATAATCTTCAATAATTTCATTCACCTCAAAGAAATTGAATTCTTCCACAATTGCTTCATCAATTTCTTCTTTCCCATCGACATCATACACTAGGGCCTCCTACTTTTCCTCTTTAGCTTCACAAGCTTCTTCAAGTAAAACAGTTTCACATAATATTTCTTCTTCTTCCATCGATTCATTGTTAGCTTAGCCACAACAACAAATTTCTCAATCATAATAGTAGAGTCTTCCAACCATTCTATATTCTCGGTCACAACCAATTTCTATTGCTTTGATTCAAAATATTTAGGAATAATCGCAATTGGGTAAACTGCTGGAGCATACCTTTATCTGAGTTTACGCTTTGAAGATTCCCATGAAGAGATCTTCTTTTCTTCTTTACGAGTTCTTCTAGCTTTCAGTCCTTCATACCAAATGGATGTTCCTCCATTAAACCTGAGAATAACATTTTTACATCTTATCTCATCACTTAACCCTTTGGAATCAAAACTTTCTTCAATCTTCTCCTTCCAATCCAAATATTTTTTAGGATCTGTTCCAACCACGAATATAGGCAATTGACTCACATTCAAATTCTCAATATTCTTTGGCTGGTGTCACCTTTCTCCTTCTTGCAAACCATGTAGTGCTTCACGTAATCTGATTAAGAAACTTGGATCTTCAAAATCTATGGCCTCTTAAGATGACATATCAACCGAGCCAACAGTAACATATGGATAACAAAATAAAACACAAAAATCACAACATCAAATCATACTCACCAAAACAGAAACACTTGACAACGACTGAACTCCAAGAAACTGAACATATATTTTAGCTCTAACAAAACATAACATGACCTTTTGGGGCTCTGAACTTTTGTCTCACAGAACGTTGTAGCTCTGATACCACATATGATACGAATGCTGAGGGGGTGATTTCATTTTGGGGATTTAAGATTGCAGGGGAAACGATAAGTAGAACAAGGAAGACAAGAAAAATAAGAAAAAGGATAGAATTCATGGACTATCTACACCTATAGATAATATCGAGTGAAAAAAAGTTAAGACTTGAATTTTTTCAAAATTAGGAAAGCATTCGTCAAATGATATGTCATAACAATATGAATTATATGCAATAATTCATGAAAGTATGAACAAATGTTCTTTCAAAATTCCACTCAAAATTGACTCTTGTAATGTTCGAACAATGGGCTATTTATAGCCTTACAATGATTCTAAAAAAGAAACTAATTACAAAAAGGAATCTACCTAATAAAGGCTTAGAAATGAAAATAAAATTGTTTCCAACAATAAAGTAAAATCTAGGGTCTTCAATCTAGAATATTTCATTGCAAGTTATCTAGCATTCCCTTCGCACCATAGATACCAACTAGTAACTTTCGCATCTGAGGGGCGCAAATAATCTTAGGTGAGTCTGCTAGCCTCTTTGATTCGTAACTGATTATCTGAGGATGTGCTGTCTTCCAAGTATCGCAACCTACTGGATTCTGAGATTCACAATCACAACCAACCTCGTTCCGAGATTCACAATAGATCACTAACGATTGTGATGGCTTGCGATCATTTGCATCCAGTGGCATCTATGTGCAATTTGAACGTATTTTGGAATTGAAACGAGTTTTGCAACCTGAATTCATCTCATAATTGGGACTTAGTTCGGAATCTAAAAGGTCGCCTTTCATAATCATATCATCCCCTCCCCTTTGAAAGGAATTGTTCTCAATTCTGAGAGGTCGTTATCTGTGAACGAAATTTGTTGTCCACCAGAAATCGCCTTTTATTCAATAATTTTTTCTATATCAACAAAATTGTTCTCTTTCGCATTTGCTTCAACCGCTTCGTTTCTGATTATAAAAGTTAGTTCTTCAATTTCTTCAACAAAATTACTCTTCCCCGTTAGTTTCTTTAAAAGGAACATAATCTTCAACAATTTTGTTCAGATCAATGAAATTGAAATCTTCCACAATTGCTTCATCAGTTTCTTTTTCCTATAAACACCGTACACTAGGGCCTCATACTTTTCCTCTTCAGCTTCACAAGCTTCTTCAAGTAAAACATTTTCACATAATCTTTCTTCTTCTTACATTGATTCATTTTTATCTTAGCTACAACAACAAATTCCTCAATCACAATAATAGATTCTTCCAACCATTCTTAATTCTCGGTCACAACCAATTTCTTTTGCCTTGATTCAAAAATTTTAGGAATAATCGTGATTGGGTAAACTACTGGAGCATACATTTCTCTGAGTTTACGCTTTAAATATTCCCATGACGAGATCTTCTTCTCCCCTTTACGAGTTCTTCTAACTTTCAGTCCTTCATACCAAATGGATGCTCCTCCCCTAAACCTCACAATCACATTTTTACATCTTATCTCATAATCTAACCTTTTGTACTAAAAAATTTCTTCAATCTTCTCCTCCCAATCCAAATATTTTTTAGGATTTGTTCTACCCACGAATATAGGAAATTGATTAACATTTAAATTCTCAATATTCTTTGGCTGTTGTCGCCTTTCTCCTTCTTGCAAACCATGTAGTGCTTCACGTAATCTGGTTAAGAAACTTGGATCTTCAAAATCCATGGCCTCTTAAGATGACATATCAACCAAACCAACAGTAGAATATGGATAAGAAAATCAAACACGAAAATCATAGCAGTCAATATGGTCATTAATGGAAGCAATCGTCCATATCGTCGTAAAATAAGAGCACATGGCTATGCCCATTCACAAGGACTCGATTCAATATGCAAACATCACATGCCAGCAGATGTAGATCATACTCCACCAAAACAGAAAATCTTTACAACGAATGAACTCCAAGAAACTCAACGGATATTTTAGCTCTAACAAAACTTGACAAGACCTTTTCGGGCGCTGAGCTTTTGTCTCACGGAGCCTTGAAGCTCTGATACCACATATGATATGAATAATGAGGGGGTGATTTGTTTTTGGGGATTTATGATTGATGGGGAAACAATAACTAGAACAAGAAAGACAAGAAAATAAGAAAAAGGATAGAATTCATGGACTATCTACACCTATAGATAATATCGAGTGAAAAAAAGTTAAGACCTATTAACTTGAATTCTATCAAAATTAGGAAAGCATTCGTTAAATGATATCTCATAACAAGCCAGGACCTATTGATTTGAAATCGAGCCATGAATGAGAAACATGTCCCAAACAATGACTACAATCTGAATTATATGCAATAATTCATGAAATTATGAACAAAAGCTCTTTCAAATTTCCACTCAAAATTAATTGACTCTTTTAATATTTGACTAATGGGCTATTTATAGCCTTACAATGATTACAAAAAAGAAACTAATTACAAATAGGAAACTACCTAACAAAGGCTTAGAAAAGAAAATAAAATTGTTTTGCACAGTAAAGCAAAATTCGGGGTCTTCACTCTAGAATCTTCCATTGCAAGTTGTCTAGCATTCCCTTCGCACCATAGATACCAACTAGTAACTTTCGCATCTGAGGGTCACAACCAATCTTAAGTGAGTCTGCTAGCCTCTGAGATTCGTAACTGATCATCCGAGGATGTGATATCTTCTGAGAATCGCAACCTACTGGCTTCTGAGATTCGCAATCACAACATACCTCGTTCCAAGATTCACAACAGATCACTAACAATTGCGATGGATTGCGATCATTTGCATCCAGTGGCATCTATTTTCAATTTGAACGTATTTTGGAATTGGAACGAGTTTTGCAACCTGAATTCATCTCATAATTGGGACTTAGTTCGGAATCTGAAAGGTCTCCTTTCATAATCATATCATCCCATCCCCTTTGAAAGTAATTGTCCTCAATTCTGACAATCCGTTATCTTTGAACGAACTTTGTTGTCCACCAAAAATCGCCTTTTCTTCAACCGCTTCGTTTCTAATCCTAAAAGTTAGTTCTTCAATTTCTTCAACATAATTACTCTTCCCCATTAGTTTCTTTTAAAGGAAAATAATCTTCAACAATTTTGTTCATATGAATGAAATTGAATTCTTCCACAATTGCTTCATCAGTTTCTTCTTTCCCATCGACATCGTACACTAGGGCCTCATACTTTTCCTCTTCAGCTTCTTCAAGTAAAACAGTTTCACATAATCTTTCTTCTTCTTACATCGATTTATTGTTATCTTACCCACAACAGCAAATTCCTCAATCACAATAGTAGATTCTTCCAACCATTCTCTATTCTCGGTCACAACCAATTTCTTTTGCCTTGATTCAAAAATTGTAGGAATAATCGTGATTGGGTAAACTACTGGAGCATACCTTTCTCTGAGTTTAGACTTTAAAGATTCCCATGATGAGATCTTCTTCTCCCCTTTACGAGTTCTTCTAGTTTTCAGTCCTTCATACCAAATGGATGCTCCTCCCCTAAACCTCAGAATCGCATTTTTACATCTTATCTCATCACCTAACCCTTTGGACTCAAAAATTTCTACAATCTTCTCCTCCCAATCCAAATATTTTTTAGGATTTGTTCCACCCACCAATATAGGCAATTGATTCACATTGAAATTCTCAATATTCTTTCGCTGTTGTCACCTTTCTCCTTCTTGCAAACCATGTAGTGTTGAACATAATCTGATTAAGAAACTTAGAACTTCAAAATCCATGGCCTCTTAAGATGACATATCAACCGAACCAACAGTAAAATATGGATAAGAAAATCAAAACACAAAAATCAAAGCAGTCTGTATGGTCAGTAATGGAAGCAATCGTCCCAACCGTCATAAAATAAGAGCACCTGGCTCTGCTCATTCACAAGGACTCGATTCTATGTACAAACATCACATGCCAGCATATGTGGATCATACTCCACCAAAACATAAAATCTTGACAATGAATGAACTCCAAGAAACTTAACAGAAATTTCAGCTCTAACAAAACTTCACATGACCTTTTCGGGCGCTGAACTTTTGTCTCACAGAACCTTGTAGCTCTGATACCACATATGATACGAATATTGAGGGGGTGATTTGATTTTGGGGATTTATGATTGCAGGGGAAACAATAACTACAATAAGAAAGACAAGAAAATAAGAAAAAGTATAGAATTCATGGACTATGTAGACCTATAGATAATATCGAGTGAAAACAAGTTAAGACCTATTAACTTGAATTCTGTCAAAATAAGGAAAGCATTTGTCAAAGGATATGTGAAAACAAGTCAAGACTTATTGATTTGAAATCGACCCACAAATGAGAAACATGTACCAAACCATGATAATAATCTGAATTATACACAATAATTGAAGAAAGGATGAACAAAATTTCTTTCAAAATTCCACTCAAAATGGAATCTTAAAATGTTCGACGAATGAGCTATTTATAGTCTTACAATGATTACAAAAAAGAAACTAATCACAAAAAGGAAACTACCTAAGAAAGGCTTAAAAAAGAAAATAAATTTGTTTCCAAACATAAAGTAAAATATGGGGTCTTCAATCTAGAATCTTCCGTTGCAACATATCTATCATTCCCTTCGCACCATAGATCCAACAAGTAACTTTCGCATCCGAGGGTCGCAAACAATCTTAATTGACTCTGCTGGCCTCTGAGATTCGCAACCTACTAGCTTTTACGATTCACAATCATAACCAACCTCGTTCTGACATTCACAACGGATCACTAACGACTGCAATGGCTTGCGATCGTTTGCATCCAATCGCATCTATTTGCAATTTGAACATATTTTGGAATTGAACCGAGTTTCAAAACATGAATTCATCTCATGATTGGAACTTATTTCAGAATCTGAAAGGTCACCTTTCGCATCTATGTCGACCAAAAATATCCTTTTCTTCAATAATTTTTACTACATCAGCAAAATTGTTCTCTTTCGAATTTGCTTAAACCGCTTCGTCTCCGATCCTAAAAGTTAGTTTTTCAATTTCTTCAACAAATTACTCTTCCCTATCAGTTTCGTTGAGAGGAACATAATCTTCAAAAATTTCATTCTATCAATGAAAATGAATTCTTCTACAGTTGCTTCATCAGTTTCTGCTTCCCTATCTACATCGTACACTAGGGCCTCATACTTTTCTTCTTCAGCTTCACGAGCTTCTTCTAGTACAACAGTTTCACATTATCTTTCTTCTTCTTCTTCCGTTGATTCATTGTTATCTTCAGCCACAACAACAGATTCCAAAATAAGAATAGTAGATTCTTCCAAACATTCTTTATTCTTGGTCACAACCAATTTATTTTGCCTTGATTCAAAAATTTTAGGAATAATTGTGATTAGGTAAACTGCTGGAGCATACCATTATCTGATTTTGCGCTTTAAAGATTCCCATGATGAGATATTCTTCTCCCCTTTACGAGTTCTACTAGCCCCCAGTTCTTCATACCAAATGGGTGCTCCTCCCATAAACCTCAGAATCACATATTTACATCTTATCTCATCACCTAACCCTTTAGATTCAAAATTTTATTCAATTTTCTTCTCCCAATCCAAATATTTTTTAGGGTCTGTTCCACCCATGAATTTAGGCAAATGATTCACATTGATGTTCTCTATATTGATTAGTTGTTGTCACATTTCTCCTTCTTGAAAACCGTGTAGTGTTTCTCGTAATTTGATTAAGAAACTTGGATCGTCAAAATCCATGGCCTCTTAAGATGACATTTCTACCAAACCATCAGTGAAATGTGGATAAGAAAATCAAATATGAAAATCACAGCATCAAGTCAAACTCCACCAAAGCAAAAAAAAATAGTCACAATGAATGAACACTAAGAAATTCAATAGAAATTTCAGCTCTAACAAAACTCGGCAGGACCTTTTGGCGATCTGAACTTTTATCTCACATAACCTTGTAGCTATGATACCACATATGATACGAATACTGAGGGGGTGGTTTGTTTTAAGGTATTGATGATTGTAGGAAAAACAATAAATATAATAATAAAGACAAGAAAATAAGAAAAAATGATGGAACTGATAGACAATCTAGACCTATAGATAATATCGAGTGAAAACAAGTTAAGACCTATTAACTTGAATTCTATCAAAATTAGAAAAGCATTCGTCAAATGTTATGTGATAACAAGCCAAGTCCTGTTGACTTGAAATCGATCCACGAATGAGAAACACGTACCAACCAATGACAATAATCCGAAGTATACGCAATAATTCAAGAAAGGATGAACAAAAGTTCTTTTAAAATTTCACTCAAAATTAACTCTTACAATGTTCGACCAATGGGATATATATGTATAGCCTTACAATAATTACAAAAAAGAAACTATTTAAAAAAGGGAAAGTACCTAATAAAGGCTTAAAAAGAAAATAAAATTGTTTCCAAAAATAAAGTAAAATCTGGAGTTTTCAATCTAGAATCTTCCGCTGTAAGTCATCTAGGATTCCTTTCGCACCATAGATTTCACCTAGTAACTTTTGCATCTGAGGGTCGCACCCAATCTTAAGTGAGTCTGATGGCCTTTGAGATCACAATTGATCATCCGAGGAATGGATGTCTTCCGAGAATCGCAACCTACTGGCTTCCGAGTTTCACAATCGCAACCAACCTGGTTCCGAGATTTGCAACAGATCACTAACGACTGTAATGACTTGTGATAGTTCGCATCCAATCTGATATGTTTGTAATTTGAACATATTTCAGAACTGGAACAAGTTTCAGAACCTAGACTCATCTCGTAATTGGATCTTAGCTCGGAATCTGAAAGGTCACCTTTCGCAATCGTATCAACCTTATAACAAGTTACTACTAATTTTTTATTTATTAAAGTAATTTGATCATTAATAAATATTATCAACACTTGTATTTAATTGGAGAATTATTATTAAATGAAAATAATATTTTAGCAACTAATATGGAAATTATTGTTTCTAAAAAATGATAATAAAAGAGATCAAAAACGAATTATATTTATATGGTATAGATATATGAGTCATGTACAATTAAATGGAAATTTTGAGTAAACATCTAGTTAGAACATGTAACTAATAGTTAGTAAGATGGAGTATGTCACACTCTTGCTCAATTGCTTTCATGTTGTAACACCCATTTTTCTAGGACGAAACAAGTTAGGGTTTCATGGAGTCAAAAGGTTGGATTTTGGAGAAAAATGATCATCACGACGTGAGACATAGAGGCTCATGACGTGAGATGGGTTGCATGAAGATTTTATCCGGGATTGAGCTCACGAAGTGAGCAATAAAATCTCACAATTCGAGGAGCACTGCATCTAGGGTTCCCTTCATATTTAAGCCTCCTTAGCTTGGTTTTAGGGTTCATTTCCCAGCCTCCGTTGTGAGAACAAGTAATCAACACGCAAGGACAAGCTTTGAAACTCAAACTTTGAGTTAATATTTAAGATCAACGTCTCTTCTTAATGTATGGTTCCAGTTGAATCTGGTAGAACCAGTTAAGACTTGAAGTAGATATTCAATAAAGTGTTCAAGTAATAAATGAAGAAAACTTAGAGTATAATTAATGCAATGATACATAAAGAATAAGAAAGATGTTATGAAAGAACTTTGACTTGAAGGAAAAGTGAAAGTGATGTAAAGATAATAATTTCTATCTTTGGAGTAAAACGTGAATTGTTCACTTGTCTATTAAATGAAGGACCAATCATTCCTTTTATATTGCAAGGAGGATCATAGTACAAACTGAGATATATTCCTAGGACTGGATAATAATTAGTCATAGACAAATTGATATATAAAAGATACACAAAAGTAAGTCGTATAAAATTTTACATCAACAATAAGACGAAATACATTAAATGCTTCAACAGACTGTTAATCTCGAAATTGCCCTTCATCTTGGAATGATCTTCATCTCGGAACTTTAACTCATCTCAGACTCAAATCACCTTAGAAGTTGATTACTTGTGATTTCTAGAGGTCACTTATCATGATTCAACAATCTCCCCTAAGTGAACTTAGCAATCATGTCAACTTAGTTGGCTTCTTCATTGATAAACACATAAGCTATATAGTGCTAGTTTCGGACTTCCAGGTACCATTGAAGTTGACTGATGAATTTGCTCTTCACATGCTCTGGATCATCGGACTTCCAGGTACCGTTGAAGTTGACTAGTGGGGACGAGATGCTTGTCTAGGACTTAGAAGAAGTCCCTCTTTTTTGTCTTCTTTTTCATGTAGACGTATCCCAACACTGGTTCATCAATTGGCCCTTATGCCAGAATCTCTGCTTCTGGCAGCTTGTAGTTGATCTTGGCCAAGAACTTTTCAGTTTCGAAAAAATGTGCAAGCTCAAAGTCACATCGGTAAAACTCAGCAACATAGTCCTTGAGATAGTTTATTGCAACACTATAAGCAGCGATGCTCATTTGATCGTTTTGGCGAGTTCGGAAGTGAGCAGAAATCGTCAATATGTCGTTTGGATTGATGCGGGGGAAGTCTGTGTCCGTGATAGTGATCTTCTTTGATTTGTTCCGAAAGATTTAGTACCTGTTGGATTAGGTGTCTAAGCCCATATCTATAATTGGTATATACTTGAGTTGATAGTAGCATAGTCCTTTTGGGTTGCCTTCATAGTAGCAACAATATAGGATGATTAATTGAGGAAGAGGTTGAATTTATTATTTGGAATAATAAATTCATATACAAAATGATTTATTAATATGTTATGAAAATAAAATATTAATTAGAAATGATGTTATTTAGTTAATATTTAATCAGAAATTAATTTGGAGTTAATTTTGGGATTAAAGAAATTAATTGAAAGTACGGGGGCTGTTTTGCAATTAATTAATAGTTTTGGTTTGGGCTCTTGGATCACCCTAAGTAGGTTTGGTTGGAATTGCTAAGGGAGGCCCTTAGGATTTCGTCCAAGGTCTTAAGGAGGTGGATCCATGGGTTGCTTAGGGCCTAAGCTGGAAATTATGGTTTCCACGTAGAAACCCTAGCTTTGGGGCTAAGCAACCTAACTATATAAGGAGCATCACCCCATCAGGTTTCGGCCACCCCTTGGAAAACCCTCGAAGAGTCAAAACTTTAAGTGCCTACCTCCTCTCTCCTCCCTCTCAAATATCCTCTTGCTTTGGTGTGTTTGTGAGCCATTAGAGGTTTTACATTTGTGGCACTTGTTCTCAAAGTCAAGATGTTCAAAGGAATCATTGTTATTATTGCATAACAACAAAGGTATGTATCTAAACCCTAATTCTATGTTGATTTCTAAAATTATCCATGCCTCATAGGGTTTCTATTTTTTTCGTTCAATGCGTATATGTCTAATAGAGAAAACCTAGATCCAATCAATTAGGGTTACATGCACACATATGATTGTTTGCTATGTATAAAACCCCTCAGTACCTATGAAGAAAGCAGTTCAATTCGAATTTACTCAAGAATTTTATTCCAAACATAGAGATTTTTGTGATTCTCTTCCGAGACCACACTTCCTTTTGGGTTCGTGCATTCATGGAGTATAATGTCTTGTCTTTCTTTTTCTGTTCTGAAAATCATTGGAGGATCATCATCCGAGTGAAGTGGAGAAAACTTGATGTAATATCTTCCATAGGAAAAAATTGGGAGATCAAGTTGGTCTGCATCTTGCATTTGTAGATCATAATACATAAGTGGCACAATGTCCAGATCATGAATTATCCATTCTCGAAAAAGTAGGGATAAGCCTAGCATTGAATTAGGATTGTCTTTAAGAGTTTGAATCTCAATGCTCTCTTCAAATAAAACGATCTATTTGGGCTTGTGACCATCCTTCGGACTTCTTGAATGTCTGTTCAGGGTTTTTTGCATTTATCTTAATGTTTGCTTGTTCAAGTCAGAGATGACTTGTTGAATGTTCTTAGTGACTTTGAACTATGGAGGTGGACGAATCAGAGGCTCTTCCAGGATTTCATCAGGCCTCCGAAGAGGAGAACCTTCATCAATTTAAACAATTCTTAGAAAGGGGATAGGAGGCGACATGGACTGGGTAGCTCGGAATGCATCGATTGTGAGCTTGGTCTTGACTTGAGAAATTTCGCGGCTATGCTGCAGAACGTTTGCCAATGACGATGGCCAGGTAACAGCAGACCCTATCTTTTTCTCTTCCTCTAAAAGAACCTTAACCGAAAATTTTCTCGGTACTTGAATTCCAACCACGGCATTTGTGATGTATTCGACTTCTTTATCATCATCATCGTCTGAAGGGATACCTGTGGACAAAATTTGAAGTTCATAATCATCTGATTCATCTTGGAGATTGAACTCCGAGTCAGGCTTCCAAGGAATGGTATAACCCATTCTACTTCCTTCTCCCATTCTTGCATCGGATGGCCCACCTTCCAAGGAAAGTCTGGCTGATTCTTTAACTTCCGAGAGCCTATCGAACACCTTTTGGAAGCTCGTGTTCATTTGCTTTGTAAGGTCATCATAGGATTCAACATTAGGTGCTTGAGCTTTCAAGTGATTGAACAAGGAGGCAAGGATAGACAACCTATCATCGAACTTGTTGTTCGAACCATGAACTATGTTCCAACACGAACTTGTCGTCCTTCTTTTTAATTTGCTTCTCCAACCTCTGAATCTGCTTCTCATGCCTGACATGGGTTTGATTGATCAGTTCATTTGTGGCAATGATCATGTCTTCATGAATTTTCAGCATGGTCGAGGTGATGTCGATGTGGTGATCGAGGTTGGATTTGTACTTTTGTTCCACCTCTTCTAAGGTATGCTTGAACCTCAAGGAGATAAGTTGCTCTAGTTGTTCAGCCCTTCCAACATCCGAGGGCCCAACTTTCTTTACTTCGGACAGGGATTGGAAGATAACATCAAGCTTGGTGTCGAGGCTAGAGACTTTGGCATCGATCTTGGAATCTAGTTGTGAAACTAATTTGTCTAAGGACTCAACCTTTGAAATTGTAGCAGAATTGTTTTCTCGGAGTTACAAAAGGGAAAATGGAGCAGCATGGTTTTCAACTGATGATCCAGTGTCCGAGGTGGAAATCTCATACTTATCTTTGTCACCTTATTTGTTGACCGGAGGTTCAGAAGGAGTATGATTGTTTAATTTTGGAGGATTTGATTCTGTTTCACCTCCAAGTGTGTTCTCGACTTGGTCATCAATGTGGATTTATTCATCAACAGTCTCCAAAGAGAATGATGAAAGTCGGAAATCGTATATGGGTCTTGATGATGATGGATTTTGCAGAGTGTGAAATGAAAAGAAGACAGGAGGAGCTGCAACTGATGCACCGTCATCATCCAACATGAATTTGGTTGAGTGTTCTTCATCAGGATTAGGATGGCAGGCATCATGGTGATGATGTTGGGTTTTGAGCATTCTAACACTCCTATGGTGTACATGCAACCCTATAAACCTTGGATCTATGTTTTCTCTATTATACATGCAAATATTAACTATTCCAAGGTTTCATCCTAACTAGCATATTATGAAGCACCTATACTACAAAGTTCTAGTTAGATGACATACCTTTTGATGTAGCTTGATGTCTTCAAGCTTTAAGAGCTTAGCCCCAATAGTGTGGAAGCCTCAAATGGAATCACAAATCACCAAAACACCTTGGAAGAACTTGAGAGAATATGTATGCACATTAAAATCGGCCCACTCTTATTTTCACACACTTGTACCAATTTTGTGAGCCAAGGACCCCTTTATATATTATGGAGGATTAGGGTTACATCCATATAAACCCTAATACCCATGACCTTTCATTTACATAGGATCCATGGGTTAAAAGCTCCATGGACCATCCATGAAAGCTTAGCCCAACCTAAATGAACTTGGCCCATTCCATATATATAAGAGTCCATATTTAATTAGTTCTTTTTGATCACTTAATTAATTCTAAATTAATTCTTGATCAATACTAATTAAATAATATGATTCCATATTAATATATTAGAACTTATAATATATTAATATAAATCATAAATATACTATTCTCAAAAGACTATCCATATAAATTGTGCCGGTGAAGTGCAACCCAAATGGACCATGCCGGGTCGGGTCAAGTACATACCAAATATAGTTATGGACTTAGACATTAATCCAACAGTCTCCCACTTGGATAAGTATAAAACTATTATTGAGTATGACTTCAAAACCTAACTGGCAATCGTTGCTCTTAAAGCCGCTGTCGAACTCTGACCTTGTCAATGACTTGTCCATTAGATAAGGGATCATATATTCCTCCATTCTAGATATCATATGGACTGAGACATGGATTATAATCATTCTCTCTGTCCATTTGTTGTTTCCCGATTTTCGATTTATGATGACTGACTGATTGAACAAATCAAATCAGTCCTGGCTTGGCCAAGCACTCACATGTGTCATCGCTAAATCATCGAGGGGCCCACATATATCGCTTTTATCCCGAAGGTAAAAGGAATGGATAAAATTCGACTCATATGGCTTGTTCTACTACCTGTTGAATCATACACAAAGGCACGTTTTATAACATCGAGTTACCAATGCGTTTTCGTGCAATCAATGTATAACCAACTCATAGTAACAACTCATATCTCTAGGTTTTAAGAATATAAGATATTATCTTCTCATGATCACTCGTGATAAAATCCATGAAGTGAGTCAAATGAGCGTGGGTTGAATCCAGTACTCAGAAGCTATGAGCACTGATGAGTGTTGTAGCACCACTTTGTCCACCAACTTGGACCTCTACAAACCAACCCATGACAGTCTTGATTCATATCTACTTCCAACATATGACCGACTGTGGATGGTTTGAATAACTTAATTATTCAGGAAGAGCGACTTAGTTATTCTGCAAGTCAAAACATGCAAAGTGAAACACAAGAATAAATGAATCAAATATGGTATCAAACCCTATGAATATAAATAAACACTTTTATTTATCACCATACTGATTACTCATTATTCATTGTTTCGGTTTTATCAACTTTATACTTGAATTAAAAACACTAGTTATCCCATGCTCCAAGCATGTACACTATGTTTTTCTTAAACAATAGCTTTGCATACACCAAGTGTGTACTCTATGTTTGTCTATGATCCTTACTTTGTGAAATAAACCAATTGAACATAATTTCAATGATTCTAATTTCACACTCCCAAATCCTTATCGAAAAATGTGAGAATTTCAAATTCCTATCATTTATCGAAATCTGTTTAGATTTTAAACTTATATGCACTGACCCTCCTGTAATGAATATGTACAAAGTCACAAAGACTTGTCAAAAGTCATTATAAGGTATTCCAATGGAGGTCAACTCCATGGAAACTAAGTCTCATATTCAAAGTACATTGCTTTTGACATGCTTCTCGCATTAAGTTTTCTAATCTTACACAGATAACTTCCACCTATGGAGACAACTCCATATTCTCATTTTGACTATCACTTCTGAATAAGAGATTCCTCTTTTCAGAATATGTCAATATGGTCCTTCCAAAATTAGCACTATACTTCCAACTGTCCCTAAGCAACCAATCTTTGGTAAACCTCAGATTGTCCTCGACAATTGCTTAATCATTTTAGTCATATCCAATTCTAGACCTTTTCCCTTCTTAATGCCTCTGGGCATTTGGAAAAATTTAGAAATGAAAAATATTATAGCACATGCAATCGATCCTGTACCTAAAGCAAATGGTACACGATTCATGATGTCTCACATAAAGACATGATTCTAGACCAGTCTTTTGCTACAATATTTTTATTTGCCATGTTTTCAAAATTTGACTATGAAGAGGGATGCCGTAATCATAATCGAATTTTGAGAACGCAATATATAGAATTTCCTTAAGTTGAACCAATCCAACATGAAATTCATATATACATTCTTGACTAAAGATGATTAAGGTCTCAATCTAAGCCTTTAGAACTGAAATGAAATATATCCTCTCCCTTAATTATAGCAAAACAATTTTTTCAATCCCTGCAGCCTCACGAATTGAAACTTTTGTTTTCTATAATTAACATTGCTAACTTGCAACACTAACAATAATTATCATGCTCCCACTTACATAATGATTATTAGCATAACACTTATGCTCCCACTAGCTTTGACATGTACTCAGAAATCAGCTGGACTTCTAGAAATCAATACTTTATTGACTTTCTTACCAAAGTTCAGATTTCTGATACGAGATGCTTTGATAAAACTTTATCAAAATCATACACCTTTCCTTAGATAGCATGCATATGTGTCTAAACAATTTCAGAACTATGAAAAGGGATGCCGTAATCATAGTCTCAATTGTTTAGACCTTTTGCCATCTGCTTCAAATCTACTTGGTGGAAGTGTTTCCTCACCATCATTTTTCATGAATCGGAGAGAAACCTTATGACCCATAGATTTTATGGTGTATGTGTTCTTATCCATGTGAATCGTCAAAACCATAGTGATAAGACAAGGATAATGACAAATCCAAACTCATATGGACTGAACTTATGCAATCTTAACTTCTTGCCACCTGGCAGTACAGGGCCTGCCATTTCTTCCAAGTTGTTATGCAACCAATTGAGAACTTTCAGAACTCCTATGCAAAGCTAACTTTAACTGGAATGGGCACAGAATATGTCAACACGATAGATTATAAACCTCAAGTCGTGTGCTAGTGATGAACCTCAGGTTTTATTCTTGATTAGTTCTTGAAATTCTTTTTAGGATCTTTAAGACTCCCACTATCCTCTTGACATATAAGACTATCTTGCCAAATATTCAAGAGATAGTGCGGATTCTTTATCAAGACAAACACTTCACACAATTGGCCTTAGTTGGTATTTGTTTTATCCAAAACATCACAACTTACCAATTTCAAATGTACAAGAGTAGGACACTTTTACTCTTACATTTGACAAGTGTTTTAAACCTTTCTTTAAGATATGTCACTCAAGTTACAATCTTGGAGTATGACTCTAAGAATTGTTTCGGAACGAAGTATGACTCATCTTCCTGATCTAACCATTTCAACAATTCATGACTCCTCTTTTTAGTCATAAGAATGCACTAAGATGACCTTTAGAGGACTAATTGTGATATGATTTTTAAATCATTAAGATGATCACAACCATGATACTAAAGTACTCTCCCATCTTTTCAGATTTGAGAAACTCTTATCTTTCTGCCTAATTTGATTCTTCCCATTCGTTCTGCTATACATTGAGACTTTTCCAATGTTTCAGAATTATACTTAAACTTGTAAGTATAACCATATTTACTAAACTTTAGTAAATCAAATAGTCTTAACGAGCTTTGTGGTGGACATGACCAGTGCACAAGAATGTGTACTCGATCCCTTTAGTCCTTCACTTGACTCACACATCGATGTGAACAAGTAATTAGTCTTGATTTTCCAATGCTTGAAAGTTCTCATTCATCATACTATTCAACTTGCATGATTCCAAGTTTCGGTCCAATTGAAACTTGGGTGATGACGAACTTTCCTGATTTGGTAAATTTAGACACTACCACAAATGAAAGAATCAAATCCATTTTCCAATATTGCTGTCAGTGGAATCATATAAGCAACAATTTTCCATAAATGCCATTGTAAGGATACTTCAAATAAACAAAATTAAACAATTTTCTTTTATTTTAAAACTTTGCGGAAAAACTTATCCTTACAATCCACATGGAAAATTGTTGTTATCTATTCCTTAGCAATATATCATAACTTCTTAAGCAACTGCTCAAAATTCTGATGCGATCGAAATCCACCTTCGCGATCAGAATCAGTATATATACTTCCTTTAAGATTTCTCTCTATTCTTTGATTCTTAAAACATCAACATGTGACCCAGTCACATCATGTAATGAGGGTCTCAGAATAGAACTTAACAGAGTTAGATAATGGGCTCTACCTGATGTAGAGTCAAACTTAATAACTTTAACATCCTAAGGTAAATTTGGAAGCTTTGCAATCAACGCCCCTTCCTTTGGCAAAATAAACATATGGACCCTTTGGTAATGGGACTATCTCAGACTTAGCCTTTCTCTTTACCATTTGGTCAACCGGGTTGAATATGGCCAATCCCTTTCCATTGGGAAGAGAATGCTTTTTCTGGATTTCCAGTGTCACCATTGTCACTGTCCGTAAAGTTTTTGGGAAGTTGATCTTCTAATCAAATTTGCTTTACTATCGTTCCAAATCATTGCTGATTCAGCAGCACCAAGCAAATAGATATGATCATTAAGGTTCATGTCATAGTCTGTTTCATAGTAGTCCCAAAGGAACTCACTATGTGACTTAGAAAGTGATTGAACATCCAACTTTCTCAAGACTTTGACACCCAACTCTCCCGGCTTGTTAATATGTGACTTCATCTCTAAGATGTGATCACACATAGACCTTGCTTGCCATTAGGGCTTGAGTGACCTTGAACTTGTGGGTTAGGGAGAATAATTGGAGGAGGTGGAGGAAGAGAAGTATGACTTCCATGAGCCAAACTCGGGAAGTCATATTCATTAGGAAAGCTTGGTTTGGGAAGATCATTGTTGTCTAAACCAGACATCAACAATGGGAGAAATTCACGTAAAGTTGATTTAAGTCCTTAATATAACACCCAATATGATATATTAAGGCTAGGACCCAACAAACTATTTTATAACTTGGAAGAGGGATGCCGTAATCCAAGCTATAAAATATTTGAAGGTAGGTGAATGACGATTCACCAATTTCCACCAAGATAAACGAAATGCATTATTAGGTTTTAATTGGTTTTGAAACTCCTAGATTCTTTTGAGATTCATTGAACTTTTCAATAGCATGTTTCAATCTCGAGTGTGCCCTTCAGGTTTTGTGACTGGGATGTCGAGGATCACAAAACAAGGTGTGAAGTAACCATGAAAATATACTTGGTACCCTTAATATTTACCCCTCAATCGATGTGCCGGTTAACCACACACGCTCCAACGATATTATGATAAACATTAAGTTACCCTTTGCCTACCTTGTTAAGTCCAGGTTAGTGTGCCGGTTAACCACACACGCTCCACTAACAGCTTAAACAAAGTGCAAAGTGTAATTTCATGGATTAGCACCTTATTCACATTTTCCTAAGTAACTAAGATTGGGAATTTATAAGTGTTTAATATATTTATCATTATACTTATAATGAAGGGAGAATTATAGTCCTTGTCCTACCTGTTTGGCTAACGACCCTCCACCGGTCAAGGAAGCGGTGAGTGAGAGTGGACACCCATTAAACTGCCATTTTATAGGCAGTAACCTTATACCCCCTTATAGACCGGCTTCGTGAATGAGGCCTACTAATGGTAAGACGACTTGCTCTTATACATATAATATATTAAAGTTTTAATATTATAATAGTATAAGGGTGTATTTTAGACATTTAAAATACTTGGTGGTTTAATCTATTAATTAAACTAGACTTTTAATTTAATTAAACTCAAACCATATATTTATGGATTAATAATACTCTTTTAATTAAACGCTTTAATTAACTATTAATAAAGTCCATAAGAGTTAATTTGAACTATTCAACAAAACATCATAATTCCAATTATTAAACTCAAAATTAAAACCATTTAATTAATTGTTTAAGTTATGAACCCAAAAGTTTTAGAATTCAATTCTTTTTTTCATAAAAAACTTTTCTCAAATTCCAAAACTCGAGGGCAAGTTTTGTAATTCTTGAAAACCTTTGGTTTCCATAACTTATGGAATTAATGGTGTTTTATGCTGAAACTTTCCATATTCCATAACTTAAGAACAAGTTATGGAATTCTTTAAAACATTAACACCAAATTTTGTAACTCCATAAAAACTTTGAATCAATTTTTTTTTTTTTTAAAAAGAAACTTTCATATCCACAACTTATGGAAGTTTCAAAAGCCTTAAGATCACAACTTTAAAAAAAAAAACTTTTGAGCTCCAAAATTTTATGACAAAATATGTAACTCCTTAAAACATTTAGATCAAACTTTTAAAACTAATAAAATAATCATATCATTTTATCTTTTACTAAATTTGACCTAATTCAACTCATATAACAAATGATTCAAATTTTACAAATAATTCGTTTTTCATAAAACAAGTAATTATCTTAAAATTTGACAAACGTCATGTTTATTTTTCCTTTTTCTTCCAACTTGAAAATAAAACATTTGTATCAATATAACAGAAAATAACCTGTGGCTCTGATACCACTGTCGGGTTTTGAGCATTCTAACACTCCTATGGTGTACATGCAACCCTATAAACCTTGGATCTATGTTTTCTCTATTATACATGCAAATATTAACTATTGCAAGGTTTCATCCTAACTACCATATTATGAAGCACCTATACTACAAAGTTGTAGTTAGATGACATACCTTTTGATGTAGCTTGATGTCTTCAAGCTTTAAGAGCTTAGCCCCAATAGTGTGGAAGCCTCAAATGGAATCACAAATCACCAAAACACCTTGGAAGAACTTGAGAGAATATGTATGCACACTAAAATCGGCCCACTCTTATTTTCACACACTTGTACCAATTTTGTGAGCCAAGGACCCCTTTATATATTATGGAGGATTAGGGTTACATCCATGTAAACCCTAATACCCATGACCTTTCATTTACATATGATCCATGGGTTAAAAGCTCCATGGACCATCCATGAAAGCTTAGCCCAACCTAAATGAACTTGACCCATTCCATATATATAAGAGTCCATATTTAATTAGTTCTTTTTGATCACTTAATTAATTCTAAATTAATTCTTGATCAATACTAATTAAATAATATGATTCCATATTAATATATTAGAACTTATAATATATTAATATAAATCATAAATATACTATTCTCAAAAGACTATCCATATAAATTATGCCGGTGAAGTGCAACCCAAATGGACCATGCCGAGTCGGGTCAGGTACATACCAAATATAGTTATGGACTTAGACATTAATCCAACAGATGATACTTCAGAGGATCGTCCGAGATGATGTTGTCTTGATGAGTTTCACTTGAAGCAAACTCTTGGTCTGTGACTTCGTCAGAGGGAGCAATAAATGGAATATTGAACTGAATAGCTCGATTTCTCATAGATATGAGAGTTGCTTCGACTTGGGAACGAGTAAGATCCATATCTCTTGTGTGATCCCTATTCACAAAATCTAACCAATCTGGATCATTAGTACTTCAATGTCCTTTACGTGAGCCAGGTATCAGACCTGTTGTGAGTCCTGAAGTTGGAGGGATAACCCCAACTCCAGAAAGCTTTGGATCCAAGACAGGGGTCTCTAATCGTGCATGTGTAGAAAGAGGAGGGATATCCGAGATGACTCGTGAGTGTGTGCCAAGGGGATGCAAGGAACTTTTGTAAACACCAACATCACCTTTTTAGGAAGGTGAGGGTGGACTATGAGGAGACTCCCCGTGTGTGTGTGCATGTGTTATTGAAGCTCCGAAGGGCACTTTGGAAGAGTGGGTGGGGGGGGGGGGAGGTAAGCGGATGACCAGAGTCAGTCAGAATGTCCTTGATAGATTCCTTTTGAGAAGAAACATCGACTTTGGATCCCTTTTTGGTTTTTGTCTTGATGTGAGAATTCTTTCGTTTGGTTACCCTCTTTTTCTTGCCACCAGCCGAGACTGCTTTAACCACATCCGAGGTGGGCTCAACAGAGACTGGGATAGACTATGCAAGGTTGTACACAGTCGAGTTGTCTAAATGATATTTCAAATAAGGGGACTCTGATGGTAAAGTGGCATACATATGTTGTGGTAGTCTACGTGTAGGTCCGAAAGATGATTGGTTCGGAAGTATGTAAGTCTTTATATCTTTAAATGTTAACAATACCTCTTTTGGTTTTGTGGCGATTGGAATAGGCTCTTGTCTTTCTCGGTGTAGTTGGTGAAGTATCAGAACCCAGAACCTAGGACTTGAGACTTCATGAGGCTTCCTCTTTACTGTAAATTTCCGAAAGTCTTTCCACAAGACCTCGGTCAGATCTACAACATGGTTTCACAAAGGAAGGGCTCTGTTGAAGAAGATGAAGCAGAGCCTTTGGAAGATTTCTTCTTTGGAACAATTTTAGAGAGTTCAGGAGCATTTTTGGAGAACGACATTGTTGCAGGTTTGGAGCTTGAAAAACAAGTTTGTAGAGAGAATTTTGGAGAAGAACACGAGAGCATAAAGAAGAAACTGATGAGTTTTGAAATGCTTTTATAGTTTTGAAAATCGGTTCGGGTTAAGAAAACAGTGTAATGATGATACCCGATTTGCAAATGGATCACATTAAATGTGTTGCCAAAATTAGCATGCGTTTGACCTACAATGACGAAAGAGGCAATGGCAATACATGCAAAATGGAAAACCGTCATTTCAGTTGAAAGGATGTGCATTTTATCGAGACGTGTGCGAAAGCGTGATAATTCAGGGTTAAAAGATAATCATTAAAATAATAACCGTTTAAGTCATTAAAAAAATGTTTCGAAAAAAAATAATGAAAAACCTTTTGAACTTCTTTTGAAAATGAGCATCTCAGAACAAGGATGATCCGGTATGAATTGTCATAAGATGCTTCCGAGGTGAAAATGAAAATACTTGTACATGATATAGAGTTCGAGATAGCACAGAATCGAACGGAATATCAGAGGTAAAATGTAGGAAGATCTTAGAGGACATATTTTAAACAGATCTTGAGATTCCGAGACAAGAAGAGTCAGAGCTCGGACAGGGGTACGAGGTGAAGGCTCATTACCATTTTGAACTGGAATTTTGAGGTGAGATCAAGGCGAAATACCAATGTAAATATATTGTTCATGTGAACTTCAAAATACAGAGTGAGCTATAGAACTTAAACTAGAAGAAGAGGTTAGACAAAAAGACACGTAAAATGATCTTATATATTCCGAGAGGAAATGATTCCGAGATGAAAAAGATTTTGATTTCGGAACTAACTTAGTTTCTAATGTTTCAATCAGAGAGTACAAGCCTCTTGGAAGAATTGAGAATCAGGCAACATCATACCCATTTTGTTCAGAAAACCAATAAATTTGGTTTCGTCTAATGCCTTAGTAAAGACATCATCAATTTCATCGTCAGATGGAACAAAAATATGTTCAATGTTTCCTTTTAAAACATTATCTTTAATGAAATGGTTCGAATATAAATGTGCTTCGTCATGGAGTGTTGAATTGGATTGTGAGAAATCATAATGGCACATTAAGAGTCATAATAGATTGGAATCTGTTGAAATCGATAATCATAGTCCAGGAGCTGTGATTTCATCCAAAAAACTTGAGTAGTGGAACTAGCAGTAGTAATATATTCTGCTTCGGCTGTTGAAAGAGCAATGCACCTATGTTTCTTAGATGACCAACTAACCAGTCTTCCACCCAAAAATTGATAGCCACCAGAGGTGCTTTTTCTGTCCAATCGAAGACCACCATAGTTTCAATCAGCGTAAGCTTGTAGGAGGAAACTCTCATTTGCTGGATACTAGATTTCGATACTCTTTCTACCTTTGTGGTATCAGAATATTTTCTTAACCACCAAAAGATGACACATCTTTGTATTGACCTGAAATCCGGTACACAAACATGTGGAGAACATGATGTCCGGATGACTTGTTGTTAGGTATAGTAGTGATCCAATCATTCATCTATATTTCTTTTCATCAACAGCAACACTTGATGGGTCAGAGAAGATCTTGTGTCTGAAACTTATAGGGACCATTTGTAGAGGCATGTGTGTCCATTGAATATTTCTTGAGAAGTTCGGAAATGTATTTTTCTTGGTGAATAAAGATTCCTCTGTTTTTTTGTTTTACTTGGAGACCGAGGAAGAGACATAGTTCACGATTGTAAAGCCTGCAGATTCGGGCTAGTCAATTTGGAGATAATAAGCGTCAAAATTGAATTTTTGATAGAAGATTATTTAGAATAAATAATCTTAACCAAGTTATAGTATATGTCACAAGGGTTCCGTACATATAAAGAACGCTGAAATTCGAGTTATAACGAAGAAGTTATGACCCGTCGAAGTTTTACGGCTAAACCGACACGACACCACGTAACGTAAAAAGTGTATTTTTGATAAAAATGCTTTTTAGCCTTAGGAATCTAAACAAAATTTGTATTATATGTTAAACTGAGAATGTACATAAAAATAACGTCCAAATCTGATAAGTTACGATTTTTCTAAGATTTAGCATAGCAGTGTACAACCCCGAAATCGAATCTTAGATCGATCCATTTTTAGCCGACACAACCTAAATGAGAATTTAAGATCTCATTAATAGGAGTTCAATGATAAAAAGACAGTCGAAAACGGAGTCCGTTTGTAGTTATTTACACGGTCGTTAAACAGTGTAATCTTCTCATACTCTTAAATTTAAAATCTGTCAAGAACTAGCCGATGGAGTCAAAAGGACAATTGTAGAACTTGTCAATACCTATGTGTGCATATAAAGAACGTCAAAAGCGGAGAACGTATGCAAAAGTTATGCATTTTTAAGATAATTAGTTTTTTGAGTAATCTGCTAGTGACAGGTGGCACAATCCTGACCATTGCTTCCTCCCCACGCCTTGCCACCAGATGGTGACATGTGGCACACCAACACAACGAGTTATAGGCCCCGAACTCGCCGAGTTGAGCCAGAAGGCTCCGAGAAGAAGAGATTTTGGCTCGGAAGTTCTGCCCTCACAGAGCCCAGTTCCTAGCCAAACCTCCTGGTAAGTGAGTTACGCTTACCCTACTTTAAGTATAGCTTATGTTCAACTTAAATATCGTTATTACGAACTTATAAAAAATAAATATATTATAAAATATAGTATACAAAGTGTTATTATAATGTCTTTTGACTACTCGCAGTACGGGGAATCTGGTTTGAAGGGTCGCGTAGGGTTGTTGGATTTCAGAAGTGTTATAATGCCAAAATGGTCCTGCCCTCCGGTGTTTCATGTTTGGCACCTGTCTGTACAGAGTGGTTGGAGTGTATTGTTTAACACTTATAAAACAATATCGCTCATTAACAGTCACAATAAATATTTGACTAAAATCTAGTGGTAATAATACATTGTTTCGTCGAAGGAAAATAGAATCGTTAGAAGCGAAGCGTTGTCCGAGTTTGGAATCATCACTTTAACAAGTGAGTGCATAGTTACTTTCATCTTACATATAGATATGAAGTATTTAATAAAAATTATGTTGTGTGTGCATATTATCTGTGTTATTGATATCTATGCTGGATGAACCGAATATACATGTTTGATTTGATTTAAACTATATATGTATCTTATACATATAAAAATATTGGGTAAAGATGGTTAGATGAACGATGAGGGATGAAAGATGATACAGATGAACATTGGCAGCTGCGACACAACCTGTAGGTGTTTTTGAACTACGATGTACTCTAAACATCCAAACAGTTGCACCTTAAGGATAATATTGGCAGCTGCACCTAATAGAGAACATAATAATATACCATGTTTCCCAACCTGACCCACCCAGTTTATTTGTATCACAGGTTATACGATGCTACATTACACTGAGAGATTAAAGGAGATGTAAATCACTAGTGTAAATAAATGTAAGGTCTATTTTTGCTTATTTTTCTGTATTGACGATGACATCCCAAATTTCAATATAAACAAAATACATTTCTTCGGAAACGCTTTGATAATATATGTATCATGTTTTCTGGGAACAAATTCCGCAATACTACTTTTCAAAACGGATACTCTGATTTTCAAATAAGCATAAATAAAATTTTTAAAATGATCGTGAAGTTGGGGATGTCATAGTTGGTATCAGAGCATTAGTTTAAGCGAACTAGGAATAAAGATTTATTTCTAGACTTAAACTTATAATGCTAAGCGATGATCGTGAGGAGTGTGTCTAATATATTAGGTAGTACACCTGAATAGACACAAGATCTAGCTTATTTTAGGAAAGATGCCTAAATTGCTTTTATGTACTAAATTGTAACGTCTGGTTTCTAGTATGAATTTATTTCCAATTATCGCATTTTTCATGGAGGACTCGTCGAGTTGAAAGCCTAAACTCGACGTGTCGAAGTTGTTTTGGCCGCGAAGCTTAATGAGTCAACTTGTCGAGTTGAGGTGCCTCAACTCGGCGAGTTGGTAGCTGGGAAGCAAACCCTAATTTTCAGGTTTTGCACCCTATTTAAACACCTTAAGTCCCAGGTGTTGGCCTTATTTCCAGCCTCTATAGCCCCTCACCCTAATCTCGAAACCCTAGAGCGTCCTAGAGTGTTGTGAGCTTATTGTCGGTGTGTTTTGGTGTGTTTGAAGCTCATTGAAGGAAGAGAAGCTTGGTGTGTCACACCCCGGCCATTGGCGGAAACACCGGGCGGTGTAACATCATTCCATATATCACAGTTATATAACATACATTAAACAATACTAAATTTTTTTATAAAAAACATACCTTTATTGATGGTTGAAAGTTACATTATTGTTTTTCAAGTACTTATTACATAATATCCGACTATTGCATACTTCTTAATGAACAGAAAGGGTATTAATAAAACTTCTCCTGTTCGACTAACATACCAGCTTTATCAAGTTCCTAAAAACACATGCAATTTTGAAAATACGTTAACATAAAGTTGGTGAGTCCACAGGTTTTGACTCCATATAAAATAATATTTTTTCCGAGTTCAAAAGTTTAGTTTTGAAAGTATCATTTTGACTCTCGAATATTTAGTATATATCTTAGGTATAGTAGTTTACTTATTAAATAAGTGATATACCTAAACTTTCCTTGTACCTAGGGAATAAGTATGGGGAAACTTATACTTAACATTAATACTTGTATAAAAACAAATTATAATGTTTCTAACAATTTGCTACCATGACTCCATAACTGCGGCTGTATGACTAGTTTCAAACCTCTGCTTGATGTTACAAGTTTCACATCTTAAGATAAGTTCCATACACTTCATCAACGTCAGAACAATAACCAAATAAAAGGACAGTTCGTCACTCACTTAATTTTGGTTGTAGCTAGCAACCACGAGTGGGGTTGTCAACCCGTATCTTATTCATACACGACTTCCTCGCTTGCACGGGATTAACGGTTACAAGTTAGAGGATTTCTACTAAGATCCCCAATCTTAGTTGATGAATACAATAGCTCATGTATACTTTTTCGACCTCCTATAGCTCTAACAACAAAAGTATTTTCGTGTCTAAAACCCTAAGTTACTAGACTATGCTTTTAAACATTACTCCTAAGTTCGCAATACTTTAGGCAGTACAACAACTATAACTTGAGGTAAAACTAGGATTTATCTTAACATAAAACCAATAATAACAAAATATAACATACGAAATTTTATCTTGACATAAATCCAATAATAACAACATATAACATACTGAGTTTTATCTTGGCATAAAACGAATAATAACAACATACTTATCAATTAGCATATAGAACTTCCGAGTATAACTCTGGAACTATATCGCACACAACATCTATATAGAATCCTAAGTATAACTCAAGATCTACATTAGTATATTTCTATAACAATAGCATGCTAACAAGTTTACGATAGTTTCAAGATACAAAATAATTATATCCCGATTAACGAACATACTATCATATAAACATACTATTAACTTGTATTCAATATTTAGCATGCATTTTCCCCCGAAAAGATTAAAAAGTGGGGCCGTGAAACTCAACCTAGTATCATGATTTTATGTAATCTAACTAGAAAAGGTCAGTAGTTCGAGATCGTCGGGCTCAGTATGCCAAATGGCCTCAACAAACTAGAGAGAATGAAAAGAATTAGATGTAATAAGCCTTGGGGTCGAAATCGCTAATTATAGGTTGATTTTTGGCCTCTCACGTCGTGAGCCATACATGCTCACATCGTGAAACATGTCTGCTCACCTCGTAGACCCGCCATTTGGTCCCTAGCTTCGGATGGTGTCCCTTTGACTTCTCACAACGTGGGAAAATCCTTGCTCACGTTGTGAGCTTTTAACTTATCACTTCGTAGACTTGCCATGCGTCTTATAGTTCCGAAATGTGGCGTTTTAACTGCTCATGTCGTGAGTATCTATGGTCACGTCGTTAGCTCAGTCAGATTAGGGTTTCTGACACGGGTCACACTCTCAGACAACTGTATCTTTGGAAGGTCGTAACTTTTGCATACAAACTCTGTTTTTGACGTTCTTTATATCCACGTGTAGGTGTTTACGAGTACTACAACTCTCTTTTAGACTCCAATATCTCATTCTAAGCCTTTTTTAAATCCCGATTATTATAGAGATTTATAGTGTTAGTGTTTATCATAACTTCTTCATGCGAAGTTAGATTTAGTCGTTCTCAATATTTTTGGAATCGTATGGACGTATACTTTGAGTTGTATCATAAAGTATGTATGAAAGTTCATATTTGTATTAGAATTTACCATGAAATACATAGTAAGTTTATCACATTACTAGTTTAACAAAACCAGATTACATGATTGGCATAATCACATGTGATTATTATTGACCTATTTTGACTAGTGTTACATGGTGCAAGGTGCTGATTCAAGTAGGAGCCTTCAGATCTTGATTCTTTGCACTTTTTCAAGCATATTTCGAGTATAAAGTTCTAACCTTGCTTAGTATATGCTTAGATCTCTTTTTGGGTTTGTTTATATGCTTTTACCCATGTTTGGGTGGGTGATGAGGTTGTACGACGTCCCAAGTGGTATTCCTTCAGATCTATGATCCTCATGAGCTCTTTTCACATAAAGGTGCCAACTTTATGGTCTTAAGGGCTTCATGCATTCATTAAGTCCATCTTATGGCTTCTTTTGAGCATTTGAGCTTCTTCTATGCATACATGAGTGTAAAGTTGGAAACTTTATGTAGTCGTTCATCTATTAGGGATAGATCTACAGTTTGGGGTTATGACTTTGGTGATTTAGTGCTTAATGATTAAGTCCTTACCCTTTTAAGCCTAGGTTTTGGGTGTTGAACCCATTTTGCTGGTTCTTAGGGGTAAAGTTGGAAACTCTACCCTTCTTGAGGCAATTTCAGTTAAGATCTGAGTCATGAATCTCTTAGTTTCGTTAAGGTTGGCTTAATGGATTAAAATGTTGGATTTCTGGCGAACTCGACGAGTTTATGGATGAACTCGGCGAGTTGGATCGGTTTCTTCCCGACTTTGCAGATTAATGGATAAAATCGGCGGGTTGAAGGACAACTCGGTGAGTTGGGTAACTCAGATGGTTGAGTTTGACTTTGACTTTAGTCTTTGATCAAGTTTTACCTATAAGGGGCTTTTGGTCATTTTACGTTGTACTTAAGGAATCTTTTATGTTTAGGGGTTGAGTTGAGTTGATATTCGGAGTCGGGATCTGTTCAGCTACCTTTCTGTATTCGAGCTCAGTTTCGTTACCTGTTTTAGCGGGTCGAAGGCACCAAGGACAGCCCATGTTTATAATATGTTGTTAGTATGCTTGTTGTCTTTGTGACTCTTGCATGTGCTTGTGTTTATATGTCTTCGGGGCTAAGGTCGGATGTCGGGTGGGGCCTGATGAATATCCGTATGATATGTGTCTATGTTATTACAGCATGTGTATGTGTTTATTTGATATATGTTATTGTATGTTGGGCGGGGCCTGTTTTACCAAGCTCAGCTCGATGCCGAGTGGGGTCCGATGTCGGGCGGGGCCCGATAACGGGTGGGGCCCACTATATGTTTATTTGTAACGACATGATTTTCAAAACAAAATTTTTAATTTTAAAACTCATAAAACATATGTCTCATCATTAATTCTCAAAAACAACCACAAGTTTTCAACACAATTATTCAAATCCAGGATCCATAATCATGGCTCCATATCAAGAGTGTGTGTACAATCACGCCGGTGCCTTCCCGCGATCCTCGGAAGTACCTGAAACACATAACACATAACACAGTAAGCACGAATGCTTAGTGAGTTCCCCAAAACACCACATACAACACATTCGCCACTTGAGGCTATACTCTGTAAGACCCTCCGATCCATGTGTCTCAGCGGGACCCTCTAGTCCCGTAGCTCGTTGAACCCTCTGGTCCGGTCTAGCTCGTTGGACCCTCCGGTCCGGTCTTATTGAGAACCCTCTGGCCTCATAGTTCGTTGGACCCTCCGGTCCGGTCTAAGCAACAAATAATATAGCATACAATGCATATCACACAATCGTGCATAACTCAACCAAGTACATAAGACCCTCTGGTCACACATAATTACCACTCTAGGTAAAGTATAGTGAGAAGACTCACAAAACAGGTAATTATCTTAAAATTTGACAAACGTCAAGTTTATTTTTCCTTTTTTTCCAACTTGAAAATAAAACATTTGCATCAATACAACAGAAAACAACCTGTGGCTCTGATACCACTGTTGGCTTTTGAGCATTCTAACACTCCTATGGTGTACATGCAACCCTATAAACCTTGGATCTATGTTTTCTCTATTATACATGTAAATATTAACTATTCCAAGGTTTCATCCTAACTAGCATATTATGAAGCACCTATACTACAAAGTTCTAGTTAGATGACATACCTTTTGATGTAGCTTGATGTCTTCAAGCTTTAAGAGCTTAGCCCCAATAGTGTGGAAGCCTCAAATGGAATCACAAATCACCAAAACACCTTGGAAGAACTTGAGAGAATATGTATGCACACTAAAATCAGCCCACTCTTATTTTCACACACTTGTACCAATTTTGTGAGCCAAGGACCCCTTTATATATTATGGAGGATTAGGGTTACATCCATGTAAACCCTAATACCCATGACCTTTCATTTACATAGGATCCATGGGTTAAAAGCTCCATGGACCATCCATGAAAGCTTAGCCCAACCTAAATGAACTTGACCCATTCCATATATATAAGAGTCCATATTTAATTAGTTCTTTTTGATCACTTAATTAATTCTAAATTAATTCTTGATCAATACTAATTAAATAATATGATTCCATATTAATATATTAGAACTTATAATATATTAATATAAATCATAAATATACTATTCTCAAAAGACTATCCATATAAATTGTGCCGGTGAAGTGCAACCCAAATGGACCATGCCGGGTCGGGTCAAGTACATACCAAATATAGTTATGGACTTAGACATTAATCCAACAGATGATACTTCGGAGGATCGTCCGAGATGATGTTGTCTTGATGAGTTTCACTTGAAGCAAACTCTTGGTCTGTGACTTCGTCAGAGGGAGCAATAAATGGAATATTGAACTGAATAGCTCGATTTCTCATAGAGATGAGAGTTGCTTCGACTTGGGAATGAGTAAGATCCATATCTCTTGTGTGATCCCTATTCACAAAATCTAACCAATCTGGATCATTAGTACTTGAATGTCCTTTACGTGAGCCAGGTATCAGACCAGTTGTGAGTCCTGAAGTTGGAGGGATAACCCCAACTCCAGAAAGCTTTGGATCCAAGACAGGGGTCTCTAATCGTGCATGTGTAGAAAGAGGAGGGATATCCGAGATGACTCGTGAGTGTGTGCCAGGGGGATGCAAGGAACTTTTGTAAACACTAGCATCACCTTTTAAGGAAGGTGAGGGTGGACTATGAGGAGACTCCCCGTGTGTGTGTGCATGTGTTATTGAAGCTCCGAAGGGTACTTTGGAAGAGTGGGTGGGGGGGGGGGTGAGCGGATGACCAGAGTCAGTCAGAATGTCCTTGATAGATTCCTTTTGAGAAGAAACATCGACTTTGGATTCCGTTTTGGTTTTTGTCTTGATGTGAGAATTCTTTCGTTTGGTTACCCTCTTTTTCTTGCCACCAGCCGAGACTACTTTAACCACATCCGAGGTAGGCTCAACAGAGACTGGGATAGACTATGCAAGGTTGTACACAGTCGAGTTGTCTAAATGATAGTTCAAATAAGGGGACTCTGATGGTAAAGTGGCATACATATGTTGTGGTAGTCTACGTGTAGGTCCGAAAGATGATTGGTTCGGAAGTATGTAAGACTTTATATCTTTAAATGTTAACAATACCTCTTTTGGTTTTGTGGCGATTGGAATAGGCTCTTGTCTTTCTCGGTGTAGTTGGTGAAGTATCAGAACCCAGAACCTAGGACTTGAGATTTCTTGAGGTTTACTCTTTACTGCAAATTTCCGAAAGTCTTTCCCCAAGACCTCAGTCAGATCTACAACGTGGTTTCACAAAGGAAGGGCTCTGTTGAAGAAGATGAAGCAGAGCCTTTGGAAGATTTCTTCTTTGGAACAATTTTAGAGAGTTCAGGAGCATTTTTGGAGGACGACATTGTTGCAGGTTTGGAGCTTGAAGAACAAGTTTGTAGAGAGAATTTTGGAGAAGAACACGAGAGCGTAAAGAAGAAACTGATGGCTTTTGAAATGCTTTTATAGTTCTGAAAATCGGTTCGGGTTGAGAAAACAGTGTAATGATGATACCCAATTTGCAAATGGATCGCATTAAATGTGTTGCCAAAATTAGCATGCGTTTGACCTACAATGACGAAAGAGGCAATGGCAATACATGCAAAATGGAAAACCGTCATTTCAGTTGAAAGGATGTGCATTTTATCGAGACGTGTGCGAAAGCGTGATAATTCAGGGTTAAAAGATAATCATTAAAATAATAACCGTTTAAGTCATTAAAAAAATGTTTCGAAAAAAAATAATGAAAAACCTTTTGAACTTCTTTTGAAAATGAGCATCTCAGAACAAGGATGATCCGATATGAATTGTCATAAGATGCTTCCGAGGTGAAAATGAAAATACTTGTACATGATATAGAGTTCGAGATAGCACAGAATCGAACGGAATATCAGAGGTAAAATGTAGGAAGATCTTAGAGGACATATTTTAAACAGATCTTGAGATTCCGAGACAAGAAGAGTCAGAGCTCGGACAGGGGTAAGAGGTGAAGGCTCATTACCATTTTGAACTGGAATTTTGAGGTGAGATCAAGGCGAAATACCAATGTAAATATATTGTTCATATGAACTTCAAAATACAGAGTGAGCTATAGAACTTAAACTAGAAGAAGAGGTTAGACAAAAAGACACGTAAAATGATCTTATATATTCCGAGAGGAAATGATTCCGAGATGAAAAAGATTTTGATTTCGGAAATAACTTAGTTTCTAATGTTTCCATCAGAGAGTACAAGCCTCTTGGAAGAATTGAGAATCAGGCAACATCATACCCATTTTGTTCAGAAAACCAATAAATTTGGTTTCGTCTAATGCCTTAGTAAAGACATCATCAATTTCATCGTCAGATGGAACAAAAATATGTTCAGTGTTTCCTTTTAAAACATTATCTTTAAGGAAATGGTTCGAATATAAATGTGCTTCGTCATGGAGTGTTGAATTGGATTGTTAGAAATCAAAATGGCACATTAAGAGTCATAATAGATTGGAATCTGTTGAAATCGATAATCATAGTCCAGGAGCTGTGATTTCATCCAAAAAACTTGAGTAGTGCAACTAGCAGTAGTAATATATTCTGCTTCGGCTGTTGAAAGAGCAATGCACCTATGTTTCTTAGATGACCAACTAACCAGTCTTCCACCCAAAAATTGATAGCCACCAGAGGTGCTTTTTCTGTCCAATTCAAGACCACCATAGTTTCAATCAGCGTAAGCTTGTAGGAGGAAACTCTCATTTGCTGGATACCAGATTTCGAGACTCTTTCTACCTTTGTGGTATCAGAATATTTTCTTAACCGCCAAAAGATGACACATCTTTGTATTGACCTGAAATCCGGTACACAAACATGTGGAGAACATGATGTCCGGATGACTTGTTCTTAGGTATAGTAGTGATCCAATCATTCATCTATATTTCTTTTCATCAACAGCAACACTTGATGGGTCAGAGAAGATCTTGTGTCTGAAACTTATAGGGACCATTTGTAGAGGCATGTGTGTCCATTGAATATTTCTTGAGAAGTTCGGAAACGTATTTTTCTTGGTGAATAAAGATTCCTCTGTTTTTTTGTTTTACTTGGAGACCGAGGAAGAGACATCGTTCACGATTGTAAAGCCTGCAGATTCGGGCTAGTCAATTTGGAGATAATAAGCGTCAAAATTGAATTTTTGATAGAAGATTATTTAGAATAAATAATCTTAACCAAGTTATAGTATATGTCACAAGGGTTCCGTACATATAAAGAACGCTGAAATTCGAGTTATAACGAAGAAGTTATGAACCGTCGAAGTTTTACGGCTAAACCGGCACGGCACCACGTAACGTAAAAAGTGTATTTTTGATAAAAATGTTTTTTAGCCTTAGGAATCTAAACAAAATTTGTATTATATGTTAAACTGAGAATGTACATAAAAATAACGTCCAAATCTGATAAGTTACGATTTTTCTAAGATTTAGCATAGCAGTGTACAACCCCGAAATCGAATCTTAGATCGATCCATTTTTAGCCGACACAACCTAAATGAGAATTTAAGATCTCACTAATAGTAGTTCAATGATAAAAAGACAGTCGAAAACGGAGTCCGTTTGTAGTTATTTACACGGTCGTTAAACAGTGTAATCTTCTCATACTCTTAAATTTAAAATCTGTCAAGAACTAGCCGATGGAGTCAAAAGGACAATTGTAGAACTTGTCAATACCTATGTGTGGATATAAAGAACGTCAAAAGCGGAGAACGTATGCAAAAGTTATGCATTTTTTAAGATAATTAGTTTTTTGAGTAATCTGCTAGTGACAGGTGGCACAATCCTGACCATTGCTTCCTCCCCACGCCTTGCCACCAGATGGTGACATGTGGCACACCAACACAACGAGTTATAGGCCCCGAACTCGCCGAGTTGAGCCAATTTTCAGCGTATAATGAGCATGCGAGGTTCTCCCATCTTCTTCACACCTCAACCCTTCTCTCTCTCTCTCTAACTTCTCTCTAAATCGCTCCTAACCCTTAGTACTTCCCAAGTGCTAAGAGGCAAGTGCTGGAGCGCCAGAAGGCTCCGAGAAGAAGAGATTTTGGCTCGGAAGTTCTGCCCTCACAGAGCCCAGTTCCTAGCCAAACCTCCTGGTAAGTGAGTTACGCTTACCCTACTTTAAGTATAGCTTATGTTCAACTTAAATATCGTTATTACGAACTTATAAAAAATAAATATATTATAAAATATAGTATACAAAGTGTTAACATAATATCTTTTGACTACTCGCAGTACGGGGAATCTGGTTTGAAGGGTCGCGTAGGGTTGTTGGATTTCAGAAGTGCTATATTGCCAAAATGGTCCTGCCCTCTGGTGTTTCATGTTTGGCACCTGTCTGTACAGAGTTGTTGAAAAGTATTATTTAACACTTATAAAACAATATCGATCATTAATAGTCACAATAAATATTTGACTAAAATCTAGTGGTAATAATACTATGTTTCGTCGAAGGAAAATAGAATCGTTAGAAGCGAAGCGTTGTCCGAGTTTGGAATCATCACTTTAACAAGTGAGTGCATAGTTACTTTCATCTTACACATAGATATGAAGTATTTTAATAAAAATTATGTTGTGTGTGCATATTATCTGTGTTATTGATATCTATGCTGGATGAACCGAATATACATGTTTGATTTGATTTAAACTATATATGTATCTTATACATATAAAAATATTGGGTAAAGATGGTTAGATGAACGATGAGGGATGAAAGATGATACAGATGAACATTGGCAACTACGACACAACCTGTAGGTGTTTTTGAACTACGATGTACTCTAAACATCCTAACAGTTGCACCTTAAGGATAATATTGGCAGCTGCACCTAATAGAGAACATAATAATATACCATGTTTCCCAACCTGACCCACCTAGTTTATTTGTATCACAGGTTATACGATGCTACATTACACTGAGAGATTAAAGGAGATGTAAATCACTATTGTAAATAAATGTAAGGTCTATTTATGCTTATTTTTCTGTATTGACGATGACATCCCAAATTTCAATATAAACAAAATACATTTCTTCGGAAACGCTTTGATAATATATGTATCATGTTTTCTGGGAACAAATTCCGCAATACTACTTTTAAAAACGGATACTCTGATTTTCAAATAAGCATAAATAAATTTTTTAAAATGATCGTGAAGTTGGGGATGTCATAGTTGGTATCAGAGCATTAGTTTAAGCGAACTAGGAATAAAGATTTATTTCTAGACTTAAACTTATAATGCTAAGCGATGATCGTGAGGAGTGTGTCTAATATATTAGGTAGTACACCTGAATAGACACAAGATCTAGCTTATTTTAGGAAAGATGCCTAAATTTCTTTTATGTACTAAATTGTAACGTCTGGTTTCTAGTATGAATTTATTTCCAATTATTGCATTTTTCATGGAGGACTCGTCGAGTTGAAAGCCTCAACTCGACGTGTCAAAGTTGTTTTGGCCGCGAAGCTTAATGAGTCAACTTGTCGAGTTGAGGTGCCTCAACTCGGCGAGTTGGTAGCTGGGAAGCAAACCCTAATTTTAGGGTTTTGCACCCTATTTAAACACCTTAAGTCCCACGTGTTGGCCTTATTTCCAACCTCTGTAGCCCCTCACCCTAATCTCGAAACCCTAGAGCATCCTAGAGTGTTGTGAGCTTATTGTGTGTTTTGGTGTGTTTGAAGCTCATTGAAGGAAGAGAAGCTTGGTGTGTCACACCCCGGCCGTTGGCGGAAACACCGGGCGGTGTAACATCATTCCTTATATCACAGTTATATAACATACATTGAACAATACTAATTTTTTTTATAAAAAACATACCTTTATTGATGGTTGAAAGTTACATTATTGTTTTTCTAGTACTTATTACATAATATCCGACTATTGCATACTTCTTAATGAACAGAAAGGGTAATAATAAAACTTCTCCTGTTCGACTAACATACCAGCTTTATCAAGTTCCTGAAAACACATGCAATTTTGAAAATACGTTAACATAAAGTTGGTGAGTCCACAGGTTTTGACTCCATATAAAATAATATTTTTTCCGAGTTCAAAAGTTTAGTTTTGAAAGTATCATTTTGACTCTCGAATATTTAGTATATATCTTAGGTATAGTAGTTTACTTATTAAATAAGTGATATACCTAAACTTTCCTTG
This sequence comes from Lactuca virosa, assembly GCF_052849685.1. Classification (NCBI taxonomy): domain Eukaryota; kingdom Viridiplantae; phylum Streptophyta; class Magnoliopsida; order Asterales; family Asteraceae; genus Lactuca; species Lactuca virosa. The sequence continues at coordinate 366,280,905 of NC_136433.1, read as the reverse complement.
TACCTAGGGAATAAGTATGGGGAAACTTATACTTAACATTAATACTTGTATAAAAACAAATTATAACGTTTCTAACAATTTGCTACCATGACTCCATAACTGCGGCTGTATGACTAGTTTCAAACCTCTGCTTGATGTTACAAGTTTCACATCTTAAGATAAGTTCCATACACTTCATCAACGTCAGAACAATAACCAAATAAAAGGACAGTTCGTCACTCACTTAATTTTGGTTGTAGCTAGCAACCACGAGTGGGGTTGTCAACCCGTATCTTATTCATACACGACTTCCTCGCTTGCACGGGATTAACGGTTACAAGTTAGAGGATTTCTACTAAGATCCCCAATCTTAGTTGATGAATACAATAGCTTTTGTATACTTTTTCGACCTCCTATAGCTCTAACAACAAAAGTATTTTCGTGTCTAAAACCCTAAGTTACTAGACTATGCTTTTAAACATTACTCCTAAGTTCGCAATACTTTAGGCAGTACAACAACTATAACTTGAGGTAAAACCAGGATTTATCTTAACATAAAACCAATAATAACAAAATATAACATACGAAGTTTTATCTTGACATAAATCCAATAATAACAACATATAACATATTGAGTTTTATCTTGGCATAAAACGAATAATAACAACATACTTATCAATTAGCATATAGAACTTCCGAGTATAACTCTGGAACTATATCGCACACAACATATATATAGAATCCTAAGTATAACTCAAGATCTACATTAGTATATTTCTATAACAATAGCATGCTTACAAGTTTACGATAGTTTCAAGATACAAAATAATTATATCCCGATTAACGAACATACTATCATATAAACATAGTATTAACCTGTATTCAATATTTAGCATGCATTTTCCCCCGAAAAGATTAAAAAGTGGGGCCGTGAAACTCAACCTAGTAGCATGATTTTATGTAATCTAACTAGAAAAGGTCAGTAGTTCGAGAATGAAAAGAATTAGATGTAATAAGCCTTGAGGTCGAAATCGCTAATTATAGGTTGATTTTTGGCCTCTCACGTCGTGCGCCATACATGCTCACATCGTGAAACATGTCTACTCACCTCGTAGACCCGCCATTTGGTCCCTAGCTTCGGATGGTGTCCCTTTGACTCCTCACAACGTGGGAAAATCCTTGCTCACGTTGTGACCTTTTAACTTATCACTTCGTAGACTTGCCATGCGTCTTATAGCTCCAAAATGTGGCATTTTAACTCCTCATGTCGTGAGTATCTATGCTCATGTCGTTAGCTCAGTCAGATTAGGGTTTCTGACACGGGTCACACTCTCAGACAACTCTATCTTTGGAAGGTCGTAACTTTTGCATACGAACTCTGTTTTTGACGTTCTTTATATCCACATGTAGGTATTTATGAGTACTACAACTATCTTTTAGACTCCAATATCTCATTCTAAGCCTTTTTTAAATCCTGATTATTATAGAGATTTATAGTGTTAGTGTTTATCATAACTTCTTCATGCGAAGTCATATTTAGTCGTTCTCAATATTTTTGGAATCGTATGGACGTATACTTTGAGTTGTATCATAATGTATGTATGAAAGTTCATATTTGTATTAGAATTTACCATGAAATACATAGTAAGTTTATCACATTACTAGTTTAACAAAACCAGATTACATGATTGGCATAATCACATGTGATTATTATTGACCTATTTTGACTAGTGTTACATGGTGCAAGGTGCTGATTCAAGTAGGAGCCTTCAGATCTTGATTCTTTGCACTTTTCAAGCATATTTCGAGTATAAAGTTCTAACCTTGCTTAGTATATGCTTAGATCTCTTTTTGGGTTTCTTTATATGCTTTTACCCATGTTTGGGTGGGTGATGAGGTTGTACGGCGTCCCAAGTGGTATTCCTTCAGATCTATGATCCTCATGAGCTCTTTTGACATAAAGGTGCCAACTTTATGGTCTTAAGGGCTTCATGCATTCATTAAGTCCATCTTATGGCTTCTTTTGAGCATTTGAGCTTCTTCTACGCATACATGAGTGTAAAGTTGGAAACTTTATGTAGTCGTTCATCCATTAGGGATAGATCTACAGTTTGGGGTTATGACTTTGGTGATTTAGTGCTTAATGATTAAGTCCTTACCCTTTTAAGCCTAGGTTTTGGGTTTTGAACCCATTTTGGTGGTTCTTAGGGGTAAAGTTGGAAACTCTACCCTTCTTGAGGCAATTTCAGTTAAGATCTGAGTCATGAATCTCTTAGTTTCGTTAAGGTTGGCTTAATGGATTAAAATGTTGGATTTTTGGTGAACTCGACGAGTTTATGGATGAACTCGGCGAGTTGTATCAGTTTCTTCCCGACTTTGCAGATTAATGGATAAACTCGGCGGGTTGAAGGACAACTCGGTGAGTTGGGTAACTCAGATTGTTGAGTTTGACTTTGACTTTAGTATTTGATCAAGTTTTACCTATAAGGGGCTTTTGGTCATTTTACGTTGTACTTAAGGAATCTTTTATGTTTAGGGGTTGAGTTGAGTTGATATTCGGAGTCGGGATCTGTTCAGCTACCTTTCTGTATTTGAGGTCAGTTTCGTTACCTGTTTTAGCGGGTCGAAGGCACCAAGGACGGCCCATGTTTATAATATGTTGTTAGTATGCTTGTTGTCTTTGTGACTCTTGCATGTGCTTGTGTTTATATGTCTTCGGGGCTAAGGTCGGATGTCGGGTGGGGCCTGCTGAATATCCGTATGATATGTGTCTATGTTATTACAACATGTGTATGTGTTTATTTGATATATGTTATTGTATGTTGGGCGGGGCCTGTTTTACCAAGCTCATCTCGATGCCGGGCGGTGTCCGATGTCGGGCGGGGCCCGATAACGGGTGGGGCCCACTATATGTTTATTTGTAACGACATGATTTTCAAAACAAAATTTTCAATTTTAAAACTCATAAAACATATGTCTCATCATTAATTCTCAAAAACAACCACAAGTTTTCAACACAATTATTCAAATCCAGGATCTATAATCATGGCTCCATATCAAGAGTGTGTGTACAATCACGCCAGTGCCTTCCCGCGATCCTCGGAAGTACCTGAAACACATAACACATAACACAGTAAGCACGAATGCTTAGTGTGTTCCCCAAAAGACCACATACAACACATTCGCCACTTGAGGCTATACTCTGTAAGACCCTCCGATCCATGTGTCTCAGCAGGACCCTCCAGTCCCGTAGCTCGTTGGACCCTCTGGTCTGGTCTAGCTCGTTGGACCCTTCGGTCCGGTCTTATTGAGAACCCTCTGGCCTCATAGTTCGTTGGACCCTCCGGTCCGGTCTAAGCAACAAATAATATAGCATACAATGCATATCACATAATCGTGCATAGCTCAAGCAAGTACATAAGACCCTCTGGTCACACATAATTACCACTCTAGGTAAAGTATAGTGAGAAGACTCACCTCGTAAGATAGCTAGGAAAAATCTTGTGCCCGAAATCCTCGGTCTAGCCTCCGCCTATCACAAGATAATATTTCTAATTAATATTCTACTCTTATTTATGAAGAGTGGGTAAAAGACCATTCTACCCCTCTCTGACCCCTTTCACTCATATTGACCAAACCCTAAAGTCAACAGAAGTCAACTCCAGTCAACGGCCCAACTTTGACCAGACTCATCGAGTGCACTCGGGAGACTCGTCAAGTCCAGTCGATTCATGGCAACCCAACAATCTCCAACTCGACGAGCTAACCCCTACCTCGATGGGTCACCATCTGACTCAGTTCATCAGGAAAAAACCCTAGGCTACTCGCCGAGTAAGCGGCTCGACTCGGCGAGTCTATTCAGACTCTATTTCACTCAGCCGATTTGGTGCAAGATACTTTCCCAAACTACAGATCTATGCCCTCAAGGGTCATTAATCACGTAAAGGTTCAACATTTATGTCCATGCATCACTCATCTAGCTCTAAATGATAAAATAACCCTAAAAATGGTGTCTTTGATTCAACATTCTTATGTAACTGCATAAAGCTGGGTTCTTGGGACTCTCTGGACCTCTCACGGTCCAGATCTGATGTCTAAGTCTCAAAGGGACCTCACATATTTCATAACTCAACTTAATAGAGGGTAAAGAAACCCTAACTTCAAGAGATCTACTAATCATACAAAAACAGGTATAGATTCATACCTCCAACATCAGCCCTCAATGAAATAGAGAAAGATTTAAGCCCCTGTAGACAACTAAGCTTGAACCCTCTCCTTCTTCCTTGCAAGAATGAACCAAGATGAAGAAGTTAGCTCTCTCCCTCTCTCTCTCTCTCTCTAAGCTCTCGGGATCGATTAGGGTCTCTCAATGGAAAGTGTGGCCGCAAATGGAGGCCATAAGAGCATTTAAATAGGCCACAAACCCGAGCAATTAGGGTTTCCCTCAGCAGCGCTGACTCGGCGAGTCAGATACCCGACTCGTCGAGTCCATTCATTAAACACTGTTGAGAGAAAAACTTTGAGAGACACTTGAACAATCGTTAGAACAAGTATATTGTGGAATAGTTAATCTCGAAGGATCTAAAAGCTCAACAATAATATTAATAAGTTAGAGTTAGATAGTTAGAGAGTTAGTTGAAGAAAGTAAAGAAATGGAAATGACAACAATTGTTATATCAAGAATACACATAAGTTGATTCATAACAAGGAATGCATTCAAGCCAAGTTAATAAGGAAGATCAAACTTAGTGATTAAGTCACACAAGACTTGCTCCGAAGAGAGATTATAATCAGATAAATGCTAGTAAGATTTAAGAGTAAGAAGAGGTGCGTGATAAGATAGAGAGATAGAAAAGATATCTTCAGAGATGTGTATTCAGACTGATAGATATGATAATAAGTGAGAATGAGCTCTATTTATAGAGACTCAAGAAGTTACATTTGAATCACTCTCTAAGAGTAGCCACGCAAGGCATACTGGACAATAGAGAGTATTACAGAAAATAGACAAGTAAAGTAATCTAGTAAAAGTGACTGCGGTAGATTATGATTCCGGATGCGGTTGCTGATGAGGGAGCTTGACTGCGGGTGCTTGTAGGCTGCGGTAGCTGAAGTTCAAGAGGGTCAGTTTTCATGATTCAACAATTTCCCCCTAAGTGACCTCTTTAACTTTTCTTCAGCTATCAAGTTTAAGAAACTTGATCAGGATCCACCAAATCTTCCTGATGTTTTCCAACCAAATAATCCTCCTTAAAATCTCGAACTTGACTTCGGCAGTTGTGTGCTTTGATCTTTCAATTGCGGTTCGACAGATTTGAAGTTGCTTCCTGGTGAGGCGATGCATGGCAGTCATAGGAATGAAGTATTTGACTTTATCGATCTTCCTTTTGAAAATGACTCTGAGTTCAGGGAAGTTGGTTGCACCTAAGGATCTTTCTTGATAGCCTTCGGTAGGCATTGGTGCAGGATCGAGTGGTGGCAGATCGAACTTTTTGGCAATTGTGGGGTAGATATATGCGTCGATTTTAGCAAAATCACAAACAGTTTCCTTCAAAAACGTGCTTGCCCTTTCAAGCGCTATCTTCATCTTCGGGTGCTTCTCCGACTTGTTCTGGAACACCTTTGCTATGAGAAAGACTTCTTTAGGATTCATGCAGGGGAAGTCAGCTTGGGTGCGGACATAGTCGTGTTCCCTTCTAGTGAGAGTGTATTGGATGAAGTCAGCCTTCATGAACTTCCGAAGCTTGTAGTTTATTACTGCGGATGGTCTATCGTTAGACCATATTTTCTCAATGGGAGAGGCATGCTTTGCATAAAAATGGTTAAGTCTCTCGAATTCCATTGGCAGTCTTTTGTGATCTGGAAGGCTGCGGTCGAACTGCTCAAACACTGTGAAGTATTTAGCGTTTGGGGAGATTGGAACATCCCAGTAGCCATCCGAAGGGGGTTCAGCATATGTGAGATATGGTTTGTAGTCTTCATCCAGCAGTCTGCGGTGGGGGTTGATCCAAGAGTTTATCAAGGATTCATCCATGATAGTGTCAAAACCGCATTCTCTCCATATGAGCTCAACAAGTTTAGCTGCTTTCCAGTCTTTTTTCTTTTGGGTGGTGGCAGGGGAGTCATTCGAGCTTGGAGAGGACATGTGATCCACCAGATTTTTGAAGTGAGGGGGAGTCTCTGGTTTCTCAGGAGTGATCTCTTTTTGTGGTGGAGTCTGATGAGATGGTTGCGGTGAAGGTTGTGGTGAAGGTTGTGGTGAAGGAATTCTTTCTGTAATGATGGGGGTACTTTGATGTTGTGAGACGCTTTTGGAATGATTGGAGTGATGGACTTCTTCTTCACTTCCCCCTCTTGAGGAATGCAACGTAGGACCTTCCTCAAGCCATTTTCAGAGACCATCAACTTTGGCAAAAACATCCTGAAATTGGGCTTTAAGGGCATCTGCCAATTGTTGATTGTCGGGGATGGTGGAGTTGAAGAGCAGCATGTGAATTTCCTTGGTGAGTTGAAGGATTTCAGGACCATGAAAGTTGGTTGACAAAGATCGTTGCAGTCGGTTGATAGTAGCTTGAAGAACTGAGATAGTGGACTCATATGCAATGTGAGTCTCAGCTATCAGCTTTTGAGATTAGGTGGCTTGGTCCGCAATGGCTGCTTGTAAGTCTTTCTTGATTGCGGTCACCTCAGAGATGAGGCGTTCCGCAGTAGCCATGAATTCCTTGTGATCTGCTTGTCGATTGTTATCAAGGGACCGAATTCCCATTTCAACCTTGAGAGAAATTCGTTCAGCAGCCAATCTCTCACGAGTTTCCAAGCGTTCTATCCTTTCGATCAAGGACTGCGGTCCGGGCATGTCTTCTGGTTGCGGTTGAGTTGGCTTGACCGCAGCGAGAATCTGATCGACCTTTGCTTGCAGGCTTAAAATTTTTTTCCTTGTTACAACATTCTTCTTCTTTTTGTTCTCCTCTTTGGGCTTGGAAGTTGAATGGTGAGAGCCACTCGATTCTTCTTCTTCATCAAACATCATAAGATCATCATCAGAGGGAGAGGGTTGATTTACCTTCTGAAGATCAACATCATCAAAACCGAAGGTGGGAGCAGAGCTGACTTCTATTGCGGTTCCTTCGTCTTGTGATTCTTGAACAGTTGGAGTTGGGACTGAATGTGGAGTTGGAGTTGGAGTTGGAGTTGGAGTGACTTTGGAGGGACCTGCACCTTCACCAGTGGATTGAGCTTTGCAGATCGTTTCAGCCATTTCTGTCATCCAGTCTTGAACCTTCAGTATGGTGGCTACGGTATTCGCATTATTAATTACGTCTGCCCAATACTTAGCGACTGATTCGATTTCTTGTTCCTTCTGTTGCTATTGCTTGATTTGCTGTTCTTTGCGTGCTTGGAATGCCCTACGGAAAGCGACATACTTCTTGATATCTGACTCAGACACCAGAGTGTAGTGTAACCATGAGTCGTTTGATTCTTCACCGTCAAATCCTTGGTATCGCACCGAAGTGTCCTTCGGGTCCACGGATCCTTGCATATTTGTGATCACCGTGCCTAAACCACCTGTTACTGATGTAAGCAGAGTAGGATTTCCTGAGCTTCCACGGTCTCCTTGACCCGGAGTCAAGTTTGGCCTCGGCTCAGTTCTGGCAAGGGCGGAAGAAATGCCCTGCGGTTGGGAAGGTGTTTGAAGTGTTTGGGTTACATTCAAGAGGATGGAGTTCAACTCCTCAGAAGAAAAGAAATGCAGTCGGGAAGCCATGGAGACCTTAGGGCGAGAACCAGTGTTATCCTCTTGGGATTGAACTGGGGGGAGTCTCCACGATGCGGTGAATCAGACTCACTTTTTGAGCCGGAGTGGTATTCGATTGTGGTGTTGAATGGGTCTGCGGCCACCCCAAGGACTACCGGAGCCTATTTAGAGGCTGAGGTATCAGTCCGGTCATGCATTTGGCCAGTGGGATTGGTTTTTCTTTTGTTAAGGATGGCAATTGGTTGCGCATCCTCATCAGAATCACTATCATTTGTGGGTGCGGTTGGGGTGATTTTGCGTTTCTTTGAGGGTGCGGTTGGTTTGGGAGCATTTTTCTTTGGGGTTCTTTGTTTATTTGAGAAGTTGCGGGGGCCTTGATGGGTTGAGGCTAGTTTCTTTCTTCTTTGAGAAAGATTGGAGAGAGTAGTGGAAGATGGGATTGCGGTACTTCCAGGGGTAATGATTGTGGATGGGGTTGGAAGAGGCGGGGTAGGAGGGTATGGGGCAATACCTTCCGTAGCCTCAATATAATCTGATACATCAGCAGTCTCAAGACCAAGAGTGGTGAGAATATGGGTTGGAAGTCTTCTAATAGGTCCAAAAACAGATTGATCAGATGAGGGATTGTACCTTTTGAGATCCTTGGTGACAAAGAAATTGATGTCATTGCCATGCTGATTCCTGCGTCCGCATGGAGGTCTGAAATGCAGAGGGACCAGAATCTTGCAAATGTAAGTTCGGTAGGGTTTTCCCTTGGGTTCTCCTTGGGAATGTATTGCAGAACATCATCCCATAGAATCTGACCGTAATTTACATCATGGCCAGTGAAGATACTCCATACTAACTCTAGGAGTTTGAGTCCCATATTATCCGTGCCTCCGCTTCTGCCGGATAGACTGCGGATGACAAAATGGCAAACGAATTGCCAGACCGCAGGCAGTTGGTTTTTCTTGAATTCCCCAATGCCTTTGATTTTCTTCTGATATCCCATTTTGTAAAGTGCAGAAGTGATGTCCGCCATGGATGGAGTAAAAATCTTCATTGAGGGATGAAGAAGAAGGTTAATGGCAGATAGAAACTTTTCTTTAGACAGAATGACCAAAGAATCGTTAACAAGGTTAAGATGCACTTCTTGTGGGTTCTCGAGTGGTCGATAGGCTGAAAAGGCACATTTGAATAGGGTTGAAAGCGGAACAACGTCTGTAAACGAATCGAAGTGGCCCAACAGAGGGTGATTGTTCGAGAACTTGATCATCAACTTGATTGGAGCATTGTAAGATAATGATCTTCGAATATAGCTCTGAAATTGCTTGATGCAATCGTGGCAGTGGGATGTCTTGAAGCAGAGTCTGAACCAGTAGGGTTCACTGATCCATAAGCTTTGGATTTTTTCTTGGATACACCGGATTTCACCATTGTAGTAGTCTGAGAGAAAGTGAAGAAACAGAGTACGAAAATGGAGAAAGGAGTCAAAGTTCAGAGAGCGTAAATTGTTCTTGGGGAAGAAGAAAGGTTTTTATAGGGATGAATTTGAACAGTAACTGTTTTTTTACCCTAGGTGAAAATAAGATAAGGTAAAAAGGACGTTTGGGGGTTTCTTTTGATTTGGGAGATTAAATCTCATCCACATAATATGAAACGGTTTAAAAATGTTTTTGAGATTTACCAAAAAGGGGTTTCCATTTAATGAATTGTCAGACGTACAACATCACGTCAGGTGATCATGTGGATGGGGTTGATTTAATCCGTTGTGCAAAGAGAAGTTGTAAGGGATTGGACGTGCTGGGTAAGAGGAAAAGACAGATTAAGGATTTGTTTATGGAAAAACGTTCTTTTTGTCATCGTACCTAAAATAGGTCTGACACAAGGTTTTATTGAAAAGGAGAGGGGACAGTTTCTCAAGGAATGTTTTTATTTAATGTTTTCTTATTTAATGAAGGATCATTAAATAGCACACCATGAATCAAAGATTAATGAAACAGTTGAGAAACTATCAAGGTGGTTGCGGATGGAGATTTCATTGCGGATGGATCATGTGTCATTGCGGATGGGTGGATGTATGACTGCAGTAGAAGAACTGAGGAGAGCACTTGTACAAGAAGTTAGTAACAACAAACAATAAGGACCAGTGAAGGATAAATATGATATATGGTTGCGGTACATAGACTGCGGTACACAGGATATACCAAAACCATCTATAATAAGTAACTTCAGTTAGGACCGCAACAGAGACCAAGGATGGTCTGCGGTACCTATCAATTCAAGAAGAATTGTGGGTCCGGATTCATCATTCCTAACATTTGTAAGATAGTGTTGAGCTTTGTAGATTCAAGTGCCTTTGTGAACACATCAGCAATATCTTCATGAGTATGGACAAAGATAAGTTCAATGTTACCTTTCAAAATGTGGTCTTTGATCAAGTGATACCGTAGTTCAATATGCTTAGTCTTGGAGTGCTGAATAGGATTGTGAGAAATTGCTATGGCACTTTCAGAGTCATAGTAAATTGGTATACACAGCATTCTGTATCCATAGTCCATAAGTTGTGCTTTCATCCATAGTACTTGTGAACAACAGCTGGCTGCGGCCACATATTCAGCTTCTGCGGTGGAAAAAGAAACACAATTTTGTTTCCTTGAAGACCAGCTGATGAGTCTTCCACCCAAAAATTGAAAACCCCCTTAGGTGCTTTTTCGATCTAGTCTGCATCCGGCGCGATCCGCATCTGTGAATGCTTAAAGGCTGAAGTCATTGCCTGCGGGGTACCATAATCCAAGAGACTTGCTTCCTTTCAGGTATCGTAGTATTTGTTTGGCTGCGGTCATATGTGACACTTTTGGGTCAGCCTGATACCTTGCGCATACACCAGTTGCAAAGACAATGTCTGGCCGGCTTGCGGTGAGGTACATCAAAGAGCCTATGATACCTCTATAAGTCTTGTGGTCCACAGATTCGCCTGAGGGATCAGCAGAGATCTTATATCCGAAGGCCATGGGGACCTTAGCCGAAGAACAGTTATCCATAGAATATTTCTTTAACAGTTCAGTGGTGTATTTCTCCTGATGAATGAATATCCCTTGCGGAACTTGTTTCACTTGAAGTCCTAGAAAGAAGTTAATCTCTCTATTCATGCTCATTTGGAACTTGTTGGTCATGAGCTTAGCAAATTCATCCACCATTCCTTGATCAGTTGATCCGAAGATGATATCAACCAGATATATTTATACAAGCATAAGGTGATCACCATTTGCTTTTCTAAATAAAGTGGGATCAATCACTCCTCTTTTGTGTCCGGATGAGACAAGAAATTCAGAGAGAGTCTCGTACCACGCTCTTGGGGCTTGCTTCAGACCATAGACTGCTTTTTCAAGTTTGTAACAGTAGTCTGGGAATTCAATACTTTCAAAACCTGGAGGTTGATGAAGATAAACCTCTTCTTTTAATTCCCCATTGAGAAATGCACTCTTTACGTCCATTTGGTGTACCTTGATGTTTTTGTTGGCTGCGTATGCTAAGAAGATTCGGATGGCTTCCATTCGTGCCATCGGGGCATACGTTTCATCATAGTTAATACCTTCAAGTTGACTATAGCCCTTTGCAACTAACCTTGCCTTGTTTCTGACTACCGCACCGGATTCATCCAGCTTGTTTTTGAATACCCATCTAGTACCAACAATGGTGTGACCATGTGGTTTCGGGATGAGCTACCACACTTTGTTTCTTTTGAATTCTTCTAGCTCTTCTTGCATTGCAGATATCCAATCAAGTTCTAGTAATGCTTCTTTGATCGTTCGGGGCTCGACCGAGGACATAAATGCTGCGTAGTGGCAATGATCATATAAGTCCTTGGAAGATCGAGTCTGGATACCTGCGGATGGGTTGCCAATGATTTGACCTGGTTGGTGGTCCTTCGTCCAAACGTGTAGACGGGGTTGCAGATGATCAGCAGCTGCGGTAGAGGGTATGTCTTCGATATTAGAAGACTCTGCGGTTGGAGATGGCAGTTCCCCCTGGACTTGAGAACATCCTGTGGAATCATCTTGGATTGTTGGAGCGAGAATGGAATTTTCTTGAGCAGTTGGAAGCGGTTCCCCCTGGATTGCTGATGGGAGTTCCCCTGGAACCTGAGAAGGTTCCCCCTGGACTGCGGATGGGAGAGTGATAATCCTAGAGTCTGTTCTTGTGTCAATGTTCTCTATGTTTTCATCATCCGAGTCGGAAGAAACGTTGGATGGTAATGATTCTCTACGGATGGGAACTTGAGCTGCATCAAGTACTGGAACCTTGATGGTTGTTGCTTGATCCGAAGTAGAGCTTTCCCCCTCACAGTCATCATCTTTTACCACGTCCGACCACCTCCTCTAGCGTATATTCTAGTTGGGCTGATCCATCAGATACTTCAAGCTCTTGTGGTCCGTGTATATGGTACACCGAACCCCGTACAAGTAATGGCGCCAGATCTTGAGGGCGAACACCACTTCCCCTAACTCTAAATTGTGGGTGGGGTACCTCGTCTCATGAGGCTTCAGCTGCCTCGACGCATATGCTATCACGTGCCCTCTCTGCATAAGCACTGCACCTAACCCCGATATAGATGCATCGCAGCAAACCACAAAGTCCTCCATTCCCTCAGGAAGAGCTAACACTAGAGCTTCGCACAATCTCTAGCGAAGAGTCTCAAACGAGATCTGCTGCTCAGGACCCCAAACAAAAGCAACGCCCTTCCGGGTCAACTTGGTGAGAGGAACAACAATCTTGGAGAAATCTCTGATAAACCTCCGGTAGTAGCCGGCCAACCCCATAAAAGTCCTGATCTCGGTGGGGGATCTCGGCACCTCCCAAGTCATAACCGCCTCAATCTTGTCCGGGTCAACCAAAATCCCATTCAGATTAACGAGGTGTCCGAAGAAATGGACCTCTCGTAAACAGAAATCACACTTGGCGAATTTGGCATAAAGCCTCTCCGATCTCAATACTCTGAGGACCTCTCTCAAATGCTCCTCATGCTATTCTCTAGATCTCGAATATACCAAAATATTGTCGATGAACACGATCACCGAACGATCCAACATAGGCCTGCATACCCGGTTCATGAGATCCATGAACGCTGCAGGTGCATTGGTGAGTCCGAAAGGCATCACCACGAACTTCTAATGCCCATAACGAGTTATGACTGTTGTCTTCTGAATATCCTCCTCACGAACTCTCATCTGGTGATAACCAGACCTCAAATTGATCTTGCAAAACCAAGATGCACCCTGCAAATGATCGAACAGATCGTCGATCCTCGGGAGTGGATAACGGTTCTTGACCGTCGGCTTGTTCAACTCCCGGTAATCAATGCACATCCTGTACGAGCCGTCCTTTTTCTTGACAAAAAGAATCGGTGCTCCCCACGGCGAGCTACTCGGCCGGATGAATCCCTTCCCTAACAGCTCCTGAAGCTGCAAGAATAACTACTGCGTCTCTGGCGGCGTAAGGCGATAGGGTGCCTTGGCGATAGGTGCCGCCCATGGAAGCAAATCAATTCGAAACTCCACCTGCCTCTCGGGAGGCATAGCCGGTAACTCCTCGGGGAAAACGTCCGGGAACTCGCTAACCACCGGAACTGATGGGTTTTAAGCATTCTAACACTTCCTAAGTGTACATGCAACCCTAATAACCTTGAATCTATGTTTTCTCTATATACATGCAAATTTCTTTTCCAAGGTTATTTCCTAACTAGCATGGCATGGGGATTACATAAAACATAAAACTAGTAGAAATACATACCTTGTTGTTGCTTGGATTCCTTCAAGACTTTGTGAGCCTAGCACCCCAAATGTTGTGCCTCAAATGCTTCACACAACACCACAAGACTTGGAATAACTTGAGAGAATACCTCTAGCACTCAAATTTGGTTATGCCCTCTCTAGTAACACTATGTCCACTAGGTCCTCATTTTGCTAGCCATAGGGTTCCTTTTATAGTGTTGTCACAATTAGGGTTTACACATGAATGCCCTTAATTGTCATGACTCTTGATTTCCCATGACCCATGGATTTGTAACTCCCATGGACTATCCATGGAGCTCCATATGGTTATAACCAAACCCATAAACCATGGATCATTAATCCACCATAAAAGAATTGATGATTGTCATAATCAACCCTATATATTTAATTAGTCTCACTTTGATCACCAAATTAATACTAGATTAATACTTGATCAATACTAATTAAATAATACTATTATTAATATATTAGAACTTATAATATATTAATAATCATAAGTGCCTTATTCTCTCATTTAGTCTATCCAAGTATTGCAATGCCATGCAACCCAAATGGACCATGCCGGGTCGGGTCAAGTACATACCAAATAAAGTTATGGACTTAGACACTATATCCAACAGTCTCCCACTTGGATAAGTCTAATAACTATATTTGCAAATATGACTTCAAAATCCGACTAGCAATCGTAGCTCTTTCAAAGTCTCTCGGAACTGAGATGATGATGATACGCCATTTAAGATAAGTGATCATATAATCCTTTGTTCTCATGATATCAGCCGGACAAACACATGGAACATGGTCTTACTTATTGTCCAGCATTTGTTTCTCGATCTCTGATTTGTTTCGACATAGAACTAAATTGAACACATCAATTAGGTTCTGAACGGGCCCGGTACATAGGTCAAAACCAAATCATCTAGGGCCTAGATATCGCTTCTATTTCTAGAAGGAACAGATAAACTTCGACTGATATGCTTGTACTAACTACTTGTTGAATTATTCACAAAGGCACGTTTTATAACATCGAGTTACCAATGCGTTTTCGTACAATCAATGAATAACCAACTCATAGTCAACAACTCATATCTCTAGGTTTGAAGACTTATATGATATTACCGTCTCACGATCACTCGAGATAAATTCCTTGAAGTGATGCAAGTGAGCGTGGGTTGGATCTAATACCCAGCCCTTATGAGTACTCATGAATGTTGTAGCAACCATTGCATTGTCCAAAGCACTTTTAGACAAATCATACAAGCCAAATTCATGACAGTCTTAAATCAATACTTACTTCCAAAGTTTGACTGACTGTGGATGGTTTGAATAATAACATAATTATTCTGGAAGTAAAAACATGCAAAATTGAAACATAGTAAACAATCAACACAAGATAGTAACACCTTACTCATAAATAAATAACAAATTTTATTTATAATCAAATGTCAATTACATTTTAAAAGTTTCAGGAATCCAATTATTGAAACTAATATCATCCTTCAGCTCAATGCGCCTCGCATGCTGTAGATGCTTAACCCTGCTCAGTCCCTTCGTGAGGGGATCTGCCGGGTTCTCATCTGATGATACCCTCTTAGCCAAGAGGATTCCTTCTTCTATTCGATGTCTGATGAAATGGTATTTTCTGTCAATGTGCCTAGATCTCCCATGATCTCTTGGTTCCTTAGCCAAAGCAACCGCACTTTCGCTGTCATAGAAAATTTCCATTGGCTCCTTTATAGCTGGTACAACTCCAAGGTCTCCGATGAAGTTCTTTAGCCATATCGCCTCCTTAGCTGCTTCACTTGCTGCTATGTACTCTGATTCACAAGTAGAATCAGCTACTGTCTCCTGCTTGGAACTTTTCCAAGTAATTGCCCCCCCATTTAGGATAAAGACCCAGCCTGACTGAGAGCGGAAATTATCCCTATCAGTCTGGAAGCTAGCATCGCTATATCCTTCCACTCTCAAGTCATCACTGCCTCCGAGGGTAAGGACCCAGTCCTTAGTCCTCCGCAGATACTTGAGAATGTTCTTTACCGCTGTCCAGTGTGCCTTGCCAGGGTTCCCTTGATATCTACTGACCATGCTCAAAGCAAAGGCCACATCAGGGCGAGTACAAGTCATAGCATACATGATCGAGCCCACAGCGGAAGCATATGGTATATGACTCATTTCAGCTATCTCAGCCTCTGTACTCGGACTCTGAGTCTTACTCAGCTTGGCATTACTCTGGATTGGTAATTCTCCTTTCTTGGAATCTTGCATACTGAACCTCTTCAGTACCTTATCCACATAAGTACTTTGACTAAGTCCAATTAGTCTCTTACTCCTATCTCTCAATATCCTTATCCCTAGGATATAGGCAGCTTCCCCAAGGTCCTTCATAGCGAAACACTTCCCAAGCCAGGACTTAACCTCATGCAAGGTTGGGACGTCGTTTCCTATGAGAAGTATGTCATCCACATACAACACCAAGAAGCTAACTATGCTCCCACTAGCCCTGACATACACACAAGACTCATCCTCACTCCTAGAAAAGCCAAACTCTTTGACTTTCTCATCAAAGCAAAGATTCCATCTGCGAGATGCTTGTTTCAATCCATAAATGGATTTATCAAGCTTACATACTCTATTAGGGTATCTTGTATCGACAAAACCCTCTGGTAGAACCATGTAAACATCCTCAGCCAACTTTCCATTAAGGAAAGCGGTTTTGACATCCATTTGCCATATTTCATAATCATGAAATGCAGCTATGGCTAACAATACTCTAATAGACTTAATCTTAGCTACTGGTGAGAAGGTCTCATCATAGTCAACTCCCAGAGTTTGAGTAAAGCCCTTCGCAACCAGTCGTGCTTTGTAAGTATGTACCTTCCCATCCATGTCGGTCTTCTTCTTGAAGATCCATTTGCACCCAACTGTCTTACGACCTGGTACATTGTCAACCAAGTTCCAAACTTGATTGTCATACATGGACTGAATCTCCCTGTCCATAGCCTCCTTCCATTTAGCAGACTCAGGGCCTGCCATGGCTTCCCTGTAGTTATTAGGTTCATCCAAATCTATTAGTGTACTATCACTAATAAATGTATCACCTTCAGTGGTGATGTGATAACCATAATAAAAATCAGGTGTGTTCCTCACCCTAGTGGAACGTCTTGGAGGTACAGACTCATCTATCGGATCAACAGGAGTTTCCTCCTCAGGTTGGTCGAAGCATTTGAGGTTCCTTCACCACTTGACTCTTGAAGCTCTTCAAGGTCAATTTGCCTCCCACTGTCCCCTTGGCTTATGAATTCTCTCTCACGAAAGACTCCTCTTCTTGCTATAAAGACCACATTATCACTAGGTCTGTAGAAGAGGTAACCAAAGGATCTCTGTGGGTAGCTGATGAAAATACACCTCTCACTTCGAGGTTCAAGCTTATCGTGAGTCTCACCCCTCACGAAAGCTTCACAACCCCAAATCTTGATGTGGTCCAAATTGGGAACTTTCCCAGTCCGCATCTCGTGAGGTGTTTTGGCAACCTTTTTAGTAGGGACTAGATTAAGGATATGGGAGGCAGTCTCTAAGGCATACCCCCAGAAAGAGATTGGTAACGAAGCTCGACTCATCATGGAACGAATCATATCCAACAAGGTTTGATTGCGCCTCTCAGCTACACCATTCAACTGTGGTGTTCTGGGAGGTGTCAATTGTGAGACAATCCCACATTCCTTAAGATAGTCAAGGAACTCAATGCTAAGATACTCTCCTCCTCGATCGGATCGGAGCATCTTGATGTTCCTGCCCAATTGATTCTCCACTTCCTGCTTAAACTCTTTGAACTTTTCAAAGGTTTCTGACTTATGCTTGATTAAGTAAATATATCCATATCTACTGTAATCATCAGTAAAAGTCACATAATAGCGATTACCATCCCTTGTAGCAACTCTGAAGGGCCCACACACATCCGTGTGTACAAGGTCCAACAAACCTTCACCCCTATCACAAGTACCTGTGAAGGGTGACTTTGTCATTTTTCCAAGTAAACAAGACTCGCAACTATCATCTGACTTGAGGTCAAATGATTCCAAGACTCCAGCCTTTTGGAGTTGGCCTATGCGCTTCTTGTTAACATGTCCAAGACGACAATGCCACAAGGATGCTTTATCCAAGCTATCTGAAGAATCAATATACAACACATTATTTCCTAGATTGTCTACAACATTCACGGCTTCATATACACCATCACAAGGTAATGCTTTAAAGTGAAATACATCATTGTAATAAACATTAATAGCACCATTTTTATTATCAAATGAAAATGTAAAACCTTGTTTGTACAAGCCATGAAAGGAAATAATATTTCTTGCCATTTCGGGCGAGTAACAACACTTATTCAAATCTAACATTAACCCATTATTAAGCAATAAAGAATAAACTCCTATCTTGGTAACAGGTGATGCTTTCCTGTTGCCCATGACTAAGTTTATCTTCCCGTGCTCCACTTGCTCACTTCTTCTTAGTGCCTGCAAATCAGTACAAATGTGAATACCACACCCTGTATCAAGCACCCAAGAATTAGCATTAGATGAGTTGTTAGACAATATTGTGTAAATACCTGCATGGGTGGGTTTAACCTTCCCATCCTTTAGATCTTGCAGATATTTGGGGCAGCTTCGCTTGAAGTGTCCCTTATCCTGGCAATAGAAGCACTGTGCTTCCTTTGGGTTTGAAGAAGGAGTAATGGGACCTTTCTTTGTCCCACTTGAAGAGGAACCATCAAGAGTCTTACCCTTGGTACCCTTCGAAGGGCTTTTCCTCTTCTTACCCTTTCCCTGCCCAATAGCCAGAACAGGGGCTGTTGAAGGAGTAGAAGTAGCAACCGCTTTACCCTTAAGGCCATTTTCAGCTGTCCTTAAGAGTCCTTGAAGTTTGCTAAGTGTGACTTCCTCCTTGTTCATATGATAAGTCATACGAAACTGATCATAACTTGGAGGTAAGGAATGGAGAATGATGTCAATCGCCATTTCCTCAGGAAAGTCAACATTTAGCTTCAGCAACCGGTCAACGAACCTTTGCATCTTCTGCAAGTGACCGGTGATGGGTTCACCATCCTTCATCCTTGCGGTTATCATGGAGGAGATGATTTCATACCCCTCCTGACGCGCGCTCTGATGGTACCTTTCCATCAGATCCAGGTGCATCTCATAGGGGTAGAAATCTTCATAGGATTTTTGAAGTTCAGGAGTCATGGTGGCCATCATGATGCATGCTACTTTAGTAGCATCCTTTTCATGTGCAACAAACTCTGCAAACTCTTCAGGAGTAGCAGTGGCTTCATTCACAACCTTAAGCTCCCTATCGAGGACATATTCTTTGTCCTCATAGCGGGTAATCATTCTGATGTTTCTGATCCACTCATTGAAATTGGATCCATCAAAGATGATCTTACCACACAAGTTCATAAGTGAAAAGGAGCCTGTTGGGTTTGAGCCAGAAGCATTGTTGGAAGACATCTGAAAGGAAAGAAAGACAACTTTCATTAGATTATGAATCCTTAATAATTCACCCAAATGAAATATTAAGGCTAGGATCCAACAAACTATTTATAGTTGGAAGAGGGATGCCGTAATCCATACTATAAAATATTTGAAGGTAGGTAAATGACGATTTACCAATTTCCACCATAAGAACGAAATATTTTATTATTAGGTTTTATTGGTTTTGAAACTCCTAGATCTTTTGAGATACATTGAACTTTTCAATGGCATGTTTGAATCTCGATTGTGCCCTCTCAAGTTTGTGACTGGGATGACTGGGATACAAGTTTGTGACTGGGATGCCCTAATCGATGTGCCGGTTAACCACACACGCTCCACCGATCTATAATAAGGTCAAGTTACCCTTTGCCACTCTTACTAGTCCATGATAGTGTGCCGGTTAACCACACACGCTCCACTAACGACTTGGTAAGGTACAAAGTGTAATTTTATGGGCTAGCACCAATTTCACATTTTCCTAAAGTAACTAAGATTGGGAATTTATAATGTATAGTTACTTTATAATTCATTATACTTTTAACGAGTATTTAAAGTCGTATCCTACCCGTTCGGCTAACGACCCTCCACCGATCAAGGAAGCGGTGGGTGAGAGTGGACACCCATTAAGTCACCATTTTATAGGCAACAACCTTATACCCCCCTTATAGACCGGCTTCGTGAATGAGGCCTACTAACGGTAAGAATAACATATTCTTATACATATCTATATAATAAAATTATAATAATAGTATAAGTGTTGATTTTTAAACTTTTTAAAAATCTAAGGTTTAATTTGGAATTAAAGTATTAAAGTATAAGACTTTTCAAATTCCAAAACTTGAGGGCAAGATTTGAAACTATTCCAAGTCTCTTCAATTTGTAACTTATGAGTTTTAATGGTTCATAAAATGAAGACTCTTCATTTTATGAAACCTCTTTAGTTATTTAATCACAATTAAAGGAAGTGACTTTTGGTTATCCATAACTTGAGGACAAGTTATGGACACCATCATAGCCATTAAGATCATGAATTAAACACACATGGTGGTTACACATAATTCCTATGATCTTCTAAAAACTCATAAGAACACAAATTCATGTCAAGCAATTTCAAGAAATCATATAAACATATACAATACTTGAAAATTGATAAAAGTCATGTAAAATGGGTTAACATAATCATTATCATTTTGAAAAACAGATTTTACAAGTCCAAAACAGATTGGGATAATGATCTTAATCCATTTCCAGCAACAAAACTCGAAAAAACTGCCCAGCACGCTCCTACTCGCCGAGTGCACTATTCTACTCGGCGAGTAGGATGAATTTGTCCATGGACTCGGCGAGTCCTCCCCATGGACTCGGCGAGTCCAGTCGTCAGAATACATAATTTTCGATTTTTAAGCAGTTTTGCATCAAGTATACAGAAAACAATCCTAGTCTCTGATACCACTGATGGGTTTTAAGCATTCTAACACTTCCTAAGTGTACATGCAACCCTAATAACCTTGAATCTATGTTTTCTCTATATACATGCAAATTTCTTTTTCAAGGTTATTTCCTAACTAGCATGGCATGGGGATTACATAAAACATAAAACTAGTAGAAATACATACCTTGTTGTTGCTTGGATTCCTTCAAGACTTTGTGAGCCTAGCACCCCAAATGTTGTGCCTCAAATGCTTCACACAACACCACAAGACTTGGAATAACTTGAGAGAATACCTCTAGCACTCAAATTTGGTTATGCCCTCTCTAGTAACACTATGTCCACTAGGTCCTCATTTTGCTAGCCATAGGGTTCCTTTTATAGTGTTGTCACAATTAGGGTTTACACATGAATGCCCTTTATTGTCATGACTCTTGATTTCCCATGACCCATGGATTTGTAACTCCCATGGACTATCCATGGAGCTCCATATGGTTATAACCAAACCCATAAACCATGGATCATTAATCCACCATAAAAGAATTGATGATTGTCATAATCAACCCTATATATTTAATTAGTCTCACTTTGATCACCAAATTAATACTAGATTAATACTTGATCAATACTAATTAAATAATACTATTATTAATATATTAGAACTTATAATATATTAATAATCATAAGTGCCTTATTCTCTCATTTAGTCTATCCAAGTATTGCAATGCCATGCAACCCAAATGGACCATGCCGGGTCGGGTCAAGTACATACCAAATAAAGTTATGGACTTAGACACTATATCCAACAGGAACCTCAAAAACAGTACTCGTTCTCTACGTAATATCCTGAGTATCCGACACGTACGCCAGAAAACCCATGCAACCCTGCTACAAGCTCTGCCTCGCTCGAGCAGCCGAACAAAATGCTGACCCAGATCGGGTACCCTCACCGTATACAGTAAGTTCTCCCCCACTAGGGTTCCGGATGGTCACCAATTGACGCTCACAGTCGATCATATCTCCGAATCAACTCAACCATTCCATGCCCACGATGACACATACATCCCTCATCGCGATAGGTACCAAATCTATCGGAAACTCGACTCCACAAATCTCAAGCACACATCCCCGGATCACATCAGTCGCAAAAACAGCATGCTCATCAGCTATGGAGACTCTCAACGGTCGACTCAACGCCTCACGACGAATACTGATGTGACGACTAAATGCTAGCGATACGAAGGATCGACTCGCACCCGAGTCAAACAACACCAAAGCAGGTATAGAACTCACAAGAAAAGTACCTAAACATATCACAAATAAGCACCACATATAAACAAAAGAATAAGCAAAAGATCACATACCAGCCACAACATCGGGTGCTGCGTGGACCTTCTCCGCTGTCAACTGGAAGGCTCTACCGCGAGCCTTCGGTGCCTCGGCCTTCACGGGCCAACTCTCTGTAGCTCGAGTAGTAGAAGGCGCAGATCCCTGCGCTGACCCCTGAACCAACTACGGGCACTCGGCCTTCCTATGGCCAGTCTGGTTGCAATGGAAGCAAACCGAAAATCCCTTGGGGCAATCCCTCGCGATATGCCCCTCCTTCCCGCACTTGTAACACACATCTACTCTGCACACCCCATCATGGATCTTGCCACACTTCCCATAAGTGCGGCCCTTCTGACCTCCTGATCTTGAATCAGCGGGCTTTGCCCGCTTGACCGCCGGTTGAGACTGTGCCAGCCGCCTATCCCTCCTCTGAGACTCCGCATCCTCCCTGGCCTGAGTCTCTAGCTCAATCTCCCTCTTCCGGGCATTTGCCCGGAGCTCGGAAAATGTTCGGTATGTCGAGTTCGACACGAACTCAGGAATGTCTCTCCTCAGAATGCTCATATATCGGCTCATACGTTCCTGCTCAGTAGACACGTGCTCAGGGCAAAACAACGCCCTCTCATGAAACATCCGTGTGATCACAGTCACAGACTCAGTCCCCTGCTTAAGGGACAAGAACTCCTAGGCCAACCGTTCCCTCTCCGCCGGGGGAACGTACTCGTCTCGAAAGATAGCGGTGAACCTCTCCCAAGTCATCGCGGTAAGCTCTGCAGTAGAAAAGTCAGTTGTCACAAACTTCCACCAGTCCTTCGTTCCCAAGCGAAGATGGTTCAGCGCGAACCGTACCCTCAGATGCGCCGGACAAGAACATGTGTAGAAGCATCCCTCAATGTCATAGATCCATCTCATCGCGGCTATCAGATCCTAAGACCCATCAAACTCTGGTGGCTTCATGTTGCAGAACTCCCGGTACAGCAACGAGTCACCCCCTTGTGGCCTAGCAGCGACAAAGGCTACGGTGGCCGCATCAACAGCAGCATCGGTAAGAGCAGCGTATCGCTCGTTAGATGTCTCAATCAGCGTGGTCTTGATAGACCCAAACATCTCTGGTATCTCAATTCGAATGGCTGCAACCACCTAATCATGAATCATCCTGCGAATCTCATCATCGCTAACACCGCTGCTCCCTGGGGTGTGGCGCGTACCCACCATGATGTCTCTGAAACACAGCACAAAAGAAATCAGAGACTCGCTCGAGTATTCTAGCACTCAATCACTCAACCCTACTTGTTCCTTAGTACCCTAAGGATTCTTACTTGGGCTGCTCACTGATCCAGTGTTTCCAGTAGTACGGGCCATATACTACCTTCCACACCACATCAGTATTCACCCCAAGTCCTCCTCCTAGGATCCTAGATCACAAATACTCTATATCTTGCTGAGCACAGGCTACCACCCAGTAGACCTCTCATAAGCTCCTCTCTGCTACCTACTCACACTCGAAGAAATTCATAGTAGCAGTAACTCCTAGGCTAAGGCATCACAAATCAGGCCCACTCTAGTCCTAAATATGAATACCTAGCCTACTCTAGCATGCATAACACATCTCACAACACGTAACGTAAGGGTATTTTGGGAAATCACCGTGCGGGCGCTGGCCGATTGTACACACTGCTCTTTTCCGCTTTTTCTGGAATCTTTTACTCTTTTTCGAAAAATTGTTTCTTTTTAAAAACTTTTCTCAAATCCTCAGTTTGAGTCCAGATATGCCCGTAGGTGTATCCGAATCCCTCAAACCAAGGCTCTGATACCAACTTGTAACGACATGATTTTCAAAACAAAATTTTCAATTTTAAAACTCATAAAACATTTGTCTCATCATTAATTCTCAAAAACAACCACAAGTTTTCAACACAATTATTCAAATCCAGGATCCAGAATCATGTCTCCATATCAAGAGTGTGTGTACAATCACGCCGGTGCTTTCCCGCTATCCTCGGAAGTACCTGAAACATATAACACATAACACGGTAAGCACGAATGCTTAGTGAGTTCCCCAAAATACCACATACAACACATTCGCCACTCGAGGCTATAATCTGTAAGACCCTCCGGTCCATGTGTCTCAGCGGGACCCTCCAGTCCCGTAGCTCGTTGGATACTCTGGTCCGGTCTAGCTCGTTGGACCCTCCGGTCTGGTCTGATTGAGAATCCTCTGGCCTCATAGTTCGTTGGACCCTCCGGTCCGATCTACGCAACAAATAATATAGCATACAATACATATCACACAATCATGCATAACTCAAGCAAGCACATAGACCCTCTGGTCACACATAATTACCACTCTAGGTAAAGTATAATGAGAAGACTCACCTCGTCAGATAGCTAGTAAAAATCTTGTGCCTGAAATCCTCGGTCTAGCATCCGCAAAAAATCTTCTACCCCTCTCTGACCCCTTTCATTCATATTGACCAAACCCTAAAGTCAACAAAAGTCAACTCTAGTCAACAGCCCGACTTCGACCAGACTCGTTGAGTGCACTCGGGAGAATCGTCGAGTCCAGTCGATTCATGGCAACCCAGCAAGCTCCAACTCGACGAGCTAACCCCTAACTCGACGGGTCACCATCTGACTCAGTTCATCGGGACAAAACCCTAGGCTACTCGCCGAGTCAGCGGCTCGACTCGGCGAGTCTATTCAGACTCTTTTTCATTCAGCCGATTTGGTGCAAGATACTTTCCCAAACTTCAGATCTATGCCCTCAAGGCTCATTAATCACGTAAAGGTTCAACCTTTATGTCCATGCATCACTCATCTAGCTCTAAATGACAAAATAACCCTAAAAATGGTGTCTTTGATTCAACATTCTTATGTAATTCCATAAATTTGGGTTCTTGGGACTCTCTGGACCTCTCAAGGTCCAGATCTGATGTCTAAGTCTCAAAGGGACCTTACATATTTCATAACTCAACTTAAAAGAGGGTAAAGAAACCCTAACTTCAAGACATCTATTAATCATACGAAAACAGGTATAGATTAATACCTCCAACAGCAGCCCTGAATGAAATAGAGAATGATTTGACCCCTCTAGACAACTAAGCTTGAACCCTCTCCTTCTTCCTTGCAAGAATGCACCAAGATGGAGAAATTAGCTCTCTTTCTCTCTCTCTCTAAGCTTTGTGGATCGATTGGGATCTCTCAAGGGAAAGTGTGGCCGCAAATGGAGGCCATAAGAGCCTTTAAATAGGCCACAAACCCGAGCAATTAGGGTTTCCCTCAGTAGAGCTGACTTGGCGAGTCAGATACCCGACTTGTCGAGTCCATTCATTAAACACGTCACCAAGTCGCGATCCCACTCGATGAGTTGAGGCACCAACTCATCGAGTCCACCCAAGATCCTTAAAATAAATGCTTAAATTAATATACCTGGAAAACCAGATGTTACATTATTGTATGTTTGGTATGTGGTATTTTGGGGGAACTCACTAAGCTTTGTGCTTAAAGTTTTTAGTTTATGTTTAAGGTACTTCCAGTTGTAAAGGGAAGAGCTTGGGATGATTGCATTGCACACACCATTGAGATTCCACTATGATGTTTTACTCTGTTTTTATGATAAGTTGATACATTGGTTTTATTCAAATGTTTGGATGTTATGGGAAAAATACTATTTGATTTATTATTAAATTGAAATTTTTGGGACCATATTTTTGGATGTTACAAGTTGGTATCAGAGCCTTGCTTTGAGGGATCCAGGCACACTCTCGGGTATGTCTGAACTCAAACTAAGGACTTGGTAGAAATTTTAAAACGAAAAACATTTTTTTATAAAAAGGATTTCTAAAAGAGAAAAGGGTGTGGTGCGTGCAATCAGCCGAGGTCAAGTAAGTTTTCCCAAAATACCCATACATGTTTATATATGATATGAATTGTGAAATTGTGGATCGCATGCTAGATTAGGGCTAAGGATCTAGGAGAGATGCCTTTGTATGCCTGTTATTATAGCTTATAGATTTGCATGCTAGTATTGATCAGTCAGTGATAGGATGGCATGATTAGGTTATGCCTTGTTCTAATTACTTGATGCTCGAATGCTGCTTGCTTTGTGCTTTTAGGAGGTCTTTCTAATCTCATCTAGTTAGTAAGCGAATATGCTAAGTTACATATTATGAAAACTAAATAATTTCAAAAGGTTAGGTTTATCTCTATTACGCAACTCTTGTTTGAGTTTAATCGTTGTAGGGAGAGACCTCTCATTCGAAGAATTATCTAGTCTTTGTAATATGTAATTGTATTCATGAGCTAGTTAGAGAAGGTTAACATGAGTTCCTTCTACAGCTGATGGCTGATAGTGGTGTGTAGTTTACCCTAGGAAAACCTAGGATGAGATTTAGTCTTAGGAGCCTTACATGTGAGGGATCAGTTAGTTATAAAGCAATTTGGCAGAGTTAAGGCACTCCTTGAGGAAAGTACGGATAGATGTGGAAAGTAGTATGGGCCCGTACCACTGGAAGCAGAGGATTCGTACTCGATTCAAGGAGGGTTGTAATGAAGCCAGGGAGCTTGTGTAGTTATGATTTCCCCGATATGCGCATTGATGTTGATTCTGATAGTTTTATGGTCAGTTTTCAGTCTGGTGGTGTTGCGAGGCGGGCAGGTGGGCAGTTCCGATCTCAGGGATGGTTCAGGCTTAGGTTCTGTAGTCGGGAATCTTGATGACCAGACGAGGGAGTTCATCTCGTCTGAGATTACGTGCAACATCCTTTATCAGACTCTTGTGATCTTTAGCACGATCAATGAGGGTATTCTGGAGATTCTTGATGAGAGGTTGAGTGCCTTTCACGCTGAGATTGTGGCTTTGATCGGGACACGCTCTCTGACCTTCAGGGATTTTCGGGCATGTTGAGCGCCAGACAATCATGGGGCTAGGGACCCCATTACAAGAAGAAGGTGGTGGTAGATGTTTCCAACACCTTTCGTACCAGCCGTTGTCCCAAGGAGGACAAGGTCATACTAGCTTCCTGCCTCCTGAAGGACAGGGCTCGTGATTGGTGGGAGGAGGTAGGTCATGTTGTAGGAGGTGATGTTATTAATTCGATGAATTGGAGTGATTTCTCGTCCAGGTTCCGAGCCGATTTTGCGTTGGTGACTAAGGTGCTGCAGCTGGCGCGAGAGTTTCAGGATCTCCGTCAGACTACTGAGACGGTGACTGTGACATCCCCTAATTTCTCGGTCAGAAAAGACCGATTTAATTTATGCTTTTTAAAATAAAATCAAAGAAATTTTTTCAAAAGATATTGCGGAATAGGTCCCCAATATAAAACATGATAATATTTATCAAAACCTTTCTTTAAGAAATATATAATTTCCTTTTATATTAAAACCTCGGGATGTCATGTTCCGATACAGATCAAAAGCATAAACAAGACATTATAAGCCTTACAACAGTTATTTATAACTACTGGCCTATAATCCATAAATCACTCATCATCGTCATCCGACTATGCTCGGGGTCCACTACCTGTAATCATAAAAAGCTGAGTGGGTCAGGCTTGGAATCCTGGTGAGCATATAGGGTTTTCAACCCACAATAAATAAATTTATTGTACTTAAACATCAATCAATCAACCAAATTAGCCCAAACCCATTATCTTATTAATTTCTTAAGGGTTTACCCTAAGATTCAACTATCACTCCTTCCTAAGGATTCATCCTAAGGAATAGGCACAAGGTCACACCATCACCAGGGTTTATACAACAGGGGCTAAATTCATAGCTCTTATTTATTGACAATATTATTGACAATATTCACCCTTGTCATACATGTCAATGGGTTTTTAGAGTACTCCAAATGAACATATAGTTCATTACACCTATAGGTTGCGGGCCTGCTAGTGTTCCACAGACCATCTAGATTAGTCCATGGTTGTCATCCCTACTTTGCTGAATGACGGGGGCCAACATTTTGGGTAAGTGATTCTCTCAAATTTCACCACTCACCCTCAACTCATGATCAATATTACTGATCATCTCCTTTATCCAACTCACCTATCATCACACACCCATTATTTCATCTACCCATGTTTTACCCAACATTTTTGTAGATAAAAATACATATACAGTTTAAATTATTTAAAAACATGTATAAATCACACCTTCAACATCCAACTCAAATAAACAAACAATAAATATTCACACAGCACGTATATTATGTAAAATACTTCATATCTATGTGTAAGGTGAAAGTAACTACACACTCACCTGATTTAATGAAAAATCGGGCAGTAATTCGTTTCCTAAAACGATCGTTTCTAATAAAACCGGGAGTTTTATTGAGAAACCGGGGCTTTGCGAAGGGTCGGGCTTCGAAACCGAAAAAAAAAAATTTCGGGCTTCACGGGCACTTCGTGGCGTATTCCGGGGGTTATAATCGATACCGGGGCTTCGGGGGAAGTTAGAATGAAAGAAATATGGGTTTAGGGGTTAAAATTGACAAGTTTTCAAAATACCCCCGGGAGGTCTCGTACCCTTCTATTTATAGGGGCGAGCCACCTGATCCAAAGGCTGAGAAGCCTCCAGGTGTGCTGATCCGAGGACTCGCAGGGGATGGCTCGCACATGGCTCGCACCTGCGAAGGCTTGCTGGCAGCTCCTTACTGGACCGAGGTCTGGGGTCCGAAGTAGAGGCATCGTGGCATGCTGCGAGGGTTCGGTCTTGTGCAAGAAGGTACGTGTCGCACCGCTATTGGACCACTTCGGATCAGATCAGGTGCTCGGATGACTCAGCAGCTCGGACACGTGGCTCGCCTGACTCAGCCATTTCGGACACGTGGCACGTTCTAAGCGAGGGTGACGTGGCAAATCGTGACAATGAGAATTTTCTCGGTTTTTGTGCAAAAACTTCTAAAATCCATAACTTTCGCATACGAGCTCCGTTTTTGACGTTCTTTATATGCACGCGTAGGTAAAATTACGCTCTACAACTTCCATTTAGAGTTCGTCGGCTAATTTTGAATTTAATTTTTATATTATTATTTTTAACAGACCGGGACAGGAAATCCGTTAAAAATTCATAACTTCTTCATCCGACGTCCGTTTTCGTCAGACTTTTTACCGTTGTGCTACTATTTACGAGACCTTCGATTCTCGTTTAGGTCTTGTCGGTTAAAAATCACTCGATCTAAAATTCGAGTTTTTAGCTGTCTACTCCTAAGTTGAAACTTCGAAAAATCATAACTTCCTCATACGAAGTCAGATTTGGGCGTTCTTGTTATACCTACTCTCGGTTTAACGAACACTACAAGTTTCGTTTAGATTACTAAGGCTAAGAAGTAGTTTATCAAAAACTCACTTTTTACGACATTCGGCACCGTGCCGGTTTGTTGCGAAACTTCGACAGGTCATAACTTCTTCGTTATAACTCGGATTTCGACATTCTTTAAATATCTATAATCCTTGTCACGCCCACCACAAGTTTCTTAATAGATATCGGCTTTATCTAAAATTTAATTTTTGACGCTCATTTTTATTCTTAATTATTTAAACCCTAATAATTAAGCATAAAACACATAAAACACATAATATTCACATAATTCCTTTTCATTTCTCCAAAATGAGTCACAAAGGTTAACCTAGACCATTATGTCAATATTAATGCCTAGCCTAGAAACACGGGAGTTACAGTGACTGAGATCACCGCTACGTTCAGGGAGAGGGCACTTATGGTTCCACCGTATGCGGAGGAATAGGAGATGAAGAAGGCCCGGCACCACGAGATGATGATGAGTGACATTCAGAAGTTTGTTAGCCAATCCTACGGTAAAATGCTGGAAGAAATGATAGCGATGGCTAGGGATAGGGAGATTGACTTGGAGATGGAGAGAAAGAGGAATACAGATTCTGGTGCGAGTGTTGAGGGTTCAGGAAAGAGGCCCAATGTAACTGATTCTATACCGAGAGGCCAGCATGGCCGTAGCCGTTGTGGCAAGTACGGAAAGATGCACGAGGGGACGTGCAGAGGGGTGGGTTCAGGCTGCTTCAAGTGTGGTCGGACTGGTCACATCACTAGAGATTGTACTGCTACAAATCCCCATCACTCTGGTATCTGATCTGATTTTCTTTCAGTGCAATTAGAGGGTCTACGAGAAGGCCCACTGTCTGTGTTTGGCTACGGCAGGACCGGTGTCAGCACCTACTCCTGCGGCATTGAGGATTACTAACGGTCGTCAGGGTCGGGCAGATACGCCAACGGTGAAGAGCACGGTGCTCCAGCTGATGGAAGAGGAGGCACGAGCAGCTCCTTACATTGTGATGGGTATGTATCTTCTTCTTATCTCTGTATTTATATCGAATTATTGCTTACGTTTATGTGTTTTATTTTAGGATCGTTCCTGGTGAACGGTATCTCTGCCTTGATATTATTTGATTCGGGAGCTACCCGATCTTTTGTATCTCTTGCGGTTAGTCAGAGATTTGTTGGAGCACCATCGGAACTAGATCGTCCTCTTGATGTAGATATTGAGGATGATAGGTCTATGTGGGTTATGAGGGTTCATCGCGGGTGTACCCTTCAGTTATTCAGCGAGCAGTATCCAGTGGATCTGTTTCCCATTCCTTTGCGTGGGAACAAGGTTATCGTGGGGACAGATTGGTTGAGCCCTAATGGGGAAGTGATCGATTGTGAGCAGCAGTTGGTTCGGGTTCGGACCCCAAGTGAGGGAGAGTTGGTGATTCAGGGTGAGATACCGCAGCGTGGGCCGGTTATGTGTTCTGCAGCGAGGGCTAGATGTTACCTTCATCAGGGTTGTGCGGGTTTCATCGCCTATGTCATGGATATCCGGGATAAGTGTAAGGCGACCGTCGACGATGTGCCGATTATGCGTGAGTATCCAGATGTGTTCCCGGAGGATTTGCCTAGGGTACCTCCAGAGAGGCAGGTGGAGTTTAGGATTGATTTGATTCTAGTTGCGGATCCGATAGCTAAAGCACCGTATCGGTTGGCTCCTACCGAGATGTAGGAGTTGTCTACACAGTTGCATGAGCTGTTAGACAAGGGATTCATCAGACCAAATAGTTCGCGTTGGGGAACCCCAATTCTGTTTGTGAAGAAGAAAGGCGAATCACATCGGATGTGTATCGGCTACTGGGAGTTAAATAAGGTAATGGTGAAGAACCGTTATCCCCTCCCGAGGATTGATGATCTTTTCGACGAGCTTCAGGGTGCATCTTTGTTATCCAAAATTGATCTGAGATCGGGTTATCATCCGATGCGAGTCAGGGGCGAGGATGTGCATAAGATAGATTTCCGGACTCGCTATGGCCATTATGAGTTCACGGTGATCCCATTTGGGCTCACTAATGCCCCTGCCATGTTCATGGATCTCATGAACCGCGTGTGGCAGACCGATGTTGGATCGGTCTATGAGGGTCTTTAGTGATGATATCTTTGTCTATTCCAAGACGCAGGAGCAGCATGATAAGCAATTGAGGGAGGTACTTGAGACATTGAGGAGGGAGAGACTTTTTGTAAAGTTTTCCAAGTGCGAGTTCTGGTTGCACGAGGTGTAGTTCCTGGAGAACCGTGTCAATCAGAAGGGTATTCTGGTCGATTCAGCCAAGGTCGAGGCCGTGATGCAGTGGGAGGTTCCGAGGTCTCCATCTGAGATTCGGAGTTTTCTTGGTTTGGCTGGTTATTATCGGAGATTCATTCGGGATTTATCCAAGATTGTTGTTCCATTGACCTGGCTTACCAAGAAGTCGGTGACATTTTGTTGGGGGCCTGAGCAGCAACCAGCTTTCGAGACTCTTAGACAGCGCCTATGTGAGGCGCCGATTCTGACTTGCTAGAGCATTTTGATGATTTTGTGGTCTACTGTGATGCATCGATCACGGGCTTGGGTGAAGTTTTGATGCAGCGGGGTGGCGTGATCGCGTAAACTTCGAGGCAACTGAAGCCTCATGAGACAAACTATCCAACACATGATTTAGAGTTCGGGGCTATGGTTTTCGCCCTCAAGATTTAGCGGCATTACCTCTATGGAGTTCGTTGTACTATTTACATGGAGCTCAAGAGCCTAAGGTATTTGATGGATCAGCCAAATGTGAATATGAGGTAGCGTCGTCGGTTGGATGTGATGAAGGTTTATAATTGTGAGATCCTGTACCACCTAGGGAAGGCCAATATGGTGGCCGATGCTCTCAGCCACAAGGCGGCCATGGCTCCGATTTGTCGTATATGCTTGAGGATGATTGTGATTACTTCATTGCTGGAACGGATTCGGGAGGCTCGGGTTAAGGCTATGAAGAAAGAGTGTCGGAAGTGTGAGCAGATAGTGGGTTAGGTGGCTTCCTTCGATTATGATAACTGGGGATTGTTTACATTGCATCGGAGGGTCTGGGTTCCGTATTGGGGCGGGGCGCGCCAAGTTCTGATGGAGGAGGCTCACAAGTGGAGATTCTCCATTCATCCCTGGGCGATGAAGATGTATAGGGATCTTTGGCCTGATTACTGGTGGCCTTTTTGGACTGGTGTTTGACTTGTAGGAAAGTCAAGGCCGAGCATCAGTGACCTCACGGAAAGAT
Organism: Lactuca virosa; assembly: GCF_052849685.1. Lineage (NCBI taxonomy): Eukaryota > Viridiplantae > Streptophyta > Magnoliopsida > Asterales > Asteraceae > Lactuca > Lactuca virosa. Next base: position 366,248,533 of record NC_136433.1, on the reverse strand, counting down.
GCAGCTGTTGGAGATTCCCGTATGGAAATGGGAAGACATCACGATGGATTTTATCATGAAGCTTCCCAGGACAGACCGCAGAGTGGATTTTATCATGATCATCGTTGATAGATTGACCAAGAGCACACAATTCATCCCGATCCAGGTGAGTATTTCTGTAGAGAAGCTAGCCAATATTTATGTTCGTGAGGTGGTGGCACGTCCTGGGGTGCCTGTGTCGGTGGTCTCCGATCGGGATGTTCGTTTTACTTCCAGGTTTTAGAAGCGGTTTCATGACGAGATGGGCACTTGTATCCATTTCAGAGTGAGCGGACGATTCAGACTCTTGAGGATATGTTGCGTGCGTGCGTATTAGATTTTAGTTGGAGTTGGGATACGTATATTCCGTTAGCGTAATTTTCATATAACAGTAGATATCACGCTAGCATTGATCGACCTCCTTTCGAGATGCTCTACGGGAGGAAATGTACGACCCCCAATTTCTTGGGGCGAGGTCGGTCAGCAAGTCATGGGGAATACCGAGGTGGTACTCTAGACTACTGAGCTGATTCAACAGGTTCGGAGCAGGCTCCAGAAAGCGCAGAGTCGGCAGAAGAGCTATGCCGACGAGCGCCGATCAGATTTGGAGTTCCTGGTAGGAGATATGATTCTCCTGAAGGTGTCACATTGGAAAGGTGTCATCCGGTTCAAGAAGCAGGGCAAGCTGGGCCCTAGATATATTGGTCCCTTTAGGGTTTTGGCTCGGGTGGGCCGGGTTGTGTATCGTCTAGATCTTCCAACCGAGCTCAGCTAGATTCATAGCACATTCTGTGTCTCTCAGCTGCGGAAGTGTTTGGTGGATGATTTCGATGTTGTACCCTTGGAGGATATTCAGGTGGATGACCGCCTGAATTATGTTGAGAAACCAGTGACAATATTAGATCGGAAGACAAAAACCTTGAGGACCAAGGTAGTGGAGCTAGTGAACGACTGTGGACGGTTCGAATAATCTTATTATTCAGGAAGTCAAAACATGCAAATTGAAACAATAGTTAAACAATTAACATAAGACAGTAACATTACTAATAAATAATACTCTTTTATTTAATCATCAAATGTTAATTACAATTTATCTATTACATGTTTCTGAACTATCTAATCCAAACTAATATCGTCCTTCAGCCCGATGCTCTTAGCGTGCTGCAAGTGCTTAACCCTACTCAGTCCCTTCGTAAGCGGATCTGCTGGGTTATCCTCTGACGATACCCTCTTTACTACGAGGAGTCCTTCTTCCACCCGATGTCGAATAAAGTGATATTTTCTGTCGATATGTAGACATCTACCGTGATCCCTCGATTCCTTGGTTAAGGCAACCGCTCCTTTATTATCACAGAAAATTTCCATGGACTCCTTTATGGTTGGCACAGCTCCAAGGTCTCCAATGAAGTTCTTCAACCATATTGCCTCTTTTGACGCTTTGCTCGCTGCAATGCACTCTGATTCGCACGTTGAATCAGCTACGATCTCTTGCTTGGAACTTTTCCAAGTCACTTTTCCTCCATTAAGGGTAAGGACCCAGCCCAACTGCGAACGGTAGTTATCCCTGTCGATCTGAAAAGTGGCGTCACTGTACCCTCACACCTTTAAGTCATCACTCCCACCGAGGACTAGAAACCATTCCTTGGTCCTCCGAAAGTACTTAAGAATGTTTTTGACTGCGGTCCAATGTGCTTTGCCAGGGTTCCCTTGATATCTGTTGACCATGCTCAAAGCAAAGGCCACATCAGGGCGAGTACAAGTCATAGGGTACATAATCGAGCCAACTGCGGAAGCATATGGTACTCGGCTCATTTCTGCTATTTCGACTTCAGTACTCGGGCTTTGAGTCTTACTCTCCCTTCTTTGAATTCTCCATACTAAAATGTTTTAGTACCTTGTCCAAGTAAGTATTCTGACTAAGTCCTATTAGTCTCTTACTTATTTCTCTCACTATCCCTATTCCCAAAATATAGGAAGCCTCTCCGAAGTCCTTCATAGCGAAGCACTTCCCGAGCCAGGACTTAACTTCCTACAGCGTCGGGATGTCGTTTCCTATGAGTAGTATGTCATCGACATACAATACGAGGAAGCTAACTACACTCCCACTGGTTTTGACATATACACATGATTCGTCTTCGCTTCGTAGAAAACCAAACTCTTTGACTTTCACGTCGAAACAAAGATTCCATCTGCGAGACGCTTGCCTAATTCCATAAATGGACTTCTGAAATGAAGCAAATGAAGCAAATGAACGCGAGACACGGACCAGAATTCACATGGGAACGCGAAGACCAAATGAAGCAGAAGTACCCTCATCTATTCTCACGTTCTCAAATCTAGCTTTCAAAAGAATTTTGGGACGAAATTCCCTCTAACGGGGGGATGATGTCACAACTAGGAATTCTGATACGCTGTAAACACTTAACAAAGAGTGACATTGTAGTTAAAACTTGAAAACATGTATTGTGATTAAATCAATGACAACAAAATTCCTATACAAGCATTCAAATAGTCAACAAAGATTGGAAACCCTAAAAATCCCGATTTAAGTTCATTTTTGGATTAGGATTTTCTTAATGGGCCTAATGGGCCAATAAGCTTCCAATTTGACTATTTTGGACTTAGAACTCTTTAATGGGCCCTAATTGGACCCATATGCATGAAACTTAATATTTTGGGCCTTATAAGCCTAAAATAAACTAGGTTATATTCAATGGGCCTTATTGGGCCATAACAAATCTAAATTGTCCTAATGGGCCATAAAACTCATTCCTTGATTTATTTTGGGCCATGAGCCATCTCCAAAGACCAATTGGGCCGAAAATCATTTAAATGGGCCATATTATGGACTTAAGCACAAAAAGGCCCAACTTCTTTTCTTCCTTCTACCTCTCTCGGCCCAACCACAAAACATAGGGAGGAAGAGTTGACTTTTTACATGCCACCTCACAATTATGTTATGGTCTTCCATGCAACATCTCATATCTCCAAGCAACCATCCTTTCACTCTCTCTCTTCTCCTCTTTTTTTTTTTCTTCTTCGGCCGAGAACACCAAAGAAAGACACACACTCTCTCAAAAATCTCTCTCAAACACATAAGAACTCTCTTCTCCTTTTCATCCAAATTTTCGAGAATTAGAAGTATTCCAAGGAGTTTTTCATTCAAAAATCACTTCTAGTTACAAATCTTGGTAAGTTCTTACTTAAATCTAAAGTTTAACTTCTATACCTCATCAAAAATCATCTTTTAATTCATTCAAATTCATGATCTTGCCTCTTAGAACACATCTAAGCCAAAGATCCTCCAAAAAGCTTGCTAGGCCGAGAATAGCATCAAACTTCTTCCATTCTTCTTCAAAACCGAACCCACAAACTCAAGGTGAGTTCATACCCCTCTCTTTTCGGTTTTCCTAAGTTTTATGGGGGAGAATACAAGTAAAATGTGTAGATCTATGTGTATGTGTATGCTATGTATGATTTTATGCATGTATGTGTGATTATATGTGTTTATGTGGTAAATATGTAACAAAAAGGGAAGAAATCACGAAATCTATGGCATAAGATGGGAAACAAACATGATCTAAGTTATATTACACTAAACAAGTCAAGAATATTACCCTCTAAGATTATGATAAACATATTGCAACATAAAACCCATTTTTGGGCTTAAATTGTCAAATAAACAAAAGTTGGGTTGAGAAATTACTGTTCACGGTTTTCTCAAGGACTAAAAGAGTCTAAACAGTAGAAATAAGTGTTTTTATTAATATCATTCTCTTTTAAAGGTTAGAAATGAAATTTATGGCTTAATGGGCCAAATTTTGGGCTTTTCGGCCCAATGAGTCAAAATTGAGAAAAACCACATTTTCAAGGGGCTGAATGATAAATTTCACAAAACAGGAGGTAAAAAGTGTAAACAAAACTATTTCAAGGGTTAAAATGATTTTCTTTTCCAAAAAGGATAAAAAATGTAAAGTTTTTGGAATTTGGGCCAAAATTGTAAAAATTGCAAAAAGTTTGGACTTTAAACGAAAAACACTTTTCTAGAAGGGCTGAAACTGCCAAAGAATAAGCTTTGAGCTAAAAATACCACTTGAACAAGTCTATGGGTCAAAAGTGTCAAGAAAATAGTTTAAGGGCTTAAAATGTCTTTTGTTTGTATAAAGGACTAAAATTGTTATTTTTATTAAAGAAGGGCTGAAAAGGTCAAAACCAACATTTTGAACCAATTATTTTATTGTTAAGATAATTGAATCAAAAATACCAAAAACTACAACTCATGAAAATAGAAAGATGAATATACGTATAAATCCAAAAATCGTTATAAACAAATCGATCGGTCTCGTGTCGATACAAAAATTACAATCGTCCAATCAAACCTTCCAATAATTATACAATACCTAAAACAAGTAAACATTTGAAACTTTGGGCTTAAAAATTTCAATCATGCTTGTTGGGCCTTTGTGATCCATTAACATGATTTTTGGGCCCAAGGGATAATAATAATAAATGTTATTGGGCCTTCTATGACCCAATTTCATATTTTAGGGACCCTCAATGGCTTTAAGTGCTATTAGGCCTTAGTGGCCCATTAGCATTGCTAGTAAGGTCCAAGTAAATCAAATGCGAAATGGGCCAACGTGTCCTTCGTATACCCAACAGCCTAAAATAACTCACGAAAGTAGCAGGACTTTGTATTCCTCTTCTCCTCGTTTGTTAGGCTTATGTGTAATCAAAGTAAACAAATTCAGGTCGTTAATCAATAGTAATCAATGTTGTTTGGATTAAGTGAGTAATAACGGTCGACACCTCTAAGGGTCGTTCGTAGTCTGTGGTTATAATCAAAGTCTCCTGGAAGGAGAGCGAGAGTTTGTGCATAGATCTATACGGGGGTGACTCCCCCACACCTCAGCTGTTCGCTACAGTTAGACTCGGCCAGTCTAGGGTGACAAAATCTTAAGATCAATCCCGACGTACGTTAGGTTGCCAAGACAGATGAAATAGTCATTATTATGCATGGTTATAACGACTCACATAATTAATTAATCCAATACCATCCGAGAAATCAAGGAAGAGTAATCAAAATCAGTCATTGTGACGGTATAGCAATTTGAAAAACAATTATATTTTATGTTATCGGAAAACATCGGGTTTTTCGAGGAAATCAATACCACTCGCTTGTATTTTTCTATAACTATAATACCAAACTCCCTTTTATACACATTTTGAAATCATTCATGCATCAACTTATGGATCTTCACACTTTGGAAAACAATTGTCTTTTCAGAAAATATCGGATTTTCTGGGTTTTATAAACTACACAAATCATTTTTATCACAACCCTGCTTATGAACTCACCAACATTTCATATGTTGATGTTTTTCAAAATAACTTGTATTCTCAGGTAACAGGTAAGTTGCATGGTAATATCAAGTATGTTAGGAAGCTATGTTTTGAAAACTCTTAAACAACTTATGTTATGGATGTGTAATATTTAAAACAATGTACTAGATGTGAACAATATCAGTTGTAATGTATTGATGCATGGTGATGTTTATGTTATGATTCATTTATATCCATTGTGATGATATTCAATTTAAGTCACGCGAGCCCTCGGACGTTTCCGCCGTCTGGTTCGGGGGTGTGACAGGTTGGTATCAGAGCTCTGTTTATAGTGAACTGGCATATCTAACCACACATTGATATGTAACTATAAACCAAAGAGGGACTAAAACAACTCTGAACAAAATAAAATAAAACACAACGATAAAAACATCTTTACTTGTACTGACATAATACCAATCAAATAAGATAGTACTGACAACTCTGAACATAATACCAATCAAATAAGATAGTACTGACATCTCGGTTAAGTCGGGACTGTTCATGGTTGTAGTAAGGGGTGATTGTAGCCTGATCAACTACATTTTCTCCGAAGTACAACTATCACATGCTCCGGGAAAACCTCGATGGTCGGTAAACCTAACAACATACCCCTTTGTTACTAAGAAAAGAACATCAACTCAAATTGCATAATAACTAAAACATATTAGTAGTAATAATAGTTTACTCATACACCTCCTCTCAGTCACCATGGAAGGAGAACACCAGGGCATTCAGTTTCATCAGGTCTTAGTGGCCCACGGGATGATCGAGGATGAGCCTGAGGGAGATCAGGGAGGGGCACACGGCGTGGGTCCCGACGAGTACACGGACACAGACTACGAGTTTGATGGTACCGACGATGACATGGATGAAGAACAAGACTCAGGCAAGGATTCTGCCACATCACCTACCAGCGAGATGCAGCAGGACCACCCCGCCCCACCAGGGAATCCCGCGAGGGAGAATCGCTCTCCGGAAGCTGAGATTGCTGCTCTGCGGCAACAGCTATTCGCCATGGAAGCACGAGCGGTGCGAGCGGGACAGGAGAGAGATGAAGTCATTAGAGAAATGACTGAAATGGCCCAGTTGTTGGCAGAACACTTCGGTATATGACCTCACTACCGTCGTCGAGCGCTCCTTAGAGTGTTAGGACTAGTCATATCTATCGTTAGTATTATGCTTATATGATCTATGCTATGTACCATCGACTCTATGTTTAAGTGATAACACTACTCATAGAGTCATTACGCTGCCGAACCTGCACCACTTATGTATGCTCCTTCGAGCAAATTTTCATGTAACAAAAATACGGATAATATTAATGGAAAATTTTATGTGTTCTATTGTGATGTTGTTATCAGTTATGTGTTATGTATCCATGATTGTATGTTAACATGCGGAACCACCTAAGTATACACCATACACCTAGTTTATAGGACCACAATCTCACAAAAAATAATAGGCGCTCAACATCTTTCCGTTCAATGACGGAAAGATGCCCCAACGACCAACCCGTGGAAACCCTAGACCAACCCCACCTGAAGTCAACTCAGCTACATTCCATGCAGCTGTATCTGTTGCGGTTACTACGGCCATGGCGCAAATCCACCAAGGGAATAATGGTGGAGTCAATGGACAAGGAGCTGGAAGTTCGAACAACGGAATAAATCAAGGACCTACCAAGACATGCTCCTACAAGGATTTCACCAACGCCAAGCCACGAACCTTTAATGGAACAGGTGGAATGATAACCCTAAAGAGATGGATGGAAAAGGTGGAATCAGTATTTGAGATATATGAATGCCCCGAGGAGGTAAAAGTGAAGTTCGCCGCACGCACATTTGTTGACCAGGCTCTCACTTGGTGGAATGGACATGTAGAGGCCATGACTCTCCCCGTAGCCAACGCTATGCCGTGGGCGGAGTTGAAAGAAATGCTGATGGCCGAGTACTGCCCGCGAGGCGAAATTCAGAAAATGGAGCAAGAGTTATGGAGTCTCACCATCCGAAACACCGACATAGATGCATACATATCAACGTTTAGCGAGCTGTCATTGTTGTGCCCTGGTATGATTACTTCAGAGGGAAAGAAAATCGAACGATTCATCTGGGGATTAACCTCCCCAATTCAAGGAAATGTAATAGCTGCAAATCCTGAAACATTCGAAAGTGCCAAGAGGTTGGCCAAGAAACTATACGATCACAACAACAAGAAGGACGAGAAGCCAGTGGAAACTGAGAGCAAGAAGGAGAGTGACAACAAGAAAGGAAAGAACAACAAAAGAAAAGGGCGACAAGGCTCATAGTCGTCAAAGAAGCAACCGACAGTAACAGTCAATGCTGCAACCACCCAAGTACCCTCCACACCACATGCTCCAGCTTCAGCTAATCCAAGTGCCCCTAGGCAATATTTTGGGAATCTCCCAAAGTGCAACAAGTGTAGTCTTCATCATAATGGCGAATGTAGAGAGATGCATTGTACCAGTTGCAAACGGATGGGTCACACGGCAAAGTATTGCAGGACCTATCCTCCCCAAAATCAGCAACAAGGAAACAACAACAACTGCAACAACAACAGCAACACCAAAAATAGCAGCAATAATGCAGGATCAAGCCCCACCTTCTATCGATGTGGAAAGACTGGGCATATCCGTCGAAACTGCCCCAACATGAACAACCCTGGGAATGGAGGAGCAGGAAGAGTGCTGACCATAGGACAAGGAGAAGCGGTTCAGGATCCCGCTGTTGTCACCGGTACGTTTCTCCTAAACCACACTTATGCATGCATCCTATTTAATATCGGGGCAGAACGAAGTTTTGTGAGTAATAATTTCAAACACTTGTTAAAACAACAACCCCAGAAGCTTAATGAAACCTTTACGGTGGAAATGGCTAATGGGAAAACAGAATCCACTGGGGAAATCTAGATCGGATGTACCCTGACCTTGAACCATCACGTCTTTCAAATAAACTTAATGCCTGTTTCCATTAGGAGTTTCGATGTGATTATCGGCATGGACTGGTTAAGCCCCCACCATGCTGAAATTATGTGTCACGAGAAGGCCGTTCGCCTTCGCCTCCCAAATCACGAAACCCTAATTATATACGGAGACAAACCCAACACGAACCTTCGTCTTATCTCGTGCATTAAGGCACAGAAGTATCTACGAAAGAAGAACTTGACGTTTCTAGCTCATATAGTGGATAAGTCCAAAGAAGAGATCAATATTCGAAACATCCCTGTGGCTTGCGATTTCCCAGATGTATTTCCTGAAGACCTTCCGGGGATACCCCCAGAAAGACAAGTTGAATTCCGAATTGATCTAGTGCCAGGAGCTACTCCCATCGCCAAATCACCCTACAGATTGGCTCCTGCGGAAATGCAAGAGTTTTCCAGTCAACTCAGCGAGCTTTTGGACAAAGGATTCATCCGACCCAGTTTCTCACCTTGGGGAGCTCCGGTCCTCTTTGTTAAGAAGAAAGACGGTACATTTAGGATGTGTATTGACTATAGGGAACTTAATAAGCTCACTATCAAAAACCGCTATCCACTTCCGAGAATCGACGATCTATTTGACCAACTCCAAGGAGCAAGTTACTACTCTAAGATAGACCTGCGATCCGGATACCACCAACTCAAGGTCCGGGAGGAGGATATTCCCAAAACCGCCTTCCGAACTCGTTATGGACATTATGAATTTGTCGTAATGCCCTTCGGTCTAACGAATGCCCCTGCCGCATTCATAGACCTAATGAATCGAATCTGCCGACCATTCCTTGACAACTTTGTCATCGTCTTAATCGACGATATCCTCGTCTATTCTCGAAGCCAAGAGGAGCACGGCCGACACCTCCGACAAATCCTGGAAACCCTGCGAACCGAAAGGTTATACGCAAAACTCTCTATGTGTGAGTTTTGGCTCCGTAGTGTGAACTTTTTGGGTCATGTTGTTAGTCAGGAAGGGATACACGTGGATCCTTCTAAAGTCAAAGCTATCGAAGGATGGGCGATCCCAAAAACACCCACCGAAATTCGTCAATTCTTAGGTCTCGCAGGCTACTACAGGAGGTTCATTCATAATTTCTCCAAAACATCCAAGCCACTGACCTTGCTTACACAAAAGGGCGTACCCTTTGAATGGACAGATAAGCAAGAAGCTGCATTCCAAACTCTGAAGCAAGCACTCTGCAGTGCGCCGGTACTATCACTACCGGAAGGAACAGAAGACTTTGTGGTTTACTTGATGCGTCGAACCAAGGTTTGGGCTATGTGCTCATGCAGCGTGGGAAGGTGATAGGTTATGCGTCCCGACAACTAAAGACACATGAGGTGAATTATACCACCCATGATCTAGAATTAGGAGCTGTGGTCTTCGCCCTGAAAATTTGGAGGCACTACCTTTATGGTACCAAGTGCACCATTTTCACCGACCACAAGAGTCTCCAGCACATCTTAAATCAAAAGGAGTTAAAAATGAGGCAACGAAGATGGGTTGAACTGTTGAACGATTACGAGTGCGAAATCAAGTACCACCCAGGTAAAGCTAACGTGGTAGCTGATGCCTTGAGTCGAAAGGATTACTCGAATCGTTATTTGAAAACTCTCTCGATAACCATCCAATCCCACCTGACCTCGCAAATCAGAGCAGCCCAGTCAGATGCCATGAAGGCATAAAACAGAACGAGCGAAGCGTTACGTGGAATGGAAAAGAATTTCGAAGTGAAGGAGGACGGAGCATATTACTTCATGAACCGCATTTGGGTCCCTAAAGTTGGGGGATTCAGAGAAGTAGTCATGAATGAAGCCCACAAGACGCGATACTCCATCCATCCGGGTTCAGATAAAATGTACTTGGATATCAAGCAACATTATTGGTGGCCTAACATGAAGGCAGAGATTGCCACTTACGTTAGCAAATGCCTTACATGTGCTAAAGTAAAGGTGGAATATCAAAAGCCCTCGGGATTATTACAACAACCAGTAATTCCCGAGTGGAAATGGGAAAGGATTACTATGGACTTTGTGACCAAACTACCCACGTCGACTGATGGTTTGGATACCATATGGGTAGTAGTTGACAGATTAACAAAATCCGCTCATTTCCTGCCAATAAAAGAATCATACAAGATGGAGCGTCTGTCAAGGATCTATATCAAGGAAATCGTGAGACTCCACGGAGTGCCCATATCTATCATCTCAGATAGAGATAGTAGGTTTACTTCACGCTTTTGGCAATCGCTTTAGAAGGCTATGGGAACACAACTTGACATGAGCACTGCCTACCACCCACAAACGGATGGTTAAAGCGAGCGAACCATCCAAACGCTAGAAGATATGCTTCACGCATGTGTGATAGACTTTGGAAAGTCGTGGGATATCCACTTGCCTTTGATCGAATTCTCGTACAATAACAGTTATCACTCAAGCATCAAAGTTGCTCCTTTCGAAGCATTGTACGGGCGTAAATGTAGATCACCGTTGTGTTGGGCTGAGGAAGGTGACACTCAGCTAGCAAAAGGACAAACACCAGACAATGCATTAACGGGACCAGAAATCATACGCGAAACGACCGAGAAGATAATTCAGATTAGGGCCCGACTGCAATCATCACGAGACAGACAAAAGAGCTACGCCGATAAGCGGTGAAATCCCTTGGAATTTAGAGTCGGGGATAGGGTGTTATTAAAGGTCTCTCCCTGGAAAGGGGTGATTCGTTTTGGGAAGCGGAGAAAACTAAACCCTCGATACATTGGACCCTTCGAGATTTTTGCCATAATCGGTCCGGTGGCTTATAGGCTGCAGCTACCCGCTGAGCTCAGCAGTGTACACCCCATGTTCCATGTTTCCAATTTAAAGAAGTGCTTATCCGATGAGACCCTCGTCATTCCACTTGAAGAGATTGAAATCAACGAGAATCTCCTGTTCATCGAGGAACTAGTCGAAATCATGGACAGGGAAGTGAAGCGTACTAAGAAAAGTCGCATTCCGATTGTGAAAGTTCGATGGAACGCGAGACGCGGACCAGAATTCACATGGGAACGCGAAGACCAAATGAAGCAGAAGTACCCTCATCTATTCTCACGTTCTCAAATCTAGCTTTCAAAAGAATTTTGGGACGAAATTCCCTCTAACGGGGGGATGATGTGACAACTAGGAATTCTGATACGCTATAAACACTTAACAAAGAGTGAGATTGTAGTTAAAACTTGAAAACATGTATTGTGATTAAATCAATGACAACAAAATTCCTATACAAGCATTCAAATAGTCAACAAAGATTGGAAACCCTAAAAATCCCGATTTAAGTTCATTTTTGGATTAGGATTTTCTTAATGGGCCTAATGGGCCAATAAGCTTCCAATTTGACTATTTTGGACTTAGAACTCTTAAATGGGCCCTAATTGGACCCATATGCATGAAACTTAATATTTTGGGCCTTATAAGCCTAAAATAAACTAGGTTATATTCAATGGGCCTTATTGGGCCATAACAAATCTAAATAGCCCTAATGGCCCATAAAACTCATTCCTGAATTTATTTTGGGCCGTGAGCCATCTCCAAAGACCAATTGGGCCGAAAATCATTTAAATGGGCCATATTATGGACTTAACCACAAAAAGGCCCAACTTCTTTTCTTCCTTCTACCTCTCTCGGCCCAACCACAAAACATAGGGAGGAAGAGTTGACTTTTTACATGCCACCTCACAATTATATTATGCTCTTCCATGCAACATCTCATATCTCCAAGCAACCATCCTTTCACTCTCTCTTTTCTCCCCTCTGTTTTTTTCTTCTTCGGCCGAGAACACCAAAGAAAGACACACACACTCTCAAAAATCTCTCTCAAACTCATAAGAACTCTCTTCTCCCTTTCATCCAAATTTTCGAAAATTAGAAGTATTCCAAGGAGTTTTTCATTCAAAAATCACTTCTAGTTACAAATCTTGGTTAGTTCTTACTTAAATCCAAAGTTTAACTTCTATACCTCATCAAAAATCATCTTTTAATTCATTCAAATTCATGATCTTGCCTCTTAGAACACATCTAAGCCAAAGATCCTCCAGGAAGCTTGCTAGGCCGAGAATAGCATCAAACTTCTTCCATTCTTCTTCAAAACCGAACCCACAAACTCAAGGTGAGTTCATACCCCTCTCTTTTCGGTTTTCATAAGTTTTATGGGGGAGAATACAAGTAAAATGTGTAGATCTATGTGTATGTGTATGCTATGTATGATTTTATGCATGTATGTGTGATTATATGTGTTTATATGGTAAATATGTAACAAAAAGGGAAGAAATCACGAAATCTATGGCATAAGAAGGGAAACAAACATGATCTAAGTTATATTACACTAAACAAGTCAAGAATATTACCCTCTAAGATTATGATAAACATATTGCAACATAAAACCCATTTTTGGCCTTAAATTGTCAAATAAACAAAAGTTGGGTTGAAAAATTACTGTTCACGGTTTTCTCAAGGACTAAAAGAGTCTAAACATTAAAAATAAGTGTTTTTATGAATATCATACACTTTTAAAGGTTAGAAATGAAATTTATGGCTTAATGGGCCAAATTTTGGGCTTTTCGGCCCAATGAGTCAAAATTGAGAAAAACCACATTTTCAAGGGGCTGAATGATAAATTTCACAAAACAGGAGGTAAAAAGTGTAAACAAAAATATTTCAAGGGTTAAAATGCTTGTCCTTTCCAAAAATGATCAAAAATGTAAAGTTTTTGGAATTTGGGCCAAAATTGTAAAAGTTGCAAAAAGTTTGGACTTTAACCTAGAAACACTTTTCTGGAGGGGCAGAAACTGCCACAGAATAAGCTTTGAGCTAAAAATACCAGTTGAACAAGTCTATGGGTCAAAGTGTCAAGAAAATAGTTTAAGGGCTTAAAATGTCTTTTGTTTGTATAAAGGACTAAAATTGTTATTTTTATTAAAGAAGGGCTGAAAAGGTCAAAACCAACATTTTGAACCAATTATTTTATTGTTAAGATAATTGAATCAGAAATACCAAAAACTACAACTCATGAAAATAGAAAGATGAATATACGTATAAATCCAAAAATCGTTATAAACAAATCGATCGGTCTCGTGTCGATACAAAAATTACAATCGTCCAATCAAACCTTCCAACAATTATACAATACCTAAAACAAGTAAACATTCGAAACTTTGGGCTTAAAAGTTACAATCATGCTTGTTGGGCCTTTGTGATCCATTAACATGATTTTTGGGCCCAAGGGATAATAATAATAAATGTTATTGGGCCTTCTATGACCCAATTTCATATTTTAGGGACCCTCAATGGCTTTAAGTGCTATTGGGCCTTAGTGGCCCATTAGCATTGCTAGTAAGGTCCAAGTAAATCAAATGCGAAATGGGCCAACGTGTCCTTCGTATACCCAACAGCCTAAAATAACTCACGAAAGTAGCAGGACTTTGTATTCCTCTTCTCCTCGTTTGTTAGGCTTATGTGTAATCAAAGTAAACAAATTCAGGTCGTTAATCAATAGTAATCAATGTTGTTTGGATTAAGTGAGTAATAATGGGCGACACCTCTAAGGGTCGTTCGTAGTCTGTGGTTATAATCAAAGTCTCCTGGAAGGAGAGCGAGAGTTTGTGTATAGATCTATACGGGGGTGACTCCCCCACACCTCAGTTGTTCACTACTGTTAGACTCGGCCAGTCTAGGGTGACAAAATCTTAAGATCAATCACGGCGTACGTTAGGTTGCCAAGACAGACGAAATAGTCATTATTATGCATGGTTATAACGACTCACATAATTAATTAATCCAATACCAACCGAGAAATCAAGGAAGAGTAATCAAAATCAGTCGTTGTGATGGTATAGCAATTTGAAAAACAATTCTATTTTATGTTATCGGAAAACATCGAGTTTTTTGAGGGAATCAATACCACTCGCTTGTATTTTTCTATAACTATAATACCAAACTCCCTTTTATACATGTTTTGAAATCATTCATGCATCAACTTATGGATCTTCACACTTTGGTAAACAATTGTCTTTTCAGAAAATATCGGATTTTCTGGGTTTAATAAACTACACAAATCATTTTTATCACAACCCTGCTTATGAACTCACCAACATTTCATATGTTGACATTTTTCAAAATAACTTGTATTCTCAGGTAACAGGTAAGCTGCAGGGTAATATCAAGTATGTTAGGAAGCTATGTTTTGAAAACTCTTAAACAACTTATGTTATGGATGTGTAATATTTAAAACAATGTACTGGATGTGAACAATATCAGTTGTAATGTATTGAGGGATGGTGATGTTTATGTTATGATTCATTTATATCCATTGTGATGATATTCAATTTAAGTCACGCGAGCCCTCGGACGTTTCCGCCGTCTGGTTCGGGGTGTGACACACACTCTATTAGGGTGCTTCTCTTTGACAAAACCCTCTGGTTGAGCCATGTAAACATCCTCAGCTAACTTCCCATTAAGGAAAGCGGTTTTGACATCCATCTGCCATATTTCATAGTCATGAAATGCGGCAATGGCCAGCATCACCCTAGTAGACTTAATCCTCGCAACCGATGAGAAGGTTTCATCATAGTCAACTCTAGGAGTTTGAGTGAAACCATTCGCGACCAATCGCGGCTTATATGTGTGCACATTCCCATCCATGTCGGTCTTCTTCTTGAAGATCCACTTGCACCCGACCGTCTTACGTTCGGGCACATGGTCAACCAAATTCCAAACTTGGTTGTCATACATGCACTGAATCTCGCTGTCCATCGCCTCTTTCCACTTTGCAGACTCCGGGCCTGCCATGGCTTCCTTATAGCTGTTAGGTTCGTCCAAATTCACTAGTGTACTATCACTAATGAACGTATCCCCTTCTATAGTAATATGAAAACCATAAAACTGGGGTTGAAACCTAACTCTATCGGAACGTCTAAGAGGTAAGGATTCGGTAATTGGTTCAACCGAAGTTTCCTCCTCGGGTTGAGCGCCAGCGTTAGAGGTTACTTCATCGCTCGATTCTTGAAGCTCTTCAAGATCGATTTGCCTCCCACTGTCCCCTTGGCTTATGAGTTCTCGGTCTCGGAAAACCCCTCTCCTCGCAACGAAAACAACATTGTCACTCGGTCTATAGAAGAGATATCCAAAGGACTTCTGCGGGTAGCCGATGAAAATACACCGCTCACTACGAGGTTCGAGTTTGTTGTGAGTCTCTCGTCTTACGAAAGCCTCGCAGCCCCAAACCTTGATATGTGCCAACGAGGGAGCCTTCCATGTCCACATCTCGCGAGGTGTTTTGGAAACCTTCTTCGTAGGGACTAAGTTAAGGATATGGGCGGCAGTCTCTAAGGCATACCCTCAGAATGAGATAGGTAGTGAAGCACGACTCATCATGGAACGAACCATGTCCAACAAGGTTTGATTACGCCTCTCAGCTACACCATTCAACTGCGGTGTCCTGGGTGGCATCAATTGCGAAACGATTCTGCATTCCTTTAGATAGTCGTGGAATTCAAGACTTAGGTACTCTCCTCCTCGATCGGATCGAAGCATCTTGATTTTCCATCCCAATTGATTCTCCACTTCTTGTTTAAACTCTTTGAACTTTTCAAAGGTTTCTAACTTGTGCTTGATTAAGTAGATATACCCATATCTACTATAATCATCGGTAAAAGTCACATAGAAGCGGCTTGCATCCCTTGTGGTTGATCTAAAGGGCCCACACACATCGGTGTGTATGAGATCCAATAGACCCTCACCCCTTTCACAAGTCCCAATGTTGGGTGACTTTGTCATCTTTCCAAGTAAACAAGATTCGCACACATCATCGTCCCTAAGGTCGAATGAGTTCAACACTCCATCCTTTTGGAGTTGGGCTATGCGTTTCTTGTTGACATGTCCAAGACGATAATGCCACAACCATGCTTTATCCAAATCATTGGATGAATCAATACACAACACATCATTTCCTAAGTTATCTACAACCATCACAATTTCATATATTCCATTACAAGGCAATGCTTCAAAATAGAAAACACCATTAAGATAAGAATTAATAGAACCCTTTTCATTATAAAATGAATATCTAAAACCTTGTCTATACAAACCATGAAATGAAATGATGTTTTTTGCCATATCAGGCGAATAGCAACAATTATTTAAATCAAATCCTAATCCATTACTGAGCACTAAAGAGTAAACTCTGATCTTGGTAACAGGCGACGATATTCTGTTCCCCATGATCAAATTTATCTTCCCATGCTCCACATCCCTATCTCTTCTTAGGTCCTGCATATCAGAACAAATGTGAAAACCACATCCTGTATCAAGTACCCAAGAAATAAAATGTTATGAATCATTAGATTTAATTGTGTAAATACATGCGTAAGATGGCTTGATCTTACCATCCTTGATGGCTTGCAGATATTCTTTGCAGCTTCTCTTCCAATGCCTTATCTTGTGGCAGTGGTGGCACTCTGCCTCCTTCGGGTTAGAGTTGGGTTTAGCAGAACCAACTTTGGTTCCACTAGAAGAGGTGTCATCTTGGAACTTTCTCTTGTGGTGGCCCTTTGAGGGAGCCTTCCTCTTCTTACCCTTCCCTTGACCAAGGCTTGTTTATGCACTCTAAAATGCATGTAAACATAAAACAACCTTTGTCTTTTTAATACAACTTTAAGTGACAAAAATGCATGTAAGTTTTTGTCACATAAAATAACAATTATAAAGTTGTCAAAGAAAATATGTATGAACTAGTTTTTATACAAAAAAAACTTATCCATATTCTCCAAAAACTAAGATTTCCATAAATCAAAAAATCTAACCAAACTTGCAAGGTGGCTCTGATACCAATTGTTGGGTTTTATTTAAAACTTAGTTTCAAAAACTACAAATAATGGTAAACGGAAGACTTGAGTTTTATAAATAACATAAAATCTTATCACCCACCAATAATCATCTTGCAAGTAATAGAAAGATTTATAACACAACCACACAAGGAAGAAGTGGTAACAAACTTTGAAGAACTTTGATTCCTCTAGGGGAGGATTGGAAGTTGATGGAGTGAGGATAAACCCTTAAGACACCGAAAATGTTCCAACTTGATGTAATGCAGTTACAACTCTTAAGCTGTAAGTCAAAACAAGATGATGAATTAAACAGAGGATGCAAGCAACAAATATCTTCAAGATACAAGACTTGAGAGTATATGGAGAAGGGAGAAGAAGCTCTCGGCTTTTGTAACGACCCAATTTTCAAAAGAAAATTTTCATTTTTAAATAGTCAACCATTTCTAATAAACCACAAAAATCTCAAGAACAATTGTTTTCAAATTCATAATATTAACAAATATTATTTTAAATATCAGAGTATCCTCATAAAATCAAATGTCGGAGAGTGCATGTCGCGCCACCAAGCCTTGACCTTGCCCTTAGGCTTAGAAGTACCTGAAACAAATCCACAAACTGTAAGCTAATGGTTAGTGAGTTCCCTAGAGCATACCTCACACAATCCACATAATCACATAATCCATATTAGCTATAGAAGCTACATAAACCATATAAGCCATGCATACAACATATAAGGATGTCGTGGGCTACCCCAAGGGTCTTACTCCAGGATGCCATGGGTTCCCCACATGGTCTTACACCTAAGTGCCATGGGCTCCACCCATGGTCTTTAATAGGAAAGCCATGGGTTGTCCACATGGTCTTACATCCAAGTGTCATGGGCTCTCCCATGGTCTTTAATAGGAAATCTATGGGCTTTCCACATGGTTTTACATCTAAGTGCCATGAACTCTCCCATGGTCTTCCATACAAGCATACCACATATACAACTAACGTACCTCCTACCACATAACCAGCTAACATGCCACATAATACTACTTCAACTAGTGTACCACATATCATAAAATGGGCTGGACTTGGTGCCTTTGACCCATTGGTATGGTGAGGAGACTCTCAAAAATGTTGAACTAATAAGGTAGGATCAAATAAGTCCCATCGCGCAGCTCCAACTCAACTGCCTATAACCATTATGTGATTAACTTGTCAGAATCCCGAAATACCATAATTACCTTCAAAATCAAACTTGGTCAACCCTGGTCAAAGTCCAAGTCAACAGTCAATGTCAATAGTCCGTGTTGACCCCAACTCGTCGAATGCATCTAGCGACTCGTCAAGTTCCTTCAGAGTCCAGAAAACTAGGACAAACCCTAGCCAACTCGCCGAGTTGTCTCATCAACTCGACGAGTTCACTCAATATCCAATAGACGGGGAAACCCGATTCGACTCGTCGAGTTGCCATGGCAACTCGTCGAGTTTTCCCCCTGTTTGCTTATTCGGCTAATACGTTTATTGCAGGGGCTCTAGGGCTTAGATCTGAATTCTAAAGGTGTCTACAAGGATAAAATTTCCAACTTTATCTTCTAGAACCACTCTGAATGCTCTGAAGCCCTTAACAATGGTTGGAAAGCTCAAAAGCTTAGCCATGTGGTTCAGACTCTAGGGATCTGGAATCGCTCCTTTCCAAAAGAGGTTCTAATCCTCAAAACGTTCCAAAGGATGAGGTGTGACAACCCAAAATTTCTATTTTGTACAACCATTCAATTCAATAGAAGTCAAAACAGTTTCTTCTAACTTTCAAGCTTTTTGGAATAAGTTTGAGTGTTTTGAAGTTAGTGCTTCAGGAGATAATAGGAGAGAGGATGCCTTAGGGTTTATTGTGCATCAATAAAGTTCCAAAAACTTCAGGAGTTTGGAGTTTACGGCCCAAATGGTATTAGGGCCGTAAACCCTAATGACTATATAAGTGACACTTAGTTTATTTTTATCTTTTTTTCACACTTCCAAGTCTAGAACCAATTCTCTCTCAAGTATCATCCAAAGTTCTTCAAAAATCTTCAAGAAAGTAAGTGTTTTCTTCCTTGTTTAGTTGATATCTACCCTAATCTAGTGATCTTACCTGATTTCATCCATGAAATCATTCCATTTGTGTAGATCTTCAAGTGTTCTTAGTTTCACCAAGAACACCAAGAACACACACTAGTGTTCTTGGACTTCTAGCACCTTTTCAAGCTTCTACATAGTAAGTACTCTTACCATGACTTGTTATAAGACTTTTTACGCTTCTAAAACATCTAGAAATCACAAGGAAACACTAGATCAAAGGTGTTTACGGTCCAAGATGTTCTTGGACCGTAAACCCTAAAAAAGGGGCCAAAGTGTGCCCTAGTCCCTTAGCATGCCTTGGAAACTAGTCTAGATCCCATCCTTGATGTGCTTAGGACTTAAAACATCAAAAAGACCATAAACCATATGGGTTTACGGCCGTAAACACATGGAGAAGTGGTCCATGGGCCGTAAACTCCATTTAGGAGTGAAATGATGCCACAAACACTTCCTAAGGCTTATACTTGAAGTAGGATGCTTCCTTATGCATTGAAAAGCTTCAAAACACAAAATGGTAGAAGTGCCATGAGTTTACGGTTGTAAACTCATGGGTTTACGACCGTAAACTCCAAAGGAGTTGGTCACAAAACCGTAAACTCCAATAGAGGGTCCCCTTGAACCCTAAACTCAATAGCCAAGTCCTACAACCCTTAGATGCAATCCTTAGGACTTATAGCACTTAAATCAAGTGTTTTACATGTCTTAGGATGTCTTAACTTGGTTAATTAGTTGTTTTATAACTAATTGGATACATATATGTGTCTTTAGATGTTAACTAGGATCTTTGTGTGTGCTCAAGTCTTCACTTGACACTTAGCATCCTATATCAATCCTTTCATCCACACCACTCACTACAGGTGAGTTCATACCCCTTAATTAACCTTTTGAATGTTTTTAAATGTTTTTATGGGGGGAATACAAATTAAATTCTTATAGTCATTATATCAATCACATGTGCTTAATGACTACCAAACAAGTGGATATCTTACTTTTCAAACTGTTTTACAAACCCTTTTACATATCAAATACTTTTATCAAACTCTTTTACATGTCAATTCCTTTTAGTAAATCCTTTTCATGTCAATTACTTTTACTTAAACTCTTTTACACTTATATTTTGTTAAATGTGTATCTTTATAGATATAGTTATATAAGTAGGATTGAAAGGACTTAGGACTGATAACTCACCTTACCTCATGTTCCTCGTTTGGTTGTGGACTTAGGGTATCGGTTATTTGTTCGAAGGTCGTTTGAATCCTAGTTATATATTATGTATATGTATATAGATATAAAAGTTCCTTCTTTCTATTCAAAACCATTAGGTAGCAAAGGCATACATACATGTTTATACATTCAAGTCATATTACTAGTAAACTACGATATGCGTAGTTTAGGAAGTTACTAATACTATTACTAGACCAATGAATCATACAATGAGTCAGTTCATACATGAGTCAATACTTGTTAGATAAAGAGAGAACACACAATACAACTAGTACACACAATACATTACAATACTTGCTAGATAGAGAGAGAACACACAATACAGCTAGTACACACAGTACATTACAATACATGATAGACAGAGAGAGAACACACAATACAGCTAGTACACACAGTACATTACAATACAGGCTAGACAGAGAGAGAACACACAATACTGCTAGCACATACATTACATATACATTACTTCAGTTATGTGAGCCACGTAACGGGGCATGACACCACCTGTCATGACCGTTTTGTATCCAGAATCTCCTTAAATGGAGAGCGTATGAGTTTGTGTATAGATCTATACTGGATTGACTATCCTACACCTTGTTGCTCGCTATAGTGGGACTTGCAAGTCTACGGGTGCCAAACGTCATTTCTTACGATGTCTTACATTGTCGTTTTTTTATGAGTCGGTAGCAGGGTACAGGCCGATCACATGGTACTTTAAACAATAATTGGTTTAAGGTAGTTAGTACAGCAGTAGTTACTTAATACAACACTACAGTACTATTTCATTTTCCCATTACATTCACTTTGTGAACATTCACACAATGCACTTTAATGTAAAAACTATATTTTTGGTTAATGATAGTCAGATTTCGGAAAATATATACTCTTACAAGAGACACACACACAGACACTAGATGCCTTGGTAGAAGGCTACTTTTAGTAGGAAACATAGGGTTTTCTAGGAGAGTTCAAAACGTCTTACAAAACATTTTACAAAACATCTTACAAATACTTTCGTACAAATACAGACACTAATATACTTATGATCTCACCAGCTTTAAAGCTGATACTCGCTTTCAAAATAACTTGTATTCTCAGGTCACTAGTAGACAGGTACCGGAGCCAGGTTTTGAGAAGATGGAGCTCGTTCAAGACTCATCTTTCATTTTGAATTATATTTTGGTGTCTATTAAATTTGGCAAGACATACTTGTATTAAAATTATTTTATTAATGAAATAGATGATGTTGTTGCTTGTTTACTACTATTCATTGTTGTGATACTGTACATGACGTCCTCCGCCCCAGAACGTTTCCGCCGTTCTTGGTTTTGGGGTGTGACAGATTGGTATCAGAGCATTGTTTATAGTGAATTGAGTATATCAACCCATAAAAGATATACAGACTATAAATACAATAGGGATTAAAATACTCTGATAAAAGAGTTTATACATTTAAATAATAAAATATTTAATTAAGTATACATGCCTACATTCATACTAAAATCAGTGTCACTAGGACAGAACAAAAGTATTACGATTGTTGGGCAGCACAAGTAGACTTAGAGACATATAGTCAAAACTGGGAAGATATAGCCTGGTCAACTATATTATCTGAGGGTTGACTAGCATGTACCTAAGTGTGGTTGTGAGGTTGCAACAAGTCTAAAAACTTACCCACAATACCACAATGAGAAAAATAGAACATAAACCTAAAATATTATAGGAGTATTTTGTGTGTTACTATAAACTACTTATGTGCTAGATTCTTATATCCCTTTTCTCGCATAGATAACATGGCTGGATTCCATCCCCATGGCAACTTGTACTTCCCTAACCAAGGTAACGATGGAGGGTTTGAAGTAGAGCTAGAAAATGATCACCCAATCCCTATGGATGGCCACTAGGCTGAAGGCTTTGGAGATGGTTTTGACTCCGAGCCTGAAGTTGAGAACCTACCCCCGATGGCTCTTGTCCCAAATCCTAACCCTCGTCCGGCTTTTCAAGGCCCGACGCCTCCATGGGTGGAAAGCTTGGAAACATGGAGCCAAGGGCAAGATCAGCCCATGCCATTTAATGGAGACCGAAGCTTTTATGACCTGAGCGAAGGGGGCTCAGCAGACAGAGTCTTGCCAATCCTGGTCCGCAGAGTGGCCCGAAATAAGATTCAAGGTAGGACAACTCTCCATAAAATCATGGAAGTTGTCACCAATGCGAGAATGCATACCCTCCGCACCATTCGTCTGGAAGATGCTTGTGACAGATCTAGACTAGACCATGAGACCCTGCAGCAAGAGCTAGCTGAAACTCGAGCTGAAGTCATAGAGCTCTGACTACGCCAAAGGGTGTACGAAAGATACTTACTTGATATGGAGCGTCAGCTGGCTGAACTGAGGGTTCACCCAAGGGATAATCATCCCCAGTAGGAGATATTCTACCTTTCTCTCCTGGGTAGAAAGAATAGTCTTCCTATCTATGCTCCAAGTAGCACTTTTCTATGTAACTAACTTTGTAATGTAAGGGCTTTCTAGTTAGGCCAGTATGCCGTCAAAAGTTTTGTTACTTCGTATAAGATGTAAGACCTACTCCAAGGTCATTTTTCCCAAGCATATTACATCTTAAATATCAATGATTTTGAAAGTCGGCAAATTTTTATGTCAATCATTGTTCAAATACTTCCGTTTTGCTGTCATTAGTATTCTATCTGAAACGTACTCTAGTCAAATTTTTGAGATGTGGTAATTTAGCTCAGAGATCACTTCCAATCCTTGTCAAAGGTTGGATAGCAATCCTCTTATAACCATTCTATGAACTTACTTCTACTCGTTACTAGGACTGCATCATAGGGATGTAGGTCAAAAACCCCGAGAACTTACTCCTACTCTTTATATGAATAGTCGAAATGCATCTAGGTTCAACCATAATCACTCACGAAATCATTTTCCTTTCCATAACAGAATCATGTCGTCACCCAGAAATAACAAGCCGAGCAACGAAACCCCTATCCTTCACATCGATGCCGCTACTTTCCAAGCCGCGGTATCAGCTGCCGTGGCAGCTGTCCTTGCAAACCTCAGCGCTAACAACGCAAGCAAGGCTGACAAAGGGGTGGACGAATCCAATCGTTGTATCAATCCGGGAAACCATCAAATGATAACAGCCACAGACTTGCAAAGCAGTAAAACCGAGAAAAGAAAACGAAAGCGCCAAGCTCAAAAGGAGCGCAAGCGATCCCAAAGACTTGCCATACAACAGAAACAAGTGGCAACCCCTGCCATCCCAGTACCGATCAGACCATAAGAGGGAAAGCTTCCAAAGTGTGCCAAGTGTAGCTTTCATCATAATGGGGCTTGCCATGAAATGTAATGCCGCAATTGCCACAAAATAGGGCACCATGGTTCGTAACTGTGGAGCACCGGCACGACCCATCACTCCAGTCCCTGACATCGAAGTCAGCCAGGCTTGCTATGGTGGCGGTAAAATCGGACACCTTAAGAGGAATTGTTCGAAAAGGAGGAGCAGCGAAAGCAACCGTGTCCACATAACTCTGACCCGATACATCACTCCCACCACCAATGCAGGTGCAAACTAGATATGTCACCTATGTGGTGAGATAGGACACCTCGAGGACAATTGCCCAATAACAAAGAACTCCGGTGCAGACGGGAAGATACTAAGGATCACAGCCGCAGGAGAGACTACTCCGGACCCACGTTGAAATACTAGGGCGTTTCGTAATAGTAGACTTATAAACTGTTAAAAACTAGTGCAACTCGAGTCTTATCTTTTTGGCGAGACCCCGTCAGTCAAGGGACTCTCGTGCTGCGTATACTTGCTTTTGTAGTATACCCTGTTCGCAGCAGTAGTCTTATAGATAAATCTAAAATACTCAAACTCTGTAGAAGTTGCACTGTGATGTTTTGAAACACTTTTATTATCCAGTCTAACGCCTTTTATTCCGAGTAGTCCGACATTAACGTTTAACTTCAGTAAATTCGATCCTCTCAATGCCAGTTTCATGCATAGATTCTTTTCTCCGAAATCGCCTTTCTAGCGAAGCCATCATTCCAGAACTCCGAGGTACTCATGCAGAGAGTACCTTATGTCTCGTATCCTTCCCGAAGATACTTCAGCAAAACTCCCCGGAGTACCACTCGTACAGTACGTCAAGTTCAACCCGAAGACCCATATGGTTGATCTATCGCTGAAGAAGGTATACGCAAGGGTGGTATATAATCAAGGTTCTACAGGCTTAGAATTGGTAATTCCGCTTCAACTTCTTTTTCTTGTTTGGATGTGGGCTTGAAGAAGAATTATTTATTCGACTGCCTTTTCAGTCTTAATTATATACGACTCGTATAAACAAAACTGTGATTGATGAACCAAATATGACTTTTGATATGAACTTTAGGACGGAGATTGCCCAAGACTACGAGTGATGGTACTGCCATGCGGATAAACTTAGAATCCAATCAAATGCCCTTCTCACCGATCGAGTTAATAGATCCAGATAGAACAGAAAACTCCCAGGATTACCTCCGCAACGTCAAGTCGAGTTCAGAATCGACTTAGTTCCAGGGGCTACCCCAGTAGCCAAATCGCCCTATCGCCTAAAACCTGCAGAGATGCAAGGACTGTCCTGTAAACTTAACGAACTGCTCAGCAAGGGCTTTATAAGACCAAGCTTCTCACCCTGGGGAGCTCCAGTCTTATTCGTCAAGAGGACAGCCTTTCGAACTCGTTACGGATGCAACGGGTTTGGAGTAGTACCATTCAGATTGACTAATGCGCCCGAAGTATTCATGAAGTTAATGAATAGGGTATGCCATCCTTACTTGGATCAGTAGTCATCGTCTTCTTAGATGACACACTTATCTACTCTCGTAGTAAGGAAGAGCATAGTAAGCATCTACGTCAGGATCAGATAAGATATATATAGGTCTTAAAAAGCTATACTTGTGGCCTATCATAAAAGCAGAGATACTACCTTCGTGAGTAAATGTCCTACTTGCGTCAAGGTCGAGGTCGAATACCAGAAACCCTCAGGACTACTACTGTGACAACCGTCAAAATTCGAGTCGGTTCTAGATCTGAATAAACTTAGTTGCACGTATAGGCACGACACATACTAGACTTAGTAACTAGAAGTTAAGATATAACCTATTAGAAACTTGGAAACAATTAGAAACAATGGATAATGTGCTTAGATTTCACATTGATATGTGAATTCTACTACTACTTAACTGTAGTGACTATCTATATTTGGGTCACTTTTTGACTCGAACACCTTTTCATGAATCATATACACACATCATGCACTTGACCTAGTAGTAGAAATTAGGTCAAAGTCTCATAGAAACTTAAGTCAAAGTCAAAGACTAGGACTAGTATACTTGATTCCTCAATTTCGCTTGAATCTCGGAATCACTACATAGAGTGCCAATAAACCGGTAAAAATAAATTAGAAGCATTATTTCTAACTTGAATAAGAGTTAGAAAACCCAAAAATAATTTCAAGTCTCAAAAATTTAATTAATTTTGATATCCAAAGACTTACATACTCTCAAAAACCCTAAATGCCCTAAAAACTCACATTTATAAACTTTAACCTTAAAAATTCTATAAAAATAATTATGAAACTTATAATATGATCTTATAATAATTAAAATCATGAAAATGCATTTAAGGAAAATAAAGTCATTAACAATTGCCCTAAATTTATAAGTCAAAAATCAATGTTTCATGAGCAAAAACTTGGTTAGGGTGTATATTTTATAAAAAGTTTGATATTTTTATAAAAGAATTGAATTTTTTTTATAAAATTAAAAGAGAGGGAGGGCATTTTACACTCAAAACCGTCCACCCTCTTCCCAAGATGCTTCCCCTCTTCCCAAAACACATAATCACTCCTCTCTCACACTCCATCTCCTTCACTTCTCTCTCTCTCTCTCTCTCTCTCTCTACACTCTCTCTCACACTCCACCATTTACCACACTCAAACTCTCTTTTTCCCTCTCTAAAACGACGAAAATCTCCAGCCAAGAACATCTCTTAACCTTCAAATCTTCATCTTCTAGGGTTGTTCTTCATGGTAATCACGAAAATCCTTCAGTCTCCTTCACTTTTCTTTCTAGTTTTAAAGGTTTTTCTTGCATTTCCTTGTTCTTCTACACCATTCTCTTAGAAAATTTGTGTGAATGTTCATTCACTTCAGTTTTGATGATGATGGTGGTAGGATTTCATCCAAAAACAACATGCATGTTGAAAATGGTGAAATCCAAGGACCTAAACCTAAGTCAAGATCATGAAAATGCACTTTTCTACAAGTTTTGGTGTAAAATCACCACATGCACTCTAAGTTTTCTTTCAAAAACGATTTTTGAATATTTCAAACTCATGAATGGTCTTCAAACAAACATGCATGTGATGATCTTCAAGCTTAGATGCTAGATCATCAAAGTATGTTGTTAAAAGCTTTCAAAGATGTTCATGAAGGATTTATTTCCAAATAAATATCTAAAACTCCTTTTCTGACCAAATCCGATTTGTCCCAGATTCCCATCAACAAAATAAGATGCTCTGTAAATTTCCAGAAGATAATTCATTTATCTCGAATTACTATAATTAATGCAAGAAAATAGGGCAATAAATCATATAAAATACTTTCTGGGGTCTATAAATCCTAGTTACATTCGCGGATGACCCCTATGATAAATAATGATCCCTCAATAAGTTTCATCGATTTTTGCTACTGTTTCATATGGTTTTGAATTTTCTTTTTGTTTGGCTCCAATAAATCATAAAAGCACTTTAGAAAATCTTAAAATGAGATATAACAATTTTCGCAGTTAATACCAGAGGCATAAGACTCATAAAAATATTTTCAGAATTTTTCATAATGCATTCCTATTTTTCCCCGATTTTTGTATTTATAATGGCCTAAAAATAGAAAAAATAGTTCTGCTCACCCAAAATTCATGAAAATTTACCAGAACACTTTTTAGTACATTAGGAGGCTACATAAAAATTGTGATGATTTGTCTCTTATGTATACTATTTTTCTCCTATTTTCTAAGATTAAATACACTTGAATACACAAAATCGGATTTCAGTATATAAAAACCACATTTGGTATTTTTCCCAGATTATTTACTCTGTAAATGAAGTGTACAAAAATTTTGGTAATTTACTTTAACTGTTTAATAATTATTCTCCAATTAATGATTATTTAAGAGGATAAAACAAAGAAAAATAGAAAGACTAACTGAAAAATATATTTTATATTTTTAACAGCTTCTACATGTATAATAAAAGTGTTACAAAAATTTTGGGTAATTTTGGAAACTGTTTTCTATTTATCCCCATTTTTATTAGAATAAATGCATAAAAATCATAAAATTGGGTTAAACAGTTTAGAAACCCCTTTTTATATTTTTCCCAGCTTAAGTATGTGTAATGACATTGTTATAAAAAGTTTGGGGTATTTTCATAAATGATTTCTATTTTTCATGAATTTGTATCTATATAGAGAATTAAATATGTGAAAAACGGTTATACTTATTCATAATCCATGAAAATTTATCTCGAAGTCTTTTAGTACATTTAGAACCAAAATCTGATGTTTGGTAATTTTTATTAACTGTTTAGTATTTTTCATGATTTTATGGTTATTCAAGAAACTAAAATCGTGAAAAATAGTCAGACAAATCAAAAATTCAAGAAAATTTATCTTAAGGTCTTTGAATTCAATTAAAACTTAAATGCAAAGTTTGGGAAAGTTTAGAACTAAATTGATTTAGTTTTGAATATTTAATCATTGGAACACCTCTAAAATGTTAAATATTAACATTTCAATAATGGAAATTTTCCACTTAAATTGTTATATAACAATTGATTCTTTGAAACTTAATTTCCACAGAAAAATGTTTGTAACTTATCAATATTAAATTTTGACACATTATTGGCATAATTCTATTGTAGTAGTAAGTATACTAGTGTTAGATTTCGATTAGAGACTCACTAGCGAATACCATTATTGTAGGAATCGGTAGTGGTACACGTGGAACGTAGTTCAAGGCACCATGTGCATCATCTAAATGCATTGTGAGTATTCACGCACTCCCCTATTTTCAGTTTTTATGTTTTAGGGTGGAAAAGCATGTCTCGAAAAACTATTATTTGAATGTTGTATTTAAATTGATTTGTATCAAACATGATTGCTATTTTATTGCTATGTATCTCTATGTATGTCTATGCAACACGGAACATGAGAACTTATCGTACTAAGGCCCTTCCCTTATCTCTAACCATTAACTCTTTGAGCCAATGGTCATTATGGATAGCGCTATTAGGAATTGACAACTCCTCACTCGCCCTATTGTTGGAGTGCATGATACCATATTCATCTATGGAACGATAAGCATAGATCTTGATAGGGCTTCAGTCATAGGTTTGGTTGAGACTCATTGTTTGCTCATACACATACAAACTCGTTTCTCGTTATAACAATAAGCTTGTTATTAATTATAGCAATAAACTTTGTTTCTCATTACAACAACAAACTTTTATTACTGAAAACTTATATACATGTTTTAGCAATGAAATTGTTTGCTCCTTGTAGCAACAAAATTGATTGCTCATTTTAGCAATGAAACTTGTTTACTCGTTTGAGTAACGAACTTTATCTTCCATGAGAATATGAATGTTGCATCTTATTTGGGCAACATACTTTATCTCTCATGATGACAAAGAACTTTGTTTTTACAAACTTATTTACTCATTTTAACAATATACTTTTATTATTGGAAACTTTTATCAAAACTTTGATTTCAATTCATGGAACCAATATTATTTTGTTTATCTGTGAGTACTCACCAACTATTTTTATAGTTGACGCTCGTTTTACATGCTTTTTCAGGAATCATCGAGTAAGTGGCACTTAGGGACACTTCACTTTTAGGAGCATTCGCATGTGTTGTATTTCAATTTACATTGTAATTTCTTTTAAAAGTTGTTCAAACCCATTGTAAAATTGTAATGATTTTTAATACTATAGTTGGTGTTGTCTTTTAACTTTTGCTATGAAACCCTTTATACTGCCACGCCTCGTGTTTCCGCTTTAGCGGGGTGTGACAGAAAATGGTATCAAAGCCGAAGGTTATAGAGAATACCGGTTTTCCTTTGGAAAACCACAACTATAGCCAAAAAAAAATTTATAAACGTTTTTAAAATATAGAACATACTACTGGTATAACTAATTCGAGTACGCATTATTGGACTTTAATTAAGTATAGCCTGGCCAACTATGCTTAATTAAGGAAACTTAATGTGAGGCTTGAAACGGTTATAGTAGAATTATGTTCAAAACGTTTTTCAACTTAAACTTTTGAAAAACAAAATTTTTCGGTGTGCGTACGGGTATTGCATATTATAGGCATTCATCTACATACACTTAGAAACTAAGTGCACTTTTATAAAAATGCCTTTATTTAGAAATATTCATGTCCCTTATCAAGTGATAGGTTAACCACTTAGGTTATATCACTAGCCACTCTAGGAGCAATGCACATAGTACTACGAATGAGTATTCCTCAGTAGCTATTGACTTTAGATATAAAGTTAGTAGCTAGATATACACTAGTAATAATCATAAGTCGAAACCTATACCAATTATTCCTCAATACCTCTTCATGATCTTCGTACTAGAGGTACAACTAGGAAAAAAGCGTTTCGATACCGACACGAATGATAATTGGAGCATCGTGTAAGGAGGTAGATGATTCGCCACTAAGTAATCACTTGGATATCATTGGCGGGCATTCCGGATTTGACTCACAAGGAGACACAGAGGTTTAACCTTTATGTGAGATCTTATTTCTACGCTACGATTTAGCTCTAGGTTGTGTCCACCTCGAGGTTAAAACTTAACATAGGATATCCCTTTGACCTCTATAAAAGGTCGTCGACTGCATTGACACCATAAAATGTTTTTCAAACAATTTTTCTTCTCCTTTATCTTGGGGAAAAAGACATCGGTACTCCCCTTATACCCGCCTTAGTATTTAGGTACGATCAACTACACTAACATACTTTCTTCTTACTTCTTAATCTTCCATCGAAAAATTATTTCGCTTCATCGGTTTTATTTATCATCGATAAAATATTTTATAACCACTTCAGTCAACTTAGTAGACATTTCCTAACAATGTAAGCCATATTCTCGCTAAAAATTTTTTTTTTGACAACTTGCTTTAATTTAACACTTTTCTTCAAAACTCAATTTAACCAATATTGGTTTTAACATTGCTATTTCAATTTCATTTCAATCCATTTCAATGGATAGATGTGCTTTTAAGGGCATATAAACCATTTTAAACCTTGCTTACCATTTTGACACGTTTTCGAAAAACTTAGAAACATTTTCTTTTATAAAAGTGTTTAAACTCTATGCTATAAAACTTAAACATATAACATTGAAGTCCTATTATATGAAAAAGCATCCTCGGATTTTCCAAACCACTTTTGCTTTGACACATTTAACCGCTTTCTCATTTAGACATTGTAATTTACTTTAATGTGTTTTCTCGAAAACACAACATGATATTTATGCAAATGTCTACTTCAAACATGTTTATAAGACATATCTAACGCTTGTAATTCAAAACATACCTTATTTGTGTACTTTGCTTCAATATAGTTTTATAATCTATAAAGATTCTAAAATATAAAGCATTGCAAAACTTAGTGTTCACTTTTAAAGTTCCAGTGGCGCACATTCGACAATGCACAATTCAAAAAGGTCAAAACTGTCAGATTTTCAATTACAAGTTTTAGTGTTTCTTCTTTTTCACAAATGGAGTTTAACTTTATAGATAACTTGTGAATTTTTAGCAAAACTTAGAAAACACTTTAGAACTTCTACATTTCTATTTAGTCATCAATATACATCAAATATTGAAGTTTGAAATATATCTCAACGTGGTTTTAAATCTACCTATAGGTATTGTTCTTATAATTTTAACAATAACAATCATTGTCGCTGCTACCTTCCTTTTTCTTTCCCCCAAACTTTATTTCTCGCTCTCCTTCTGATTTTAGATCTCGCACGCCATAATATTAACATAATACATTGTCTAACTTTGTTTCTATCTATTTTGATTCTCTTGGTACCATGTTCGTACACATATAGACTAGAAGTCTACCCTTTCGTTTTGAGCGATTAATACGTGTATAGTTGTGAGTCATAATTTCGATTTAGTCAACTTTGATATATTCAATTATGCCTTTTTCCATATACATCTTGTTTTTATTTTGAAATCTACAATAAACAAGTAATCCTTATTTACATTTGCTCTTTCATTCTAAATTTGGAAACTTAATTTAAAATGAAAGTTTCATTGTATTTTTCGTTATAAGTAATACACAAAATGAATACCTTTATGCTTATAATTTTTCTATATCCGAAAAATATATGTGGAGGATATGTATCCTTATGTTTCTTCTTTTCTTTAAATACATCAAAAGTTTTGAATTTTACGATTATCTATTCTCTAAATGATTGTTTTTGTAGAAACACTAAACTATGAATGCACTATATAAGGAAAAATACAATGAAACTTGCAATTTTCAGTGATTGACATTTTTTTTATACCTTTCTTAAAATAGTATTCTACTTTGCAATTTTCAGTGAGTTCCTAACTCTTAAACTTTTTTTTTTCATAAGTATTCCGACTCATCTTAAACTTGTATTTGTCCCGACTTAGACAATTAGTCAATTTATACAAAAAGCATAATATCAATATTTCTATAAAAAAAATTCCCTTAATGACGACTTAAACATTTAACTTTAAATTATCTTTTTTTTACTACTTCGTTTGATCGCCACACATATATCTTCATTATCTTGGAATTATTACACATTTTGATAATAATGAGATTAGTTATCATTTCTAAACACACATTTTGATAACAGTGAGATTTCTATCACTTCTAAACACTTAAAATGCTATCCACACAATGTAATTTAAAATATCATAAACTTTCATCGCTTCCATTTGCAACAATGACTCTCTAAATATATTTATTCTTCGAATAAGGTTTTATTATTGTAAGAGTAACTGTAGTAGTAATTATAGCCTCGGAGATCCTCAGTAATTTCGTAATTTATTTTGTAGACGACACTTAAATAGCCTTCACATTTGAGATGTACCAAAACTTCGTTGCCTACCCTTAGTACGTATATTTAGGAACTTACCCTCGATCGCTTCTCTTTTATTTGTGCTACCCCTTCTTATTTTGGAATATATCTTTTCCAGATTTAGTAGCCAACCCGGAAGTGAACAAATTGTTCATAATCTCTTCTTTATTAGGCGGCGAATTTACACTTAGTGCTAATTTAGAATGCAACTTAAGGATCAATGCGGATTTAACGCTCAGTGTAGTTCGTGCTTCTGCATAACTTGTACCGCTCTCTTAATTCAGATAATATATAACTAGATGATCTTTTTTTCGACTACGTCGCCGTGGTTGGATCAAGATTCCATGAATCAAATTTTCCATAATCTAGAAGAAAGAACTCGAATTAAGGAAACATTAATTTGACTATAGCTAATGAATTGGGTTCTCCTTTGAGGAAATAAACCCAAAATAATCAAAGAACACTTCAAGTCACCACCTCTCCAGCTATATAATTGTATTCGATTGAGTTCTAATAGAATACGTCATGAATTGAATTTCGGGACGAAATTCTTTCAACCGGGGGAAAATATGACAACCGTCAAAATTCGAGTCGGTTCTAGATTTGAATAAACTTAGTTGCACGTATAGGCACGACACATACTAGACTTAGTAACTAGAAGTTAAGATATAACCTATTAGAAACTTGGAAACAATTAGAAACAATGGATAGTGTGCTTAGATTTCACATTGATATGTGAATTCTACTACTACTTAACTGTAGTGACTATCTATATTTGGGTCACTTTTTGACTCGAACACCTTTTCATGAATCATATACACACATCATGCACTTGACCTAGTAGTAGAAATTAGGTCAAAGTCTCATAGAAACTTAAGTCAAAGTCAAAGACTAGGACTAGTATACTTGATTCCTCAATTTCGCTTGAATCACGGAATCACTACATAGAGTGCCAATAAACCGGTAAAAATAAATTACAAGCATTATTTCTAACTTGAATAAGAGTTAGAAAACCCAAAAATAATTTGAAGTCTCAAAAATTTAATTAATTTTGATATCCAAAGACTTACATACTCTCAAAAACCCTAAATGCCCTAAAAACTCACATTTATAAACTTTAACCTTAAAAATTCTATAAAAATAATTATGAAACTTATAATATCATCTTATAATAATTAAAATTATGAAAATGCATTTAAGGAAAATAAAATTTAAGTCATTAACAATTGCCCTAAATTTATAAGTAAAAAATCAAGGTTTCATGAGCAAAAACTTGGGTAGGGTGTATATTTTATAAAAAGTTTGATATTTTTATAAAAGAATTGAATTTTTTTATAAAATTAAAAGAGAGGGAGGGCATTTTACACTCAAAACCGTCCACCCTCTTCCCAAGATGCTTCCCCTCTTCCCAAAACACATAATCACTCCTCTCTGACACTCCATTTCCTTCACTTCTCTCTCTCTCTCTACACTCTCTCTCACACTCCACCATTTACCACACTCAAACTCTCTTTTTCCCTCTCTAAAACCACGAAATTCTCCAGCCAAGAACATCTCTTAACCTTCAAATCTTCATCTTCTAGGGTTGTTCTTCATGGTAATCACGAAAATCCTTCAATCTCCTTCACTTTTCTTTCTAGTTTTAAAGGTTTTTCTTGTATTTCCTTGTTCTTCTACACCATTCTCTTAGAAAATTTGTGTGAATGTTCATTCACTTCAGTTTTGATGATGATGGTGGTAGGATTTCATCCAAAAACAACATTCATGTTGAAAATGGTGAAATCCAAGGACCTAAACCTAAGTCAAGATCATGAAAATGCACTTTTCTACAAGTTTTGGTGTAAAATCACCACATGCACTCTAAGTTTTCTTTCAAAAACGATTTTTGAATATTTTAAACTCATGAATGGTCTTCAAACAAACATGCATGTGATGATCTTCAAGCTTAGATGCTAGATCATCAAAGTATGTTGTTAAAAGCTTTCAAAGATGTTCATGAAGGATTTATTTCCAAATAAATATCTAAAACTCCTTTTCTGACCAAATCCGATTTGTCCCAGATTCCCATCAACAAAATAAGATGCTCTGTAAATTTCCAGAAGATAATTCATTTATCTCGAATTACTATAATTAATGCAAGAAAATAGGGCAATAAATCATATAAAATACTTTCTGGGGTCTATAAATCCTAGTTACATTCGCGGATGACCCCTATGATAAATAATGATCCCTCAATAAGTTTCATCGATTTTTGCTACTGTTTCATATGGTTTTGAATTTTCTTTTTGTTTGGCTCCAATAAATCATAAAAGCACTTTAGAAAATCTTAAAATGAGATATAACAATTTTCGCAGTTAATACCAGAGGCATAAGACTCATAAAAATATTTTCAGAATTTTTCATAATGCATTCCTATTTTTCCCCGATTTTTGTATTTATAATGGCCTAAAAATAGAAAAAATAGTTCTGCTCACCCAAAATTCATGAAAATTTACCAGAACACTTTTTAGTACATTAGGAGGCTACATAAAAATTGTGATGATTTGTCTCTTATGTATACTATTTTTCTCCTATTTTCTAAGATTAAATACACTTGAATACACAAAATCGGATTTCAGTATATAAAAACCACATTTGGTATTTTTCCCAGATTATTTACTCTGTAAATGAAGTGTACAAAAATTTTGGTAATTTACTTTAACTGTTTAATAATTATTCTCCAATTAATGATTATTTAAGAGGATAAAACAAAGAAAAATAGAAAGACTAACTGAAAAATATATTTTATATTTTTAACAGCTTCTACATGTATAATAAAAGTGTTACAAAAATTTTGGGTAATTTTGGAAACTGTTTTCTATTTATCCCCATTTTTATTAGAATAAATGCATAAAAATCATAAAATTGGGTTAAACAGTTTAGAAACCCCTTTTTATATTTTTCCCAGCTTAAGTATGTGTAATGACATTGTTATAAAAAGTTTGGGGTATTTTCATAACGGATTTCTATTTTTCATGAAATCGTATCTATTTAGAGAATTAAATATGTGAAAAATAGTTTCATAACGGATTTCTATTTATTAACTGTTTAGTATTTTTCATGATTTTATGGTTATTCAAGAAACTAAAATCGTGAAAAATAGTCAGACAAATCAAAAATTCAAGAAAATTTATCTTAAGGTCTTTGACTTCAAGTAAAACTTAAATGCAAAGTTTGGGAAAGTTTAGAACTAAATTGATTTAGTTTTGAATATTTAATCATTGGAACACCTCTAAAATGTTAAATATTAACATTTCAATAATGGAAATTTTCCACTTAAATTGTTATATAACAATTGATTCTTTGAAACTTAATTTCCACAGAAAAATGTTTGTAACTTATCAATATTAAATTTTGACACATTATTGGCATAATTCTATTGTAGTAGTAAGTATACTAGTGTTAGATTTCGATTAGAGACTCACTAGCGAATACCATTATTGTAGGAATCGGTAGTGGTACACGTGGAACGTAGTTCAAGGCACCATTTGCATCATCTAAATGCATTGTGAGTATTCACGCACTCCCCTATTTTCAGTTTTTATGTTTTGGGGTGGAAAAGCATGTCCCGAAAAACTATTATTTGAATGTTGTATTTAAATTGATTTGTATCAAACATGATTGCTATTTTATTGCTATGTCTCTCTATGTATGTCTATGCAACACGGAACATGAGAACTTATCGTACTAAGGCCCTTCCCTTATCTCTAACCATTAACTCTTTGAGCCAATGGTCATTATGGATAGCGCTATTAGGAATTGACAACTCCTCACTCGCCCTATTGCTGGAGTGCATGATACCATATTCATCTATGGAACGATAAGCATAGATCTTGATAGGGCTTCAGTCATAGGTTTGGTTGAGACTCATTGTTTGCTCATACACATACAAACTCGTTTCTCGTTATAGCAATAAACTTGTTATTAGTTATAGCAATGAACTTTGTTTCTCATTACAACAACGAACTTTTATTACTGAAAACTTATATACATGTTTTAGCAATGAAATTGTTTGCTCCTTGTAGCAACGGAATTGATTGCTTATTTTAGCAATGAAACTTGTTTACTCGTTTGAGTAACGAACTTTATCTTCCATGAGAATATGAATGTTGCATCTTATTTGGGCTACATACTTTATCTCTCATGATGACAAAGAACTTTGTTTTTACAAACTTATTTACTCATTTTAACAATATACTTTTATTATTGGAAACT
Source organism: Lactuca virosa (assembly GCF_052849685.1). NCBI lineage: Eukaryota > Viridiplantae > Streptophyta > Magnoliopsida > Asterales > Asteraceae > Lactuca > Lactuca virosa. Next base: position 366,211,507 of record NC_136433.1, on the reverse strand, counting down.
TTTATCAAAACTTTGATTTCAATTCATGGAACCAATATTATTTTGTTTATCTGTGAGTACTCACCAACTATTTTTATAGTTGACGCTCGTTTTACATGCTTTTTCAGGAATCATCGAGTAAGTGGCACTTAGGGACACTTCACTTTTAGGAGCATTCGCATGTGTTGTATTTCAATTTACATTGTAATTTCTTTTAAAAGTTGTTCAAACCCATTGTAAAATTGTAATGATTTTTAATACTATGGTTGGTGTTGTCTTTTAAATTTTGCTATGAAACCCTTTATACTGCCACGCCTCGTGTTTCCGCTTTAGCGGGGTGTGACAACTACAACAGCCGGAGATACCGGAATGGAAGTGAAAGCGGATCACTATGGATTTCATAACCAAGTTGCCCAAGACAACGGGTGGACTTGATACCATATGGGTCATCGTCGATAGATTGACCAAGTCCGCACATTTCCTGCCTACCAAAGAAATAGACAAGATGGAGAAGCTTACAAGAACTTAACTTACCGCGCGAGCTCAGTAACGTACATTCTACTTTCCACATCTCGAACTTGAAAAAGTGTCTGTCCGATGAGACTCTTGTAATCCCACTCGACGAGATCGAGATCAATGAGTGCCTCAACTCCGTGGAAGAACCTGTAGAGATCATGGACCGGGAGGTCAAGCAAACGAAACAAAGCCGTATCCCGATAGTGAAGGTTTGCTGGAACGCCAAGCGAGGACCAAAATTCACTTGGGAGCGAGAGGATCAGATGAAACTGAAATATCCTCGTCTTCTTACTTAGTTATTTGTAACTACTAATTTGCTTAAATTCTAATTTCGAGACGAAATTCCTTCTAACGGGGGGATGATGTGACAACCCGAAATTTCTATTCTGTACAACCATTCAATTCAATAGAAGTCAGAACAGTTTCTCCTAACTTTCAAGCTTTTTGGAATAAGTTTGAGTGTTTTGAAGTTAGTGCTTCAGGAGATAACAGGAGAGAGGATGTCTTAGTGTTTATTGTGCATCAATAAAGTTCGAAAAAATCCAAGAGTTTCGAGTTTACGGCCCAAATGGTATTAGGGCCGTAAACCCTAATGACTATATAAGTGACACTTAGTTTATTTTTAACTTTTTTTCACACTTCCAAGTCTAGAACCAATTCTCTCTCAAGTATCATACAAAGTTCTTGAAAAATCTTCAAGAAAGTAAGTGTTTTCTTCCTTGTTTAGTTGATATCTACCCTAATCTAGTGATCTTACATGATTTCATCCATGAAATCATTCCATTTGTGTAGATCTTCAAATGTTCTTAGTTTCACCAAGAACACACTAGTGTTCTTGGACTTCTAGCACCTTTTCAAGCTTCTACATAGTAAGTACTCTTACCTTGACTTGTTATACGACTTGTTACACTTCTAAAACATCGAGAAATCACAAGGAAACGCTAGATCAAAGGTGTTTACGGTCCAAGATGTTCTTGGACCGTAAACCCTAACAAAGGGGCCAAAGTGTGCCCTAGTCCCTCACCAAGCCTTGGAAACTAGTCTAGATCCCATCCTTGATGTGCTTAGGACTTAAAACATCAAAAAGACCATAAACCATATGGGTTTACGGCCGTAAACACATGGAGAAATGGTCCATGGGCCGTAAACTCCATTTAGGAGTGAAATGATGCCACAAATACTTCCTAAGGCTTATACTTGAAGTAGGATGCTTCCTTATGCCTTGAAAAGCTTCAAAACACAAAATGGTAGAAGTGTCATGAGTTTACGGCCGTAAACTCATGGGTTTACGACCGTAAACTCCAAAGGAGTTGGTCACAAAACCGTAAACTCCAATAGATGGTCCCCTTGAACCCTAAACTCAATAGCCAAGTCCTACAACCCTTAGATGCAATCCTTAGGACTTTTAGCACTTAAATCAAGTGTTTTACATGTCTTAGGATGTCTTAACTTGGTCAATTAGTTGTTTTATAACTAATTGGATACATATATGTGTCTTTATATGTTAACTAGGATCCTTGTGTGTGCTCAAGTCTTCACTTGACAGTTACCATCATATATCAATCCGTTCATCCAAACCACTCACTACAGCTGAGTTCATACCCCTTAATTAACCTTTTAAATGTTTTTAAATGTTTTTATGGGGGGGATACAAGTTAAATTCTTATAGTCATTATATCAATCACATGTGATTAATGACTACCAAACAAGTGGATTTCTTACTTTTCAAACTGTTTTACAAACCCTTTTACATATCAAATACTTTTATCAAACTCTTTTACATGTCAATTCCTTTTAGTAAATCCTTTTCATGTCAATTACTTTTACCTAAACTCTTTTACACTTATATTTTGTTAAATGTGTATCTTTATAGATATAGTTATATAAGTAGGATTTAAAGGACTTAGGACTGATAACTCACCTTACCTCCTGTTCCTCGTTTGGTTGTGGACTTAGGGTATCGGTTATTTGTTCGAAGGTCGTTTGAATCCTAGTTATATATTATGTATATGTATATAGATATAAAAGTTCATTCTTTCTATTCAAAACCATTAGGTAGCAAAGGCATACATACATGTTTATACATTCAAGTCATATTACTAGTAAACTACGATATGCGTAGTTTAGGAAGTTCCTTCTTTCTATTCAAAATAACTTGTATTCTCAGGTCACTAGTAGACAGGTACCGGAGCCAGGTTTTGAGAAGATGGAGCTCGTTCAAGACTCATCTTTCATATTGAATTATATTTTGGTGTCTATTAAATTTGGCAAGACATACTTGTATGAAAATTATTTTATTAATGCAATGGATGATGTTGTTGCTTCTTTACTACTATTCATTGTTGTGATACTGTACATGACGTCCCCCGCCCCAGAAAGTTTCCGCCTTTCTTGGTTTTGGGGTGTGACATGAGGCTTTATGGACATGCATGTCCAATGCATGTCTTGAAGTCAAAATGTCCAAAAAGGGAAAATATCCCCTAAAATCCATGCATGGCATCCATGCTTGACCAAAAGCTAGATCAAGCCCACCATGGGACCATTTTGCCCTGGAGATTCATAAAGTTGCAAAGTTGATGAACCCCATGCATGCAATCAACAAGAATGATGGGAAATAAAGAGTAAACTCAAGATCTAGTCATATTCTAAGATAAAAATCGAATCTTGAATGCTTACACTAGTCCACAAGATGGTCATGCTCAAGAATGAGGGCTTTGTTTGTTGGATCTCCTCGTTCTTCTTACTATCTTCTTCTTCTTAAGCTCAAAAAGTCACTCTAACTCACAATATGAGAGGAAATGGGGATTAGGTTTTAACATTGACGTTCTTAGGGGTTGGAGGCTGATGGAAGGTCATCCTCAAGGTTTTAAGGAGATTATATAGGGCGCAAACCCTAAAATTTAGAGTTTCCCTTTACATCGCCTACTCGTCGAGTTGAGTCTTCCAACTCATCGAGCATGTCCTAAATCTCGCATCCCACAGTGATCTCTACTCGACGAGTTGAAGCTCCCCAACTCGTCGAGTTCTAGTCTAAAACCCTAAAATTTTGAAAAGAAATAGATACCTGAAATGAGCGTTACAGCTTTTGCAAGAGTGGGATAGTCAAAATGAAAGCACTCTCCACTATTTAAAGTAGAATGTTAATCTAAGAGTACATAACCATTAAGCACTTTAGACAACCTTGTCCCCTAGTGTGCACCATACCTTCAATACTTTTGATTAAACAATTAAAAAAGCCATGCTTCTTCTTTTTTCCGTGCATGGTCGGCCATTGTGATGAAAAAGAGAAGATTTGGTTTATATTTTATAAACTCGTTTATAAGATATAAACTTTGTCTTTTTCTAAACGACAAAAGGCTTACCTAGTCCAAAATGTTATACATGACTTATGAATTCATACATTATGAAATAATGTGTTACTTGTATTGTAAAATAATTATTTCCTTGAAATAAATATTTTCCCAATTTATTATAAGAGTTTATGAATATTTATTTAAATCAATTTCTAATAAATACTCATTTGTATCAAGTTGTTGTTAGTGTGACCCTTAGGATCATATGTTATTTATCAATATAATTTAATATGACTCTTGAGCATACTAGATCTTTCAAACCCTAATTTTAGGGTTTTGCACCCTATTTAAACACCTTAAGTCCCAGGTGTTGGCCTTATTTCTAGCTTCCATTTCCCCTAACCCAAATCTCGAAACCCTAGAGCTTCCCTGAGTGTTGTGAGCTTATTGTGGGTGTGTTTTGGTGTGTTTGAAGCTCATTGAAGGAAGAGAAGCTTTGTGCAAGGTGGTGATTCAAGTAGGAGCCTTCAAATCTTGATTCTTTGCACCATTTCCAGCATATTTCGGGTATAAAGTTCTAACTTTGCTTAATATTTGCTTAGATCTCTTTTTGGGTTAGTTTATATGCTTTTAGCCATGTTTGCGTGGTTGATGAGGTTGTAGGGCATCCCAAGTGTTATTCCTTCAAATCTATGATCCTCATGAGCTCTTTCGGCATAAAGGTGCCAACTTTATGGTCTTAAGGGCTTCATGAATTCATTAAGTCCATCTTATGGCTTCTTTTGAGCATTTGAGCTTCTTCTAGGCATACATGAGTGTAAAGTTGGAAACTTTACGTAGTCATTCAGCTTTTAAGGCCAGGTCTAGAGTTTAGGGTTATGTCTTTGGTGATTTAGTGGTTAATGATTAAGTCCTTGCTCTTTTAAGCCTAGGGTTTGGGTTTTGAACCCATTTTGGTGGTTCTTAGGGGTAAAGTTGGAAACCTTACCCTTCTTGAAGCCATTTCAGTTAATCTGAACCATGAAGCTCTTAGTTTCATTAAGGTCAGCTTAATGGATTAAGATGTTGGATTTCTAGCGAACTCGACGAGATTATTGATGAACTCGGCGAGTTGGATCGGTTTCTTCCCGACTTTGCAGATTAATGGATAAATTCGGCGAGTTGAAGGATGACTCGGCGAGTTGGGTAAACTCGGAATGTTGACTTTGACTTTGACTTTAGTCTTTGACCAAGTTGGACCTATAAGGGGCTTTTGCGCATTTTGTGTTGTACTTAAGGAATCTTTTATGTTTAGGGGTTGAGTAGAGTCGATATTCGGAGCCAAGATCCGTTCAGCTACCTTTCTGTATTCGAGGTGAGTTTCCTTACCGGGTTTAGTGGGTCGAAGGCACCAAGGTCGGCCCGTGTTTATATTATGTTGTTAGTATGCTAGTTGTCTTTATGATTCTTGCATGTGCTTGTGGTTATATGTCTTCCAGTCTAAGGCCCAATGTCCGGCGGGGCCTGATGGATATTCATATTCTATGTGTCTCTGTGATTATTGCATCTGTATGTGTTTATTTGATATATGTTATTGTACGTTGGGCGGGCCCGTTTTACCGAGCTCAACTAGATGGCCGGCTGAGCCCGATGTCGGACGGGGTCCAATGCCGGGCGGGGCCCACAATATGTTTATTGTATGTTTGGTATGTGGTATTTTGGGGGAACTCACTAAGCTTTTTGTTTACGGTTTTTCATTTATGTTTCAGTTACTTTCGGATGTAAAGGGAAGAGCTCGAGATGACTGCATTGCACACGCCATTGAGATTCCACTATGATGTTTTAATCTGATTTATGACAAGTTGATACATTGGATTTATTCAAATGTTTGGATGTTATGGGAAAAATACTATTTTATTTATTATTAAGCAGAAGTACCCTCATCTATTCTCACGTTCTCAAATCTAGCTTTCAAAATAATTTTGGGACGAAATTCCCTCTAACGGGGGGATGATGTCACAACTAGGAATTCTGATACGCTATAAACACTTAACAAAGAGTGAGATTGTAGTTAAAACTTGAAAACATGTATTGTGATTAAATCAATGACAACAAAATTCCTATACAAGCATTCAAATAGTCAACAAAGATTGGAAACCCTAAAAATCCCGATTTAAGTTCATTTTTGGATTAGGATTTTCTTAATGGGCCTAATGGGCCAATAAGCTTCCAATTTGACTATTTTGGACTTAGAACTCTTAAATGGGCCCTAATTGGACCCATATGCATGAAACTTAATATTTTGGGCCTTATAAGCCTAAAATAAACTAGGTTATATTCAATGGGCCTTATTGGGCCATAACAAATCTAAATAGGCCTAATGGCCCATAAAACTCATTCCTGAATTTATTTTGGGCCGTGAGCCATCTCCAAAGACCAATTGGGCCGAAAATCATTTAAATGGGCCATATTATGGACTTAAGCACAAAAAGGCCCAACTTCTTTTCTTCCTTCTACCTCTCTCGGCCCAACCACAAAACATAGGGAGGAAGAGTTGACTTTTTACATGCCACCTCACAATTATATTAGGCTCTTCCATGCAACATCTCATATCTCCAAGCAACCATCCTTTCACTCTCTCTTTTCTCCCCTCTTTTTTTTTCTTCTTCGGCCGAGAACACCAAAGAAAGACACACACACTCTCAAAAATCTCTCTCAAACACATAAGAACTCTCTTCTCCTTTTCATCCAAATTTTCGAAAATTAGAAGTATTCCAAGGAGTTTTTCATTCAAAAATCACTTCTAGTTACAAATCTTGGTAAGTTCTTACTTAAATCCAAAGTTTAACTTCTATACCTCATCAAAAATCATCTTTTAATTCATTCAAATTCATGATCTTGCCTCTTAGAACACATCTAAGCCAAAGATCCTCCAAGAAGCTTGCTAGACCGAGAATAGCATCAAACTTCTTCCATTCTTCTTCAAAACCGAACCCACAAACTCAAGGTGACTTCATTCCCCTCTCTTTTCGGTTTTCATAAGTTTTATGGGGTAGAATACAAGTAAAATGTGTAGATCTATGTGTATGTGTATGCTATGTATGATTTTATGCATGTATGTGTGATTATATGTGTTTATATGGTAAATATGTAACAAAAAGGAAAGAAATCACGAAATCTATGGCATAAGAAGGGAAACAAACATGATCTAAGTTATATTACACTAAACAAGTCAAGAATATTACCCTCTAAGATTATGATAAACATATTGCAACATAAAACCCATTTTTGGGCTTAAATTGTCAAATAAACAAAAGTTGGGTTGAAAAATTACTGTTCACGGTTTTCTCAAGGACTGAAAGAGTCTGAACATTAAAAATAAGTGTTTTTATGAATATCATACACTTTTAAAGGTTAGAAATGAAATTTATGGCTTAATGGGCCAAATTTTGGGCTTTTCGGCCCAATGAGTCAAAATTGAGAAAAACCACATTTTCAAGGGGCTGAATGATAAATTTCACAAAACAGGAGGTAAAAAGTGTAAACAAAACTATTTCAAGGGTTAAAATGCTTTTCCTTTCCAAAAAGGATAAAAAATGTAAAGTTTTTGGAATTTGGGCCAAAATTGTAAAAGTTGCAAAAAGTTTGGACTTTAACCAAGAAACACTTTTATGGAGGGGCTGAAACTGCCACAGAATAAGCTTTGAGCTAAAAATACCGGTTGAACAAGTCTATGGGTCAAAGTGTCAAGAAAATAGTTTAAGGGCTTAAAATGTCTTTTGTTTGTATAAAGGACTAAAATTGTTATTTTTATAAAGAAGGGCTGAAAAGGTCAAAACCAACATTTTGAACCAATTATTTTATTGTTAAGATAATTGAATCAAAAATACCAAAAACTACAACTCATGAAAATAGAAAGATGAATATACGTATAAATCCAAAAATCGTTATAAACAAATCGATTGGTCTCGTGTCGATACAAAAATTACAATCGTCCAATCAAACCTTCCAACAATTATACAATACCTAAAACAAGTAAACATTCGAAACTTTGGGCTTAAAAGTTACAATCATGCTTGTTGGGCCTTTGTGATCCATTAACATGATTTTCGGGCCCAAGGGATAATAATAATAAATGTTATTGGGCCTTCTATGACCCAATTTCATATTTTAGGGACCCTCAATGGCTTTAAGTGCTATTGGGCCTTAGTGGCCCATTAGCATTGCTAGTAAGGTCCAAGTAAATCAAATGCGAAATGTGCCAACGTGTCCTTCGTATACCCAACAGCCTAAAATAACTCACGAAAGTAGCAGGACTTTGTATTCCTCTTCTCCTCGTTTGTTAGGCTTATGTGTAATCAAAGTAAACAAATTCAGGTCGTTAATCAATAGTAATCAATGTTGTTTGGATTAAGTGAGTAATAATGGGCGACACGTCTAAGGGTCGTTCGTAGTCTGTGGTTATAATCAAAGTCTCCTGGAAGTAGAGCGAGAGTTTGTGTATAGATCTATACGGGGGTGACTCCCCCACACCTCAGTTGTTCACTACAGTTAGACTCGGCCAGTCTAGGGTGACAAAATCTTAAGATCAATCCCGGCGTACGTTAGGTTGCCAAGACAGACGAAATAGTCATTATTATGCATGGTTATAACGACTCACATAATTAATTAATCCAATACCATCCGAGAAATCAAGGAAGAGTAATCAAAATCAGTCGTTGTGACGGTATAGCAATTTGAAAAACAATTCTATTTTATGTTATCGGAAAACATCGGGTTTTTTGAGGGAATCAATACCACTCGCTTGTATTTTTCTATAACTATAATACCAAACTCCCTTTTATACATGTTTTGAAATCATTCATGCATCAACTTATGGATCTTCACACTTTGGTAAACAATTGTCTTTTCAGAAAATATCGGATTTTCTGGGTTTAATAAACTACACAAATCATTTTTATCACAACCCTGCTTATGAACTCACCAACATTTCATATGTTGACATTTTTCAAAATAACTTGTATTCTCAGGTAACAGGTAAGCTGCAGGGTAATATCAAGTATGTTAGGAAGCTATGTTTTGAAAACTCTTAAACAACTTATGTTATGGATGTGTAATATTTAAAACAATGTACTGGATGTGAACAATATCAGTTGTAATGTATTGACGCATGGTGATGTTTATGTTATGATTCATTTATATCAATTGTGGTGATATTCAATTTAAGTCACGCGAGCCCTCGGACGTTTCCGCCGTCTGGTTCGGGGGTGTGACGCACACTCTATTAGGGTGCTTCTCATTGACAAAACCCTCTGGCTGAGCCATGTAAACATCCTCAGCTAACTTCCCATTAAGGAAAGCGGTTTTGACATCCATCTGCCATATTTCATAGTCATGAAATGCGGCAATGGCCAGCATCACCCTAATAGACTTAATCCTCGCAACCGATGAGAAGGTTTCATCATAGTCAACTCTAGGAGTTTGAGTGAAACCATTCGCGACCAATCGCGCCTTATATGTGTGTACATTCCCATCCATGTCGGTCTTCTTCTTGAAGATCCACTTGCACCCGACCGTCTTACGTTCGGGCACATGGTCAACCAAATTCCAAACTTGGTTGTCATACATGCACTGAATCTCGCTGTCCATCGCCTCTTTCCACTTTGCAGACTCCGGGCCTGCCATGGCTTTCTTATAGCTGTTAGGTTCCTCCAAATTCACTAGTGTACTATCACTAATGAACGTATCCCCTTCTGTAGTAATATGAAAACCATAAAACTGGGGTTGAAACCTAACTCTATCGGAATGTCTAAGAGGTAAGGATTCGGTAATTGGTTCAACCGAAGTTTCCTTCTTCGTAGGGACTAAGTTAAGGATATGGGCGGCAGTCTCTAAGGCATACCCTCATAATGAGATAGGTAGTGAAGCACGACTCATCATGGAACGAACCATGTCCAACAAGGTTTGATTACGCCTCTCAGCTACACCATTCAACTGCGGTGTCCTGGGTGGCATCAATTGCGAAACGATTCTGCATTCCTTTAGATAGTCGTGGAATTCAAGACTTAGGTACTCTCCTCCTCGATCGGATCGAAGCATCTTGATTTTCCAGCCCAATTGATTCTCCACTTCTTGTTTAAACTCTTTGAACTTTTCAAAGGTTTCTAACTTGTGCTTGATTAAGTAGATATACCCATATCTACTATAATCATCGGTAAAAGTCACATAGAAGCGGCTTGCATCCCTTGTGGTTGATCTAAAGGGCCCACACACATCGGTGTGTATGAGATCCAATAGACCCTCACCCCTTTCACAAGTCCCAATGTTGGGTGACTTTGTCATCTTTCCAAGTAAACAAGATTCGCACACATCATCGTCCCTAAGGTCGAATGAGTTCAACACTCCATCCTTTTGGAGTTGGGCTATGCGTTTCTTGTTGACATGTCCAAGACGATAATGCCACAACGATTCTTTATCCAAATCATTGGATGAATCAATACACAACACATCATTTCCTAAGTTATCTACAACCATCACAATTTCATATATTCCATTACAAGGCAATGCTTCAAAATAGAAAACACCATTAAGATAAGAATTAATAGAACCCTTTTCATTATAAAATGAATATCTAAAACCTTGTCTATACAAACCATGAAATGAAATGATGTTTTTTGCCATATCAGGCGAATAGCAACAATTATTTAAATCAAATCCTAATCCATTACTGAGCACTAAAGAGTAAACTCTGATCTTGGTAACAGGCGACGATATTCTGTTCCCCATGATCAAATTTATCTTCCCATGCTCCACATCCCTATCTCTTCTTAGGTCCTGCATATCAGAACAAATGTGAAAACCACATCCTGTATCAAGTACCCAAGAAATAAAATGTGATGAATCATTAGATTTAATTATGTAAATACCTGCGTAAGATGGCTTGATCTTACCATCCTTGATGGCTTGCAGATATTCTTTGCAGCTTCTCTTCCAATGCCCTATCTTGTGGCAGTGGTGGCACTCTGCCTCCTTCGGGTTAGAGTTGGGCTTAGCAGAACCAACTTTGGTTCCACTAGAAGAGGTGCCATCTTGGAACTTTCCCTTGTGGTGGCCCTTTGAGGGAGCCTTCCTCTTCTTACCCTTCCCTTGACCAAGGCTTGTTTATGCACTCTAAAATGCATGTAAACATAAAACAACCTTTGTTTTTTTAATACAACTTTAAGTGACAAAAATGCATGTAAGTTTTTGTCACATAAAATAACAATTATAAAGTTGTCAAATAAAATATGTATGAACTAGTTTTTATACAAAAAAAACTTATCCATATTCTCCAAAAACTAAGATTTCCATAAATCAAAAAATCTAACCAAACTTGCAAGGTGGCTCTGATACCAATTGTTGGGTTTTATTTAAAACTTAGTTTCAAAAACTACAAATAATGGTAAACGGAAGACTTGAGTTTTATAAATAACATAAAATCTTATCACCCACCAATGATCATCTTGCAAGTAATAGAAAGATTTATAACACAACCACAGAAGGAAGAAGTGGTAACAAACTTTGAAGAACTTTGATTCCTCTAGGGGAGGATTGGAAGTTGATGGAGTGAGGATAAACCCTTAAGACACCGACAATGTTCCAACTTGATGTAATGCAGTTACAACTCTTAAGCTTTAAGTCAAAACAAGATTATGAATTAAAGAGAGGATGCAAGCAACAAATATCTTCAAGATACAAGACTTGAGAGTATATGGAGAAGGGAGAAGAAGCTCTCGGCTTTTGTAACGACCCAATTTTCAAAAGAAAATTTTCATTTTTAAATAGTCAACCATTTCTAATAAACCACAAAAATCTCAAGAACAATTGTTTTCAAATTCATAATATTAACAAATATTATTTTAAGTATCAGAGTATCCTCATCAAATCAAATGTCGGAGAGTGCATGTCGCGCCACCAATCCTTGACCTTGCCCTTAGGCTTAGAAGTACCTGAAACAAATCCACAAACTGTAAGCTAATGGTTAGTGAGTTCCCTAGAGCATACCTCACACAATCCACATAATCACATAATCCATATTAGCTATAGAAGCTACATAAACCATATAAGCCATGATTACAACATATAGGGATGCCGTGGGCTACCCCCAGGGTCTTACTCCAGGATGCCATGGGTTCCCCACATGGTCTTACACCTAAGTGCCATGGGCTCCACCCATGGTCTTTAATAGGAAAGCCATGGGCTGTCCACATGGTCTTACATCCAAGTGTCATGGGCTCTCCCATGGTCTTTAATAGGAAATCTATGGGCTCTCCACATGGTTTTACATCCAAGTGCCATGGGCTCTCCCATGGTCTTCCATACAAGCATACCACATATACAACTAACGTACCTCCTACCACATAACCAGCTAACATTCCACATAACACTACTTCAACTAGTGTACCACATATCATAAAATGGGCCGGACTTGGTGCCTTTGACCCATTGGTATGGTGAGGAGACTCTCAAAAATGTTGAACTAATAAGGTAGGATCAAATAAGTCCCATCGCGCAGCTCCAACTCAACTGCCTATAACCATTATGTGATTAACTTGTCAGAATCCCGAAATACCATAATTACCTTCAAAATCAAACTTGGTCAACCCTGGTCAAAGTCCAAGTCAACAGTCAATGTCAATAGTCCATGTTGACCCCAACTCGTCGAATGCATCTAGCGACTCGTCAAGTTCCTTCAGAGTCCAGAAAACTAGGACAAACCCTAGCCAACTCGCCGAGTTGTCTCATCAACTCGACGAGTTCACTCAATATCGAATAGACGGGGAAACCCGATTCAACTCGTCGAGTTGCCAGGGCAACTCGTCGAGTTTTCCCCCTGTTTGCTTATTCGGCTAATACGTTTATTGCAGGGGCTCTAGGGCTTAGATCTGAATTCTAAAGGTGTCTAGAAGGATAAAATTTCCAACTTTATCTTCTAGAACCACTCTGAATGCTCTGAAGCCCTTAACAATGGTTGGAAAGCTCAAAAGCTTAGCCATGTGGTTCAGACTCTAGGGATCTGGAATCGCTCCTTTCCAAAAGAGGTTCTAATCCTCAAAACGTTCCAAAGGATGAGGTGTGACAACCCGAAATTTCTATTTTGTACAACCATTCAATTTAATAGAAGTCAGAACAGTTTCTTCTAACTTTCAAGCTTTTTGGAATAAGTTTGAGTGTTTTGAAGTTAGTGCTTCAGGAGATAACAGGAGAGAGGATGCCTTAGGGTTTATTGTGCATCAATAAAGTTCCAAAAACTTCAAGAGTTTGGAGTTTACGGCCCAAATGGTATTAGGGCCGTAAACCCTAATGACTATATAAGTGACACTTAGTTTATTTTTAACTTTTTTTCACACTTCCAAGTCTAGAACCAATTCTCTCTCAAGTATCATCCAAAGTTCTTCAAAAATCTTCAAGAAAGTAAGTGTTTTCTTCCTTGTTTAGTTGATATCTACCCTAATCTAGTGATCTTACCTGATTTCATCCATGAAATCATTCCATTTGTGTAGATCTTCAAGTGTTCTTAGTTTCACCAAGAACACACACTAGTGTTCTTGGACTTCTAGCACCTTTTCAAGCTTCTACATAGTAAGTACTCTTACCATGACTTGTTATAAGACTTTTTACACTTCTAAAACATCTAGAAATCACAAGGAAACACTAGATCAAAGGTGTTTACGGTCCAAGATGTTCTTGGACCGTAAACCCTAAAAAAGGGGCCAAAGTGTGCCCTAGTCCCTTAGCATGCCTTGGAAACTAGTCTAGATCCCATCCTTGATGTGCTTAGGACTTAAAACATCAAAAAGACCATAAACCATATGGGTTTACGGCCGTAAACACATGGAGAAGTGGTCCATGGGCCGTAAACTCCATTTAGGAGTGAAATGATGCCACAAACACTTCCTAAGGCTTATACTTGAAGTAGGATGCTTCCTTATGCATTGAAAAGCTTCAAAACACAAAATGGTAGAAGTGCCATGAGTTTACGGTTGTAAACTCATGGGTTTACGACCGTAAACTCCAAAGGAGTTGGTCACAAAACCGTAAACTCCAATAGAGGGTCCCCTTGAACCCTAAACTCAATAGCCAAGTCCTACAACCCTTAGATGCAATCCTTATGACTTATAGCACTTAAATCAAGTGTTTTACATGTCTTAGGATGTCTTAACTTGGTTAATTAGTTGTTTTATAACTAATTGGATACATATATGTGTCTTTAGATGTTAACTAGGATCTTTGTGTGTGCTCAAGTCTTCACTTGACACTTAGCATCCTATATCAATCCTTTCATCCAAACCACTCACTACAGGTGAGTTCATACCCCTTAATTAACCTTTTGAATGTTTTTAAATGTTTTTATGGGGGGAATACAAGTTAAATTCTTATAGTCATTATATCAATCACATGTGATTAATGACTACCAAACAAGTGGATATCTTACTTTTCAAACTGTTTTACAAACCCTTTTACATATCAAATACTTTTATCAAACTCTTTTATATGTCAATTCCTTTTAGTAAATCCTTTTCATGTCAATTACTTTTACTTAAACTCTTTTACACTTATATTCTGTTAAATGTGTATCTTTATAGATATAGTTATATAAGTAGGATTGAAAGGACTTAGGACTGATAACTCACCTTACCTCCTGTTCCTCGTTTGGTTGTGGACTTAGGGTATCGGTTATTTGTTCGAAGGTCGTTTGAATCCTAGTTCTATATTATGTATATGTATATAGATATAAAAGTTCCTTCTTTCTATTCAAAACCATTAGGTAGCAAAGGCATACATACATGTTTATACATTCAAGTCATATTACTAGTAAACTACGATATGCGTAGTTTAGGAAGTTACTAATACTATTACTAGACCAATGAATCATACAATGAGTCAGTTCATACATGAGTCAATACTTGCTAGATAGAGAGAGAACACACAATACAACTAGTACACACAATACATTACAATACTTGCTAGATAGAGAGAGAACACACAATACAGCTAGTACACACAGTACATTACAATACATGATAGACAGAGAGAGAACACACAATACAGCTAGTACACACAGTACATTACAATACAGGCTAGATAGAGAGAGAACACACAATACTGCTAGCACATACATTACATATACATTACTTCAGTTATGTGAGCCACGTAACGGGGCATGACACTACCTGTCATGACCGTTTTGTATCCAGAATCTCCTTAAATGGAGAGCGTATGAGTTTGTGCATAGATCTATACTGGATCGACTATCCTACACCTTGTTGCTCGCTATAGTGGGACTTGCAAGTCTACGGGTGCCAAACGTCATTTCTTACGATGTCTTAGATCGTCGTTTTTCTATGAGTCGGTAGCAGGGTACAGGCCGATCACATGGTACTTTAAATAATAATTGGTTTAAGGTAGTTAGTACAGCAGTAGTTACTTAATACAACACTACAGTACTATTTCATTTTCCCATTACATTCACTTTGTGAACATTCACACAATGCATTGTAATGTAAAAACTATATTTTTGGTTAATGATAGTCAGATTTGGGAAAATATATACTCTTACAAGAGACACACACACAGACACTAGATGCCTTGGTAGAAGGGTACTTTTAGTAGGAAACATAGGGTTTTCTAGGAGAGTTCAAAACGTCCTACAAAACATTTTACAAAACATCTTACAAATACTTTCGTACAAATACAGACATTAATATACTTATGATCTCACCAGCTTTAAAGCTGATACTCGCTTTCAAAATAACTTGTATTCTCAGGTCACTAATAGACAGGTACCGGAGCCAGGTTTTGAGAAGATGGAGCTCGTTCAAGACTCATCTTTTATTTTGAATTATATTTTGGTGTCTATTAAATTTGGCAAGACATACTTGTATTAAAATTATTTTATTAATGCAATAGATGATGTTGTTGCTTGTTTACTACTATTCATTGTTGTGATACTGTACATGACGTCCTCCGCCCCAGAACGTTTCCGCCGTTCTTGGTTTTGGGGTGTGACAGATTGGTATCAGAGCATTGTTTATAGTGAATTGAGTATATCAACCCATAAAAGATATACAGACTATAAATACAATAGGGATTAAAATACTCTGATAAAAGAGTTTATACATCTAAATAATAAAATATTTAATTAAGTATACATGCCTACATTCATACTAAAATCAGTGTCACTAGGACAGAACAAAAGTATTACGATTGTTGGGCAGCACAAGTAGACTTAGAGACATATAGTCAAAACTGGGAAGATATAGCCTGGTCAACTATATTATCTGAGGGTTGACTAGCATGTACCTAAGTGTGGTTGTGAGGTTGCAACAAGTCTAAAAACTTACCCATAATACCACAATGAGAAAAATAGAACATAAACCTAAAATATTATAGGAGTATTTTGTGTGTTACTATAAACTACTTATGTGCTAGATTCTTATATCCCTTTTCTCGCGTAGATAACATGGCTGGATTCCATCCCCATGGCAACTTGTACTTCCCTAACCAAGGTAACGATGGAGGGTTTGAAGCAGAGCTAGAAAATGATCACCCAATCCTTATGGATGGCCACCAGGCTGAAGGCTTTGGAGATGGTTTTGACTCCGAGCCTGAAGTTGAGAACCTACCCCCGATGGCTCTTGTCCCAAATCCTAACCCTCGTCCGGCTTTTCAAGGCCCGACGCCTCTATGGGTGGAAAGCTTGGAAACATGGAGCCAAGGGCAAGATCAGCCCATGCCATTTAATGGAGACCGAAGCTTTTATGACCTGAGCGAAGGGGGCTCAGCAGACAGAGTCTTGCCAATCCTGGTCCGCAGAGTGGCCCGAAATGAGATTCAAGGTAGGACAACTCTCCATAAAATCAAGGAAGTTGTCACCAATGCGAGAATGCATACCCTCCGCACCATTCGTTTGGAAGATGTTTGTGACAGATCTAGACTAGACCATGAGACCCTGCAACAAGAGCTAGCTGAAACTCGAGCTGAAGTCATAGAGCTCCGACTACGCCAAAGGGTGTACGAAAGATACTTACTTGATATGGAGCGTCAGCTGGCTGAACTGAGGGTTCACCCAAGGGATAATCATCCCCAGTAGGAGATATTCTACCTTTCTCTCCTGGGTAGAAAGAATAGTCTTCCTATCTATGCTCCAAGTAGCACTTTTCTATGTAACTAACTTTGTAATGTAAGGGCTTTCTAGTTAGGCCAGTATGCCGTCAAAAGTTTTGTTACTTCGTATAAGATGTAAGACCTACTCCAAGGTCATTTTTCCCAAGCATATTACATCTTAAATATCAATGATTTTGAAAGTCGGCAAATTTTTATGTCAATCATTGTTCAAAAACTTCCGTTTTGCTGTCATTAGTATTCTATCTGAAACATATTCTAGTCAAATTTTTGAGCTGTGGTAATTTAGCTCAGAGATCACTTCCAATCCTTGTCAAAGGTTGGATAGCAATCCTCTTATAACCATTCTATGAACTTACTTCTACTCGTTACTAGGACTGCATCATAGGGATGTAGGTCAAAACCCCCGAGAACTTACTCCTACTCTTTATATGAATAGTCGAAATGCATCTAGGTTCAACCATAATCACTCACGAACTCATTTTCCTTTCCATAACAGAATCATGTCGTCACCCAGAAATAACAAGCCGAGCAACGAAACCCCTATCCTTCACATCGACGCCGCTACTTTCCAAGCCGCGGTATCAGCTGCCGTGGCAGCTGTCCTTGCAAACCTCAGCTCTAACAACGCAAGCAAGGCTGACAAAGGGGTGGACGAATCCAATCATTGTATCAATCCGGGAAACCAACAAATAATAACAGCCACAGACTTGCAAAGCAGTAAAACCGAGAAAAGAAAACGAAAGCGCCAAGCCCAAAAGGAGCGCAAGCGATCCCAAAGACTTGCCATACAACAGAAACAAGTGGCAACCCCTGCCATCCCAGTACCGATCAGACCATACGAGGGAAAGCTTCCAAAGTGTGCCAAGTGTAGCTTTCATCATAATGGGGCTTGCCATGAAATGCAATGCCGCAATTGCCACAAAATAGGGCACCATGGTCGTAACTGTGGAGCACCGGCACGACCCATCACTCCAGTCCCTGACATCGGAGTCAGCCAGGCTGGCTATGGTGGCGGTAAAATCGGACACCTTAAAAGGAATTGTTCGAAAAGGAGGAGCAGCAAAGCAACCGTGTCCACATAACTCTGACCCGATACATCACTCCCACCACCAATGCAGGTGCAAACTAGATATGTCACCTATGTGGTGAGATAGGACACCTCGAGGACAATTGTCCAATAACAAAGAACTCCGATGCAGACGGGAAGATACTAAGGATCACAGCCGCAGGAGAGACTACTCCGGACCCACGTTGAAATACTAGGGCGTTTCGTAATAGTAGACTTATAAACTGTTAAAAACTAGTGCAACTCGAGTCTTATCTTTTTGGCGAGACCCCGTCAGTCAAGGGACTCTCGTGCTGCGTATACTTGCTTTTGTAGTATACCCTGTTCGCAGCAGTAGTCTTATAGATAAATCTAAAATACTCAAACTCTGTAGAAGTTGCACTGTGATGTTTTGAAACACTTTTATTATCCAGTCTAACGCCTTTTATTCCGAGTAGTCCGACATTAACGTTTAACTTCAGTAAATTCGATCCTCTCAATGCCAGTTTCATGCATAGATTCTTTTCTCCGAAATCGCCTTTCTAGCGAAGCCATCATTCCAGAACTCCGAGGTACTCATGCAGAGAGTACCTTATGTCTCGTATCCTTCCTGAAGATACTTCAGCAAAACTCCCCGGAGTACCACTCGTACAGTACGTCAAGTTCAACCCGAAGACCCATATGGTTGATCTATCGCTGAAGAAGGTACACGCAAGGGTGGTATATAATCAAGGTTCTACAGGCTTAGAATTGGTAGTTCCGCTTCAACTTCTTTTTCTTGTTTGGATGTGGGCTTGAAGAAGAATTATTTATTCGACTGCCTTTTCAGTCTTAATTATATATGACTCGTTTACTTGAAACTGTGATTGATGAACCAAATATGACTTTTGATATGAACTTTAGGACGGAGATTGCCCAAGACTACGAGTGATGGTACTGCCATGCGGATAAACTTAGAATCCAATCAAATGCCCTTCTCACCGATCGAGTTAATAGATCCAGATAGAACAGAAAACTCCCAAGATTACCTCCGCAACGTCAAGTCGAGTTCAGAATCGACTTAGTTCCAGGGGCTACCCCAGTAGCCAAATCGCCCTATCGCCTAAAACCTGCAGAGATGCAAGGACTGTCCTGTAAACTTAACGAACTGCTCAGCAAGGGCTTTTTAAGACCAAGCTTCTCACCCTGGGGAGCTCCAGTCTTATTCGTCAAGAGGACAGCCTTTCGAACTCGTTACGGATGCAACGGGTTTGGAGTAGTACCATTCAGATTGACTAATGCGCCCGAAGTATTCATGAAGTTAATGAATAGGGTATGCCATCCTTACTTGGATCAGTAGTCATCGTCTTCTTAGATGACACACTTATCTACTCTCGTAGTAAGGAAGAGCATAGTAAGCATCTACGTCAGGATCAGATAAGATATATATAGGTCTTAAAAAGCTATACTTGTGGCCTATCATAAAAGCAGAGATACTACCTTCGTGAGTAAATGTCCTACTTGCGTCAAGGTCGAGGTCGAATACCAGAAACCCTCAGGACTACTACTGTGACAACCGTCAAAATTCGAGTCGGTTCTAGATTTGAATAAACTTAGTTGCACGTATAGGCACGACACATACTAGACTTAGTAACTAGAAGTTAAGATATAACCTATTAGAAACTTGGAAACAATTAGAAACAATGGATAATGTGCTTAGATTTCACATTGATATGTGAATTCTACTACTACTTAACTGTAGTGACTATCTATATTTGGGTCACTTTTTGACTCGAACACCTTTTCATGAATCATATACACACATCATGCACTTGACCTAGTAGTAGAAATTAGGTCAAAGTCTCATAGAAACTTAAGTCAAAGTCAAAGACTAGGACTAGTATACTTGATTCCTCAATTTCGCTTGAATCTCGGAATCACTACATAGAGTGCCAATAAGCCGGTAAAAATAAATTAGAAGCATTATTTCTAACTTGAATAAGAGTTAGAAAACCCAAAAATAATTTGAAGTCTCAAAAATTTAATTAATTTTGATATCCAAAGACTTACATACTCTCAAAAACCCTAAATGCCCTAAAAACTCACATTTATAAACTTTAACCTTAAAAATTCTATAAAAATAATTATGAAACTTATAATATGATCTTATAATAATTAAAATTATGAAAATGCATTTAAGGAAAATAAAATTTAAGTCATTAACAATTGCCCTAAATTTATAAGTCAAAAATCAATGTTTCATGAGCAAAAACTTGGTTAGGGTGTATATTTTATAAAAAGTTTGATATTTTTATAAAAGAATTGAATTTTTTTATAAAATTAAAAGAGAGGGAGGGCATTTTACACTCAAAACCGTCCACCCTCTTCCCAAGATGCTTCCCCTCTTCCCAAAAAACATAATCACTCCTCTCTCACACTCCATCTCCTTCACTTCTCTCTCTCTCTCTCTACACTTTCTCTCATACTCCACCATTTACCACACTCAAACTCTCTTTTTCCCTCTCTAAAACCACGAAATGCTCCAGCCAAGAACATCTCTTAACCTTCAAATCTTCATCTTCTAGGGTTGTTCTTCATGGTAATCACGAAAATCCTTCAGTCTCCTTCACTTTTCTTTCTAGTTTTAAAGGTTTTGCTTGCATTTCCTTGTTCTTCTACACCATTCTTTTAGAAAATTTGTGTGAATGTTCATTCACTTCAGTTTTGATGATGATGGTGGTAGGATTTCATCCAAAAACAACATGCATGTTGAAAATGGTGAAATCCAAGGACCTAAACCTAAGTCAAGATCATGAAAATGCACTTTTCTACAAGTTTTGGTGTAAAATCACCACATGCACTCTAAATTTTCTTTCAAAAACGATTTTTGAATATTTCAAACTCATGAATGGTCTTCAAACAAACATGCATGTGATGATCTTCAAGCTTAGATGCTAGATCATCAAAGTATGTTGTTAAAAGCTTTCAAAGATGTTCATGAAGGATTTATTTCAAAATAAATATCTAAAACTCCTTTTCTGACCAAATCCGATTTTTCCCAGATTCCCATCAACAAAATAAGATGCTCTGTAAATTTCCAGAAGATAATTCATTTATCTCGAATTACTATAATTAATGCAAGAAAATAGGGCAATAAATCATATAAAATACTTTCTGGGGTCTATAAATCCTAGTTAAATTCGTGGATGTCCTCTATTAGAAATAATGATCGCTCATTAAGTTTCATCGATTTTTGCTACTGTTTAATATGGTTTTGAATTTTCTTTTTGTTTGGCTCCAATAAATCATAAAAGCACTTTAGAAAAACTTAAAATGATATATAACAATTTTCGCAGTTACTACCAGAGGTATAAGACTCAGAAAAATATTTTCAGAATTTTTCGTAATGCATTCCTATTTTTCCCCGATTTTTGTATTTATAATGGCCTAAAAATAGAAAAACTAGTTCTGCTCACCCAAAATTCATGAAAATTTACCAGAACACTTTTTAGTACATTGGGAGGCTACATAAAAATTTTGATGATTTTTCTCTTCTGTATACTATTTTTCTCCTATTTTCTAAGATTAAATACACTTAAATACACAAAATCGGATTTCATTATATAAAAACCACATTTGGTATTTTTCCTAGATTATTTACTCTGTAAATGAAGTGTACAAAAATTTTGGTAATTTACTTTAACTGTTTAATAATTATTCTCCAATTAATGATTATTTAAGAGGATAAAACAAAGAAAAATAGAAAGACTAATTGAAAAATATATTTTATATTTTTCACAGCTTCTACATGTATAATAAAAGTGTTACAAAAATTTTGAGTAATTTTGGAAACTGTTTTCTATTTATCCCCATTTTTATTAGAATAAATGCATAAAAATCATAAAATTGGGTTAAACAGTTTAGAAACCCATTTTTATATTTTTCCCAGCTTAAGTATGTGTAATGACATTTTTATAAAAAGTTTGGGGTAGTTTCATAACTGATTTCTATTTTTCATGAATTTGTATCTATTTAGACAATTAAATATGTGAAAAACGGTCATACTTATTCATAATCCATGAAAATTTATCTCGAAGTCTTTTAGTACATTTAGAACCAAAATCTGAAGTTTGGTAATTTTTATTAACTGTTTAGTATTTTTCATGATTTTATGGTTATTCAAGAAACTAAAATCGTGAAAAATAGTCAGACAAATCAAAAATTCAAGAAAATTTATCTTAAGGTCTTTGAATTCAATTAAAACTTAAATGCAAAGTTTGGGAAAGTTTAGAACTAAATTGATTTAGTTTTGAATATTTAATCATTGGAACACCTCTAAAATGTTAAATATTAACATTTCAATAATGGAAATTTTCCACTTAAATTGTTATATAACAATTGATTCTTTGAAACTTAATTTCCACAGAAAAATGTTTGTAACTTATCAATATTAAATTTTGACACATTATTGGCATAATTCTATTGTAGTAGTAAGTATACTAGTGTTAGATTTCGATTAGAGACTCACGAGCGAATACCATTATTGTAGGAATCGGTAGTGGTACACGTGGAACGTAGTTCAAGGCACCATTTGCATCATCTAAATGCATTGTGAGTATTCACGCACTCCCCTATTTTCAGTTTTTATGTTTTGGGGTGGAAAAGCATGTCCCGAAAAACTATTATTTGAATGTTGTATTTAAATTGATTTGTATCAAACATGATTGCTATTTTATTGCTATGTATCTCTATGTATGTCTATGCAACACGGAACATGAGAACTTATCGTACTAAGGCCCTTCCCTTATCTCTAACCATTAACTCTTTGAGCCAATGGTCATTATGGATAGCGCTATTAGGAATTGACAACTCCTCACTCGCCCTATTGCTGGAGTGCATGATACCATATTCATCTATGGAACGATAAGCATAGATCTTGATAGGGCTTCAGTCATAGGTTTGGTTGAGACTCATTGTTTGCTCATACACATACAAACTCGTTTCTCGTTATAGCAATAAACTTGTTATTAATTATAGCAATGAACTTTGTTTCTCATTACAACAACGAACTTTTATTACTGAAAACTTATATACATGTTTTAGCAATGAAATTGTTTGCTCCTTGTAGCAACAAAATTGATTGCTCATTTTAGCAATGAAACTTGTTTACTCGTTTGAGTAACGAACTTTATCTTCCATGAGAATATGAATGTTGCATCTTATTTGGGCAACATACTTTATCTCTCATGATGACAAAGAACTTTGTTTTTACAAACTTATTTACTCATTTTAACAATATACTTTTATTATTGGAAACTTTTATCAAAACTTTGATTTCAATTCATGGAACCAATATTATTTTGTTTATCTGTGAGTACTCACCAACTATTTTTATAGTTGACGCTCGTTTTACATGCTTTTTCAGGAAGCATCGAGTAAGTGGCACTTAGGGACACTTCACTTTTAGGAGCATTCGCATGTGTTGTATTTCAATTTACATTGTAATTTCTTTTAAAAGTTGTTCAAACCCATTGTAAAATTGTAATGATTTTTAATACTATGGTTGGTGTTGTCTTTTAACTTTTGCTATGAAACCCTTTATACTGCCACGCCTCGTGTTTCCGCTTTAGCGGGGTGTGACAGAAAATGGTATCAAAGCCGAAGGTTATAGAGAATACCGGTTTTCCTTTGGAAAACCACAACTATAGCCAAAAAAAAATTTCTAAACGTTTTTAAAATATAGAACATACTACTGGTATAACTAATTCGAGTACACATTATTGGACTTTAATTAAGTATAGCCTGGCCAACTATGCTTAATTAAGGAAACTTAATGTGAGGCTTGAAACGGTTATAGTAGAATTATGTTCAAAACGTTTTTCAACTTAAACTTTTGAAGAACAAAATTTTTCGGTGTGCGTACGGGCATTGCATATTATAGGCATTCATCTAGATACACTTAGAAACTAAGTGCACTTTTATAAAAATGCATTTATTTAGAAATATTCATGTCCCTTATCAAGTGCTAGGTTAACCACTTAGGTTATATCACTAGCCACTCTAGGAGCAATGCACATAGTACTACGAATGAGTATTCCTCAGTAGCTATTGACTTTAGATATAAGGTTAGTAGCTAGATATACACTAGTAATAATCATAAGTCGAAACCTATACCAATTATTCCTCAATACCTCTTCATCATCTTCGTACTAGAGGTACAACTAGGAAAAAAGCGTTTCGATACCGACACGAATGATAATTGGAGCATCGTGTAAGGAGGTAGATGATTCGCCACTAAGTAATCACTTGGATATCATTGGCGGGCATTCTGGATTTGACTCACGAGGAGACACAGAGGTTTAACCTTTATGTGAGATCTTATTTCTACGCTACGATTTAGCTCTAGGTTGTTTCCACCTCGAGGTCAAAACTTAACATAGGATATCCCTTTGACCTCTATAAAAGGTCGTCGACTGCATTGACACCATAAAATGTTTTTCAAACAATTTTTCTTCTCCTTTATCTTGGGGAAAAAGACATCGGTACTCCCCTTATACCCGCCTTAGTATTTAGGTACGATCAACTACACTAACATACTTTCTCCTTACTTCTTAATCTTCCATCGAAAAATTATTTCGTTTCATCGGTTTTATTTATCATCGATAAAATATTTTATAACCACTTCAGTCAACTTAGTAGACATTTCCTAACAATGTAAGCCATATTCTCGCTAATTTTTTTTTTTTTTGACAACTTGCTTTAATTTAACACTTTTCTTCAAAACTCAATTTAACCAATATTGGTTTTAACATTGCTATTTCAGTTTCATTTCAATCCATTTCAATGGATAGATGTCCTTTTAAGGGCATATAAACCATTTTAAACCTTGCTTACCATTTTGACACGTTTTCGAAAAACTTAGATACATTTTGTTTTATAAAAGTGTTTAAACTCTATGCTATAAAACTTAAACATATAACATTGAAGTCCTATTATATGTAAAAGCATCCTCGGATTTTCCAAACCACTTTTGCTTTGACACATTTAACCGCTTTCTCATTTAGACATTGTAATTTACTTTAATGTGTTTTCTCGAAAACACAACATGATATTTATGCAAATGTCTACTTCAAACATGTTTATAAGACATATCTAACGCTTGTAATTCAAAACATACCTTATTTGTGTACTTTGCTTCAATATAGTTTTATAATCTATAAAGATTCTAAAATATAAAGCATTGCAAAACTTAGTGTTCACTTTTAAAGTTCCAGTGGCGCACTTTCGACAATGCACAATTATTCATCTAAATATGTTAAGTCTTTACCTTATCCGTTTTAAGCATTGTTGGACTCCAGTCAAAAAGGTCAAAACTGTCAGATTTTCAATTACAAGTTTTAGTGTTTCTTCTTTTTCACAAATGGAGTTTAACTTAATAGATAACTCGTGAATTTTTAGCAAAACTTAGAAAACACTTTAGAACTTCTACATTTCTATTTAGTCATCAATATACATCAAATATTGAAGTTTGAAATATATCTCAACGTGGTTTTAAATCTACCTATAGGTATTGTTCTTATAATTTTAACAATAACAATCATTGTCGCTGCTACCTTCCTTTTTCTTTCCCCCAAACTTTATTTCTCGCTCTCCTTCTGATTTTAGATCTCGCACGCCATAATATTAACATAATACATTGTCTAACTTTGTTTCTATCTATTTTGCTTCTCTTGGTACCATGTTCGTACACATATAGACTAGAAGTCTACCCTTTCGTTTTGAGCGATTAATACGTGTATAGTTGTGAGTCATAATTTCGATTTAGTCAACTTTGATATATTCAATTATGCCTTTTTCCATATACATCTTGTTTTTATTTTGAAATCTACAATAAACAAGTAATCCTTATTTACATTTGCTCTTTCATTCTAAATTTGGAAACTTAATTTAAAATGAAAGTTTCATTGTATTTTTCGTTATAAGTAATACACAAAATGAATACCTTTATGCTTATAATTTTTCTATATCCGAAAAATATATGTGGAGGATATGTATCCTTATGTTTCTTCTTTTCTTTAAATACATCAAAAGTTTTGAATTTTACGATTATCTATTCTCTAAATGATTGTTTTTGTAGAAACACTAAACTATGAATGCACTATATAAGGAAAAATACAATGAAACTTGCAATTTTCAGTGATTGACATTTTTTTTATACCTTTCTTAAAATAGTATTCTACTTTGCAATTTTCAGTGAGTTCCTAACTCTTAAACTTTTTTTTTTCATAAGTATTCCGATTCATCTTAAACTTGTATTTGTCCTGACTTAGACAATTAGTCAATTTATACAAAAAGCATAATATCAATATTTCTATAAAAAATATTCCCTTAATGACGACTTAAACATTTAACTTTAAATTATCTTTTTTTTTACTACTTCGTTTGATCGCCACACATATATCTTCATTATCTTGGAATTATTACACATTTTGATAATAATGAGATTAGTTATCATTTCTAAACACACATTTTGATAACAGTGAGATTTCTATCACTTCTAAACACTTAAAATGCTATCCACACAATGTAATTTAAAATATCATAAACTTTCATCGCTTCCATTTGCAACAATGACTCTCTAAATATATTTATTCTTCGAATAAGGTTTTATTATTGTAAGAGTAACTGTAGTAGTAATTATAGCCTCGGAGATCCTCAGTAATTTCGTAATTTATTTTGTAGACGACACTTAAATAGCCTTCACATTTGAGATGTACCAAAACTTCGTTGCCTACCCTTAGTACGTATATTTAGGAACTTACCCTCGACCGCTTCTCTTTTATTTGTGCTACCCCTTCTTATTTTGGAATATATCTTTTCCAGATTTAGTAGCCAACCCGGAAGTGAACAAATTGTTCATAATCTCTTCTTTATTAGGCGGCGAATTTACACTTAGTGCTAATTTAGAATGCAACTTAAGGATCAATGCAGATTTAACGCTCAGTGTAGTTCGTGCTTCTGTATAACTTGTACCGCTCTCTTAATTCAGATAATATATAACTAGATGATCTTTTTTTCGACTACGTCGTCGTGGTTGGATCATGATTCCATGAATCAAATTTTCCATAATCTAGAAGAAAGAACTCGAATTAAGGAAACATTAATTTGACTATAGCTAATGAATTGGGTTCTCCTTTGAGGAAATAAACCCAAAATAATCAAAGAACACTTCAAGTCACCACCTCTCCAGCTATATAATTGTATTCGATTGAGTTCTAATAGAATACGTCACGAATTGAATTTCGGGGCGAAATTCTTTCAACCGGGGGAGAATATGACAACCGTCAAAATTCGAGTCGGTTCTAGATTTGAATAAACTTAGTTGCACGACACATACTAGACTTAGTAACTAGAAGTTAAGATATAACCTATTAGAAACTTGGAAACAATTAGAAACAATGGATAGTGTGCTTAGATTTCACATTGATATGTGAATTCTACTACTACTTAACTGTAGTGACTATCTATATTTGGGTCACTTTTTGACTCGAACACCTTTTCATGAATCATATACACACATCATGCACTTGACCTAGTAGTAGAAATTAGGTCAAAGTCTCATAGAAACTTAAGTCAAAGTCAAAGATTAGGACTAGTATACTTGATTCCTCAATTTCGCTTGAATCACGGAATCACTACATAGAGTGCCAATAAACCGGTAAAAATAAATTAGAAGCATTATTTCTAACTTGAATTAGAGTTAGAAAACCCAAAAATAATTTGAAGTCTCAAAAATTTAATTAATTTTGATATCCAAAGACTTACATACTCTCAAAAACCCTAAATGCCCTAAAAACTCACATTTATAAACTTTAACCTTAAAAATTCTATAAAAATAATTATGAAACTTATAATATGATCTTATAATAATTAAAATTATGAAAATGCATTTAAGGAAAATAAAATTTAAGTCATTAACAATTGCCCTAAATTTATAAGTCAAAAATCAAGGTTTCATGAGCAAAAACTTGGTTAGGGTGTATATTTTATAAAAAGTTTGATATTTTTATAAAAGAATTGAATTTTTTTATAAAATTAAAAGAGAGGGAGGGCATTTTACACTCAAAACCGTCCACCCTCTTCCCAAGATGCTTCCCCTCTTCCCAAAACACATAATCACTCCTCTCTCACACTCCATCTCCTTCACTTCTCTCTCTCTCTCTCTACACTTTCTCTCATACTCCACCATTTACCACACTCAAACTCTCTTTTTCCCTCTCTAAAACCACGAAATTCTCCAGCCAAGAACATCTCTTAACCATCAAATCTTCATCTTCTAGGGTTGTTCTTCATGGTAATCACGAAAATCCTTCAATCTCCTTCACTTTTCTTTCTAGTTTTAAAGGTTTTTCTTGTATTTCCTTGTTCTTCTACACCATTCTCTTAGAAAATTTGTGTGAATGTTCATTCACTTCAGTTTTGATGATGATGGTGGTAGGATTTCATCCAAAAACAACATGCATGTTGAAAATGGTGAAATCCAAGGACCTAAACCTAAGTCAAGATCATGAAAATGCACTTTTCTACAAGTTTTGGTGTAAAATCACCACATGCACTCTAAGTTTTCTTTCAAAAACGATTTTTGAATATTTCAAACTCATGAATGGTCTTCAAACAAACATGCATGTGATGATCTTCAAGCTTAGATGCTAGATCATCAAAGTATGTTGTTAAAAGCTTTCAAAGATGTTCATGAAGGATTTATTTCCAAATAAATATCTAAAACTCCTTTTCTGACCAAATCCGATTTGTCCCAGATTCCCATCAACAAAATAAGATGCTCTGTAAATTTCCAGAAGATAATTCATTTATCTCGAATTACTATAATTAATGCAAGAAAATAGGGCAATAAATCATATAAAATACTTTCTGGGGTCTATAAATCCTAGTTACATTCGTGGATGACCCTTATGATAAATAATGATCCCTCATTAAGTTTCATCGATTTTTGCTACTGTTTAATATGGTTTTGAATTTTCTTTTTGTTTGGCTCCAATAAATCATAAAAGCACTTTAGAAAATCTTAAAATGATATATAACAATTTTCGCAGTTACTACCAGAGGTATAAGACTCAGAAAAATATTTTTAGAATTTTTCATAATGCATTCCTATTTTTCCCTGATTTTTGTATTTATAATGGCCTAAAAATAGAAAAAATAGTTCTGCTCACCCAAAATTCATGAACATTTACCAGAACACTTTTTAGTACATTAGGAGGCTACATAATAATTGTGATGATTTGTCTCTTCTGTATACTATTTTTATCCTATTTTCTAAGATTAAATACACTTGAATACACAAAATCAGATTTCAGTATATAAAAACCACATTTGGTATTTTTCCCAGATTATTTACTCTGTAAAGGAAGTGTACAAAAATTTTGGTAATTTACTTTAACTGTTTAATAATTATTCTCCAATTAATGATTAGTTAAGAGGATAAAACAAAGAAAAATAGAAAGACTAATTGAAAAATATATTTTATAATTTTCACAGCTTCTACATGTATAATAAAAGTGTTACAAAAATTTTGGGTAATTTTGGAAACTGTTTTCTATTTATCCCCATTTTTATTAGAATAAATGCATAAAAATCATAAAATTGGGTTAAACAGTTTAGAAACCCCTTTTTATATTTTTCCCTGCTTAAGTATGTGTAATGACATTGTTATAAAAAGTTTGGGGTATTTTCATAACGGATTTCTATTTTTCATGAATTTGTATCTATTTAGAGAATTAAATGTGTGAAAAATGGTTATACATATTCATAATCCATGAAAATTTATCTAGAAGTCTTTTAGTACATTTAGAACCAAAATCTGAAGTTTGGTAATTTTTATTAATTGTTTAGTATTTTTCATGATTTTATGGTTATTCAAGAAACTAAAATCGTGAAAAATAGTCAGACAAATCAAAAATTCAAGAAAATTTATCTTAAGGTCTTTGACTTCAAGTAAAACTTAAATGCAAAGTTCGGGAAAGTTTAGAACTAAATTGATTTAGTTTTGAATATTTAATCATTGGAACACCTCTAAAATGTTAAATATTAACATTTCAATAATGGAAATTTTCCACTTAAATTGTTATATAACAATTGATTCTTTGAAACTTAATTTCCACAGAAAAATGTTTGTAACTTATCAATATTAAATTTTGACACATTATTGGCATAATTCTATTGTAGTAGTAAGTATACTAGTGTTAGATTTCGATTAGAGACTCACTAGCGAATACCATTATTGTAGGAATCGGTAGTGGTACACGTGGAACGTAGTTCAAGGCACCATTTGCATCATCTAAATGCATTGTGAGTATTCACACACTCCCCTATTTTCAGTTTTTATGTTTTGGGGTGGAAAAGCATGTCCCGAAAAACTATTATTTGAATGTTGTATTTAAATTGATTTGTATCAAACATGATTGCTATTTTATTGCTATGTCTCTCTATGTATGTCTATGCAACACGGAACATGAGAACTTATCGTACTAAGGCCCTTCCCTTATCTCTAACCATTAACTCTTTGAGCCAACGGTCATTATGGATAGCGCTATTAGGAATTGACAACTCCTCACTCGCCCTATTGCTGGAGTGCATGATACCATATTCATCTATGGAACGATAAGCATAGATCTTGATAGGGCTTCAGTCATAGGTTTGGTTGAGACTCATTGTTTGCTCATACACATACAAACTCGTTTCTCGTTATAGCAATAAACTAGTTATTAGTTATAGCAATGAACTTTGTTTCTCATTACAACAACGAACTTTTATTACTGAAAACTTATATACATGTTTTAGCAATGAAATTGTTTGCTCCTTGTAGCAACAAAATTGATTGCTCATTTTAGCAATGAAACTTGTTTACTCGTTTGAGTAACGAACTTTATCTTCCATGAGAATATGAATGTTGCATCTTATTTGGGCAACATACTTTATCTCTCATGATGACAAAGAACTTTGTTTTTACAAACTTATTTACTCATTTTAACAATATACTTTTATTATTGGAAACTTTTATCAAAACTTTGATTTCAATTCATGGAACCAATATTATTTTGTTTATCTGTGAGTACTCACCAACTATTTTTATAGTTGACGCTCGTTTTACATGCTTTTTCAGGAAGCATCGAGTAAGTGGCACTTAGGGACACTTCACTTTTAGGAGCATTCGCATGTGTTGTATTTCAATTTACATTGTAATTTCTTTTAAAAGTTGTTCAAACCCATTGTAAAATTGTAATGATTTTTAATACTATGGTTGGTGTTGTCTTTTAACTTTTGCTATGAAACCCTTTATACTGCCACGCCTCGTGTTTCCGCTTTAGCGGGGTGTGACAACTACAACAGCCGGAGATACCGGAATGGAAGTGAAAGCGGATCACTATGGATTTCATAACCAAGTTGCCCAAGACAACGGGTGGACTTGATACCATATGGGTCATCGTCGATAGATTGACCAAGTCCGCACATTTCCTGCCTACCAAAGAAATAGACAAGATGGAGAAGCTTACAAGAACTTAACTTACCGCGCGAGCTCAGTAACGTACATTCTACTTTCCACATCTCGAACTTGAAAAAGTGTCTGTCCGATGAGACTCTTGTAATCCCACTCGACGAGATCGAGATCAATGAGTGCCTCAACTCCGTGGAAGAACCTGTAGAGATCATGGACCGGGAGGTCAAGCAAACGAAACAAAGCCGTATCCCGATAGTGAAGGTTTGCTGGAACGCCAAGCGAGGACCAAAATTCACTTGGGAGCGAGAGGATCAGATGAAACTGAAATATCCTCGTCTTCTTACTTAGTTATTTGTAACTACTAATTTGCTTAAATTCTAATTTCGAGACGAAATTCCTTCTAACGGGGGGATGATGTGACAACCCGAAATTTCTATTCTGTACAACCATTCAATTCAATAGAAGTCAGAACAGTTTCTCCTAACTTTCAAGCTTTTTGGAATAAGTTTGAGTGTTTTAAAGTTAGTGCTTCAGGAGATAACAGGAGAGAGGATGTCTTAGGGTTTATTGTGCATCAATAAAGTTCGAAAAACTCCAAGAGTTTCGAGTTTACGGCCCAAATGGTATTAGGGCCATAAACCCTAATGACTATATAAGTGACACTTAGTTTATTTTTAACTTTTTTCACACTTCCAAGTCTAGAACCAATTCTCTCTCAAGTATCATACAAAGTTCTTCAAAAATCTTCAAGAAAGTAAGTGTTTTCTTCCTTTTTTAGTTGATATCTACCCTAATCTAGTGACCTTACATGATTTCATCCATGAAATCATTCCATTTGTGTAGATCTTCAAGTGTTCTTAGTTTCACCAAGAACACACACTAGTGTTCTTGGACTTCTAGCACCTTTTCAAGCTTTTACATAGTAAGTACTCTTACCTTGACTTGTTATACGACTTGTTACACTTCTAAAACATCGAGAAGTCACAAGGAAACGCTAGATCAAGGGTGTTTACGGTCCAAGATGTTCTTGGACCGTAAACCCTAACAAAGGGGCCAAAGTGTGCCCTAGTCCCTCACCAAGCCTTGGAAACTAGTCTAGATCCCATCCTTGATGTGCTTAGGACTTAAAACATCAAAAAGACCATAAACCATATGGGTTTACGGCCGTAAACACATGGAGAAGTGGTCCATGGTCCGTAAACTCCATTTAGGAGTGAAATGATGCCACAAATACTTCCTAAGGCTTATACTTGAAGTAGGATGCTTCCTTATGCCTTGAAAAGCTTCAAAACACAAAATGGTAGAAGTGCCATGAGTTTACGGCCGTAAACTCATGGGTTTACGACCGTAAACTCCAAAGGAGTTGGTCACAAAACCGTAAACTCCAATAGATGGTCCCCTTGAACCCTAAACTCAATAGCCAAGTCCTACAACCCTTAGATGCAATCCTTAGGACTTTTAGCACTTAAATCAAGTGTTTTACATGTCTTAGGATGTCTTAACTTGGTCAATTAGTTGTTTTATAACTAATTGGATACATATATGTGTCTTTATATGTTAACTAGGATCCTTGTGTGTGCTCAAGTCTTCACTTGACAGTTAGCATCATATATCAATCCGTTCATCCAAATCACTCACTACAGGTGAGTTCATACCCCTTAATTAACCTTTTAAATGTTTTTAAATGTTTTTATGGGGGGGGATACAAGTTAAATTCTTATAGTCATTATATCAATCACATGTGATTAATGACTACCAAACAAGTGGATTTCTTACTTTTCAAACTGTTTTACAAACCCTTTCACATATCAAATACTTTTATCAAACTCTTTTACATGTCAATTCCTTTTAGTAAATCCTTTTCATGTCAATTACTTTTACTTAAACTCTTTTACACTTATATTTTGTTAAATGTGTATCTTTATAGATATAATTATATAAGTAGGATTGAAAGGACTTAGGACTGATAACTCACCTTACCTCCTGTTCCTCGTTTGGTTGTGGACTTAGGGTATCGGTTATTTGTTCGAAGGTCGTTTGAATCCTAGTTATATATTATATATATGTATATAGATATAAAAGTTCCTTCTTTCTATTCAAAACCATTAGGTAGCAAAGGCATACATACATGTTTATACATTCAAGTCATATTACTAGTAAACTACGATATGCGTAGTTTAGGAAGTTACTAATACTATTACTAGACCAATGAATCATACAATGAGTCAGTTCATACATGAGTCAATACTTGCTAGATAGAGAGAGAACACACAATACAACTAGTACACACAATACATTACAATACTTGCTAGATAGAGAGAGAACACACAATACAGCTAGTACACACAGTACATTACAATACATGATAGACAGAGACAGAACACACAATACAGCTAGTACACACAGTACATTACAATACAGGCTAGACAGAGAGAGAACACACAATACTGCTAGCACATACATTACATATACATTACTTCAGTTATGTGAGCCACGTAACGGCGCATGACACTACCTGTCATGACCGTTTTGTATCTAGAATCTCCTTAAATGGAGAGCGTATGAATTTGTATATAGATCTATACTGGATTGACTATCCTACACCTTGTTGCTCGCTACAGTGGGACTTGCAAGTCTACGGGTGCCAAACGTCATTTCTTACGACGTCTTACATCGTCGTTTTTCTATGAGTCGGTAGCAGGGTATAGGCCGATCACATGGTACTTTAAATAATAATTGGTTTAAGGTAGTTAGTACAACAGTAGTTACTTAATACAACACTACAGTACTATTTCATTTTCCCATTACATTCACTTTGTGAACATTCACACAATGCACTGTAATGTAAAAACTATATTTTTGGTTAATGATAGTCAGATTTGGGAAAATATATACTCTTACAAGAGACACACACACAGACACTAGATGCCTTGGTAGAAGGCTACTTTCAGTAGGAAACATAGGGTTTTCTAGGAGAGTTCAAAACGTCTTACAAAACATTTTACAAAACATCTTACAAATACTTTCGTACAAATACAGACACTAATATACTTATGATCTCACCAGCTTTAAAGCTGATACTCGCTTTCAAAATAACTTGTATTCTCAGGTCACTAGTAGACAGGTACCGGAGCCAGGTTTTGAGAAGATGGAGCTCGTTCAAGACTCATCTTTCATTTTGAATTATATTTTGGTGTCTATTAAATTTGGCAAGACATACTTGTATTAAAATTATTTTATTAATGCAATGGATGATGTTGTTGCTTCTTTACTACTATTCATTGTTGTGATACTGTACATGACGTCCTCCGCCCCAGAAAGTTTCCGCCTTTCTTGGTTTTGGGGTGTGACATGAGGCTTTATGGACATGCATGTCCAATGCATGTCTTGAAGTCAAAATGTCCAAAAAGGGAAAATATCCCCTAAAATCCATGCATGGCATCCATGCTTGACCAAAAGCTAGATCAAGCCCACCATGGGACCGTTTTGCCCTGGAGATTCATAAAGTTGCAAAGTTGATGAACTCCATGCATGCAATCAACAAGAATGATGGGAAATAAAGAGTAAACTCAAGATCTAGTCATATTCTAAGATAAAAATCAAATCTTGAATGCTTACACTAGTCCACAAGATGGTCAAGCTCAAGAATGAGGGCTTTGTTTGTTGGATCTCCTCCTTCTTCTTACTATCTTCTTCTTCTTAAGCTCCAAAAGTCACTCTAAGTCACAATATGAGAGGAAATGGGGATTAGGTTTTAGCATTGACGTTCTTAAGGGTTGGAGGCTGATGGAAGGTCATCCTCAAGGTTTTAAGGAGATTATATAGGGCGCAAACCCTAAAATTTAGAGTTTCCCTTTACATCGCCTACTCGTCGAGTTGAGTCTTCCAACTCATCGAGCATGTCCTAAATCTCGCATCCCACAGTGATCTCTACTCGACGAGTTGAAGCTCCCCAACTCGTCGAGTTCTAGTCTAAAACCCTAAAATTTTGAAAAGAAATAGATACCTGAAATGAGCGTTACAGCTTTTGCAAGAGTGGGATAGTCAAAATGAAAGCACTCTCCACTATTTAAAGTAGAATGTTAATCTAAGAGTCCATAACCATTAAGCACTTTAGACAACCTTGTCCCCTAGTGTGCACCATACCTTCAATACTTTTGATTAAACAATTAAAAAAGCCATGCTTCTTCTTTTTTCCGTGCATGGTCGGCCATTGTGATGAAAAAGAGAAGATTTGGTTTATATTTTATAAACTCAAAGTTTATAAGATATAAACTTTGTCTTTTTCTAAACGACAAAAGGCTTACCTAGTCCAAAATGTTATACATGACTTATTAATTCATACATTATGAAATAATGTGTTACTTGTATTGTAAAATAATTATTTCCTTGAAATAAATATTTTCCCAATTTATTATAAGAGTTTATGAATATTTATTTAAATCAATTTCTAATAAATACTCATTTGTATCAAGTTGTTGTTAGTGTGACCCTTAGGATCATATGTTATTTATCAATATAATTTAATATGACTCTTGAGCATACTAGATCTTTCAAACCCTAATTTTAGGGTTTTGCACCCTATTTAAACACCTTAAGTCCTAGGTGTTGGCCTTATTTCTAGCTTCCATTTCCCCTAACCCAAATCTCGAAACCCTAGAGCTTCCCTGAGTGTTGTGAGCTTATTGTGGGTGTGTTTTGGTGTGTTTGAAGCTCATTGAAGGAAGAGAAGCTTTGTGCAAGGTGGTGATTCAAGTAGGAGCCTTCAAATCTTGATTCTTTGCACCATTTCCAGCATATTTCGGGTATAAAGTTCTAACTTTGCTTAATATTTGCTTAGATCTCTTTTTGGGTTAGTTTATATGCTTTTAGCCATGTTTGCGTGGTTGATGAGGTTGTAGGGCATCCCAAGTGTTATTCCTTTAAATCTATGATCCTCATGAGCTCTTTCGGCATAAAGGTGCCAACTTTATGGTCTTAAGGGCTTCATGAATTCATTAAGTCCATCTTATGGCTTCTTTTGAGCATTTGAGCTTCTTCTAGGCATACATGAGTGTAAAGTTGGAAACTTTACGTAGTCATTCAGCTTTTAAGGCCAGGTCTAGAGTTTGGGGTTATGTCTTTGGTGATTTAGTGGTTAATGATTAAGTCCTTGCTCTTTTAAGCCTAGGGTTTGGGTTTTGAACCCATTTTGGTGGTTCTTAGGGGTAAAGTTGGAAACCTTACCCTTCTTGAAGCCATTTCAGTTAATCTGAACCATGAAGCTCTTAGTTTCATTAAGGTCAGCTTAATGGATTAAGATGTTGGATTTCTAGCGAACTCGACGAGATTATTGATGAACTCGGCGAGTTGGATCGGTTTCTTCCTGACTTTGCAGATTTATGGATAAACTCGGCGAGTTGAAGGATGACTCGGCGAGTTGGGTAAACTCGGATTGTTGACTTTGACTTTGACTTTAGTCTTTGACCAAGTTGGACCTATAAGGGGCTTTTGCGCATTTTGTGTTGTACTTAAGGAATCTTTTATGTTTAGGGGTTGAGTAGAGTCGATATTCGGAGCCGATATCCGTTCAGCTACCTTTCTGTATTCGAGGTGAGTTTCCTTACCGGGTTTAGCGGGTCGAAGGCACCAAGGTCGGCCCGTGTTTATATTATGTTGTTAGTATGCTAGTTGTCTTTATGATTCTTGCATGTGCTTGTGGTTATATGTCTTCCAGTCTAAGGCCCAATGTCCGGCGGGGCCTGATGGATATTCATATTCTATGTGTCTTTGTGATTATTGCATCTGTATGTGTTTATTTGATATATGTTATTGTAC
The DNA here is from genome assembly GCF_052849685.1 of Lactuca virosa. NCBI lineage: Eukaryota > Viridiplantae > Streptophyta > Magnoliopsida > Asterales > Asteraceae > Lactuca > Lactuca virosa. The sequence goes on along the minus strand of NC_136433.1, from coordinate 366,174,216 downwards.
GTTGGGCGGGCCCGTTTTACCGAGCTCAACTAGATGGCGGGCTGAGCCCGATGTCGGACGGGGTCCAATGCCGGGCGGGGCCCACAATATGTTTATTGTATGTTTGGTATGTGGTATTTTGGGGGAACTCACTAAGCTTTTTGTTTACGTTTTTTCATTTATGTTTCAGTTACTTCCGGATGTAAAGGGAAGAGCTCGAGATGACTGCATTGTACACGCCATTGAGATTCCACTATGATGTTTTAATCTGATTTATGACAAGTTGATACATTGGATTTATTCAAATGTTTGGATGTTATGGGAAAAATACTATTTTATTTATTATTAAATTGAAATTTTTGGGACCATATTTTGGGATGTTAGATAATGAATTATGTTGTAGCTATAAAGATGTCTTATATGCTATTGTTTGATCGGATCTATGGTCTGTTGCCGACCGGATCTGGGAACTTAATGTGTTCAGATTTCTAAACGTTTAATTACGGTATTAGAACTGGCATGTAACTTTTCGGAATAATAAGAAGGATTATGCGTCTAAACCTTTTCTATCTTAAATTTCTCGTCTTGAACAACTATTACGGTGTATGGAACGTCATAATAAGGACTCATACCAAACTGAGCAAATAGAGGAAATAAGAAAGCTGATGATAGTGAATGATACCTATCAGAAGATATCGTAAGAGAGGTATATTGCCTTTAGAATGCATCTAATAAATAATATGTCCTGTACGGGAGAAGTACACTTTCGATTAGCTGAAAGAAAGAACTTTTGGTATAATCTATGAAGTTATCCCATCATTTGGCATTTCCACCAGCAACTGAGTTGAAGAAGAATTGATGATTGAGATACTCATGGAAGAAGCCCTAGTGGAGTCTAGGGCAATTTTATGATTATTTGGACACGTTCGTATGTGTTAAATCATTTTATGCTTTTGGGAAATAAGAACTTGGGGACTGCGAGACAATACTTGGGACAAGTATCAGTAGGTGTGAAAGTTAGTAGAGGCCTATACTACCGGAAGCACAGGACTCGCACTTGTATCAGGGAAAGTCACAAGGTTACCAAGACATTAGTAATTGATTATGTTTTGTTCATGTCTGTCGTTACCATCGTTTCGGTAATGACTAAGAAGATCATTGTTATTCCGACCCTAGTGGTCATATCAAATCGGCTCCAACTAAGATGAGTATGTTACGTGGTTTAGAGAACCAAGATCGATGTTGCATCTGACTTCAGCCAGATGATTGAAGAGAAAGGTAATTGAAGTGATCAATAGATATATCACGATCATTATTAAAGTAAGAGCTCTTAGATAGAAGTACTACGTGATAGAATGTGATTATATCACATCAGAACATGAAGGAAGGAAACTTGCATTGTGGAATTTGACTCTAAAAGACCTGAGTCTAAGCGTTGCATCATACGACATGAGGTCATTCGAACATGACCCATCGGTCTATCATGATAATCGAAGTAAAGAACTTCTCTTAAGTTAAGTCTGTTTAAGAAGAAGTAGGAGTCTCCAATAAGGATTGATTTTGTAACTCGAAGGTTACAATTGAAAGTCCAACATAGTATGAGGAGCGGGTGCAAGATCGGGAACTGTCTACAATCAAGAAGTCCAAGAGTTAGATACTCATTCGAAGGAACATAGAAGTTACGGTTATTACCTAGGATGAAGAGCTATTGTATGGAGTCATTATAAAAGCCATGTTTCGTTGATGATTCTGGTACGTAATTGTGACAACCCGAAAAGTTTTTCCGTGTAAAGCCAGTACAATCAACCTTATGTCAGTCTCGCTCCTACTATCTTTTAGCACTGTTTAGAGTCTGTTTGAGTGTTCTAATCCTAGTACATCCAAGGAATGAGTGATAGGAAGTACCTGCTAGAGACACTGAACAACATTCAAGCCTTAACCACCAACAAAAGGAGTTCACGGACATAGCACAAGAGTTTACGGCCATAAACTCATGGATGGCCGTAAACTCCCCCCATAAGACTCATTCCCTTCACTTTTCTTTCATTCTTACACTTTCAACTCAAGAAAATTCAATTCTCTCTCAAGTATCATCAAGCCTTTCATCCTAGATCTTCAAAATTGTAAGTGTTCTTCCATCTTTGAGTTGTTATTCTTCTTAATCTAGTACACCCCTTTGATTTCATCCATGGAAATCATCTCTTTTGGTTAGATCTTCAAGATCATCAACTTTCACCAAAAACACCAAGAACACACACTTGTTATTGGTGGCCGAAAACTCCTCATAGTCTTGAAACAACCATCTAGGCATAAATACCAAGAGTTTACAGCCATGGAATCTCCCTTGGCATAAGAACACTACAGGATCTAAGTATACCAATGAATCACTAACTCATTGTTCTAAAAAAAAGTTGATCGTTAAAATGGGTATACATGATCGTATAACTTTAATGTGACCCTACTTCATGGCTCAACAACTGGTTTGCTGAAGTCGCGTTTGGTGCCTAGAATCTCTTGCAGGGAGAGAGTATAGTATGGGGACTATTCATCACATTATTACCTTAATAAAACAAACATGTTTTAGGGTAATCGGTACTGCAGGTTTTCAATTTAAAAGACAACTGTGTACTTATATTTTCCCATTACTTTCATTTTGTGACAGTTCCACTTGAAAGTTAATGCAAACTATTTTCGAGTCAAGATAGTTATAAACTAGGGAAAACTTACATTTTACAAACGACAAACAGAACAGTCGGGTCTAGTACATTCAGTAGAAAGGGACCTACAATGCTAACTTTATGATTCCTTAGTGCATACATTCAGGGATATATATTAATCGGATCTGACAGATAGTAGGATGTGTGTTTTCCGCTTCATTTCCTGTTCCTTGTTTGGCTGTGGGCTTAGAGTAGATTCACCCAGCCTACTATCTACCTGATCTTAGCTATATATATGTTTTGTATACACTAAGTAATCATAAGGGGTACCATGTATGGTTCAGGTCATAGGTCACTAATTCAATGCACTGTTTTCTAGTACAAAACATACTTTCCAAATAAGAACTTTTGGTATACAAAACTAGAAACTTACCAGTAAAGGGTTTAATCCATTTTATTAAACCAGTATAACTTAAAGAACCTTATGTCACACCCCCGAACCGTCGGAACGGACGACGGAAACATCCGGGGGCGGGTGACGTCATGCGTAGTATCACAACAGTTGTATCATAGTAAGCATAGTAAACACAACCATTACATTATAATAAAAATATTTACATTATTTGAAAACATAGTTTGTTCGTGACAATATATAACAAAAATAAAAGACGTGACTCCAAAATGCTCCGTCTTCCCCAAAAGTTGGCAAGAGTACCTGTCTATTGTTGCCCTGAGAATACAAGCAGTTTGAAAGAGTATCAGCATAAAGCTGGTGAGTTCATAAGCGTTTAGTTCTGGTGAAAGAAATGTTTCTTTGAGCCTTTGAAAAGTGTTTCCCAAGAAAATCTTGTATTTTCTGATGAAAGATGTTTGTTTATCCAATAGTTGTATGTTAAACAGTTCGTTAATGAAAGGTTGTGTTATCCCAGGAAAATCCTATATTTTCCTTAAAAGTTGACAGTTGGTTATCTGTTCTTGTCTGAAGTGTGCAAGTATCTACCATACTTGTATCGTTAGATGTAGTTTCCTTGAAAAACCCTGTTTGCTCTCTGTGAGGTGTATTAGCCTTATTACATAAATAAAACTAATAAATAAGTAGTGAACTAAATCCTAAGGGTATTATCAATACCCTCTAGTAATCAAATCGGTTAATACTTTGAGGTTAGTTCACTTGTTTCATTATTACAAAAGTAAATTTCGTTATCTAGGTTGCGAGTGTCACAACCGTACTTAGACTTGATATGGCATGTAAAGGGGCCAGTATCTTTTATGACTTTGTCACCCGTAGACCTGACGGTCCGACTGTAGCTAGCAGCAAGGTGCGGGATAGTCAGTCCCGTATAGATCTATACACAGCAGTCACGCTCTCCCTCCAAGAGATTCTGGTTACAAGTGTTAGTCCTACACTCTCGAATTCGGTGGGAGTGTTACCAAGGACGTGTCTCCAACTTTAGACTAACAATTTGCATGTAATAATACCGAAAATCATGTTTATGTGTTGTATGAATTCTTTATAAAATATCACATTTTATGATAAGATTCACAAGTTCATTGCTTTAGTTTTGAAAACTGTTTCTATGAGTTGATTTCTTAATCGTTTGGTAAAGCTGTTTTCTGTGTTAAAAGCATTTAGAACATATAATTATTTTAAACAAATAATATACTTTGAGAACAAGTTTCCTTGTGCTGTTGCTTGTATTCTCCCCCCTGAAAACTTGAAAAACACGGAAAAAGCGTAGGGGTATGAACTCACTGTTTGATGTGGGATTCGAGTGTAAGTTGCTAGGAATTGCTGAGTGTCAAATAAAGCCTCGGGCACAAACGGATCCTATTTAGCATGTAAAAGTACCTATATGCATTAGGTGAGTGCTTAACACTATTTGTTATGGAGGAAATTATCCTAGGGACCAGGATACACTTGAAACTAAGTGTTAGAATCACATGTGATTTGAAAATGGGGAGTTTGCGGTCGTAAAAGGAGTGTACGGTCAAGGGTTTGCGGCCCAATAGGGTTTACGGCCCATATGTTTATGGCCCAGGTGTTTGCGGTCCATGGGTTTACGGCCCATGGGTTTACGGTCTATGGGTTTACGGCCCATGTGTTTACGGCTGTAAACACTTGGCGAAAAGTGCGATTTTCGGTGTTTCAAGGTCCTTTCTAGCCTTCTGGAAGTGTTCTAAGCCTCGTGCCCAGCTCAAGGAAGAGTTTAAAGGTGAATAATCGACCAAAAATGGAGTTTACGGCCATTGAAGGGTGTATGGCCATAAACACCCAGTTCATGCGGTTCAGGTCGATTTTTAAGCGAACATCGATGGTTTCTAGTAGATAACAAGTATAGATGGTAGTTACTTACTGTTAAGAAGCTTGGAATGAGGTTTTTAGCCACCAAGAACTAGTGTGTGTTCTTGGTGAGAGAGAAAATCTAGAAAAAGATGAGTTTTAATGAGATAGGAACATGGATTCATCACTAGAAAAGGATTTGTAACAACATTCAAGGTGGAAGAACACTTACATCTTTGAAGATCTTGGAGAGAATTCGATGGTAGAGAGAGAGTAGAGAGAGAAGGCTTCTGGAGTGTGTAAAGTGAGAAATGAAGGCCACTCATCCCATATATAGGGGTGAGTTTACGGCCAAGGGGTGGGGTGGAGGGTTTACAGTCATGAACAGGGTTTACGGTTGTAAACTGAGTTTGCGGCCGTAAACTCCTCTCGAAGGGTTGTTTGGCCCGGATGCTATGCTTTGACTTAGGAAACCTCGTTTTTGAATCCAATTCTCGATTGAACTGAGCTTAAAATATTCCGTTAGACCGAAAGTAATACTAACGTGAACGGAAATAAATAAAAATCCAAATTTTATTATCGGAAACTAGGTAAGGATAACAGAAAAAGTTTCGGGTTGTCACATCATCCCCCCGTTAGAGGGAATTTCGTCCCGAAATTCGAACGTAGAATACAAATCGTGGATTCGAAAAGAGATGCGGATACTTCTGTTTCATCTGATCTTCGCGCTCCCAAGTGAATTCAGGTCCTGCTTGGCATTCCAGCGAACCTTCACTATCGGGATGCGACTTTGTTTCGTTCGTTTGATCTCTTTATCCATGATTTCGACTGGTTCTTCCACGAAGTTCAGGTTCTCGCTGACTTCAATCTCGTCGAGAGGAATAGTAAGGGTTTCGTCAGATACGCATTTCTTAAGATTTGAAACATGGAAGACAGGATGAATGTTGCAAAGTTCTTGCGGTAAACGAAGTTTGTAGGCTACGGGACCGATTCTAGTGAGGATGTCGAAGGGTCCTATGTATCTTGGATTTAGCTTTCCACGCTTTCTGAAGCGTATCATGCCTTTCCAGGGCGAGACTTTCAACAGAACATGGTCTCCAACCTGGAACTCCAAGGGTTTTCGTCGTTTATCGGCGTAGCTCTTTTGTCTATCTCGTGAGGCTTTAAGTCGTTCTCGGATTTGTATGATCTTTTCGGTGGTTTCGCGGATGATTTCTGGGCCAGTGAGAGTGTTGTCAGGGACTTGCCCCTTGGCCAGCTGCGTGTCGCCCACCTCAGCCCATCACAGAGGGGATCTGCACTTGCGACCATAGAGGGCTTCGAAAGGCGCAACCTTGATGCTGCTGTGGTAACTGTTGTTGTAAGAAAACTCGACCAAGGGCAAATGGGTGTCCCACGACTCACCAAAGTCAATGACATATGCTCTCAACATGTCTTCCAAGGTCTGGATGGTTCTCTCACTCTGCCCATCTGTCTGAGGATGGTAAGCTGTGCTCACATCCACCTTAGTTCCAAGAGCCTTCTGCAGTGACTGCCAGAACCTCAAAGTGAACCTGCTATCTCGATCGGAGATAATGGACACAGGCACACCATGCAGTCGAACTATCTCTCGGATGTAGATTCGCATGAGTCTCTCCATTTTGAAGTTTTCCTTGATCGGCAGGAAGTGGGCGGAGTTGGTCATTCGGTCGATAATTACCTAAATGGCGTCGTGCCCACTCGGAGACTTGGGTAATTTGGTGATAAAATCCATAGTAATTCTCTCCCACTTCCACTCAGGTATCTCCGGCTGGTGGAGTAGACCTGAGGGTTTCTGATATTCGACATTCACCTTGGCACAAGTCAGGCACTTGCCCACGAAGGGAGTGATCTCTGCTTTCATGTTCGGCCACCAATACAGTTTCTTGAGATCGAGGTACATCTTGTCCGAACCTGGATGAATGGAGTATCTGGTCTTGTGAGCTTCGTTCATTACAACCTCTCTGTAACCACCGAACTTTGGGGTCCAGATCCGGTCCATGAGATAGTAGACTTCGTCTCCCTTGATCTCTAAGTTCTTGTCCATTCCTCTCACGGCTTCACCCGACATGTTTTCTGGTTTTAAGGCTTCCAGCTGAGCCTCCTTGATTTGTGCGGATAGATGGGAATGGATAGTTATGGTCAGTGCCTTCACTCTACGACCTGAGTACTCCTTTCGGCTGAGGGCATCTGCCACCACATTGGTCTTGCCGGGATGGTAGCGGATTTCGCACTCGTAATCGCTGAGTAGCTCAGTCCATCGCTGTTGTCTCATGTTCAGTTCCTTCTGGTCGAAGATATGCTGCAGGCTTTTTTGTTCAGTACAGATGGTGCACTTGGTTCCGTAGAGATAATGTCTCCATATCTTCAATGCGAAGACCACTGCTCCCAATTCCAGGTTGTGCGTTGTGTAGTTGACTTCATGTGCTTTCAGTTGTCTTGAGGCATAAGCAATGACATTTCCCCGTTGCATGAGCACACAGCCTAGGCCCTGATTGGATGCATCACAGTAGACAACGAAGCCCTCCGTCCCTTCGGGCAGAGACAAGATAGGTGCGCTGCATAGGGCCCGCTTCAACGTTTGGAACGCAGTGTCTTACTTTTCACTCCAACAAAAGGGTACACCTTTCTGAGTCAGAGTGGTTAAGGGTTTGGAAATTCTGGATAAATCTGCGATAATAGCCAGCGAGACCCAAGAATTGACGGATTCCTGTGGGTCTCTTCGGTGCTGACCAGTTCTCTATCGCTTTGATTTTGGAGGGGTCCACGTGTATGCCTTCCTCGCTTACCACGTGACCTAGGAAGGTTACTTTTGGAATCCAGATATCACACTTGGAGAGTTTTGCGTACAGCTTCTCCGTCCTTAGGGTTTCCAGCACTGTTCTTAAGTGTTGTCGATGATCTTCCTCACTTCTGGAATACACAAGTATATCGTCGATGAACACGATTACGAACTTGTCCAGGAAAGAACGGCATACCCGATTCATCAGGTCCATGAATACCGCCGGTGCGTTGGTTAGAACGAAGGGCATCACTACAAATTCGTAGTGACCATACCGAGTCCGAAATGCTGTCTTAGGAACATCACTCTCATGGACTCGCAGCTGATGGTACCCTGATCTTAGATCTATTTTGGAGAAGTAATTGGCTCCCTGAAGCTGATCGAAGAGGTCATCGATTCGAGGAAGAGGGTAACGGTTTTTGACAGTGAGCTTGTTCAGTTCGCGATAGTGAATGCACATCCGAAAGGATCCATCCTTCTTTTTCACAAATAAGATCGGGGCTCCCCAGGGTGAGGAACTCGGTCTAATGAATCCTTTGCTGAGCAGCTCATTGAGCTGACTAGATAACTCCTGCATTTATGCTGGCGCTAATCGGTATGGAGAGTTAGCTACGGGGGTAGCTCCGGGGACTAAGTCGATGCGAAACTCGACTTGGCGCTCGGGAGGGATTCCCGGGAGATCTTCGGGAAAAACATCGGGAAAGCTGCAGACTTCGGGGATGCTATCGAGGTCTTTAACTTCCTGCTTCTTGTTAATGACATGGGTTAGGAATGCATGACACTCCTTTCGCGCTCCCAAGTGAATTCAGGTCCTGCTTGGCATTTCAGCGAACCTTCACTATCGGGATGCGACTTTGTTTCGTTCGTTTGATCTCTCTATCCATGATTTCTACTGGTTCTTCCACGAAGTTCAGGTTCTCGCTGACTTCAATCTCGTCGAGAGGAATCGTAAGGGTTTCGTCAGATACACATTTCTTAAGATTTGAAACATGGAAGACAGGATGAATGTTGCTAAGTTCTTGCGGTAAACGAAGTTTGTAGGCTACAGGACCGATTCTAGCGAGGATCACGAAGGGTCGTATGTATCTTGGATTTAACTTTCCACGCTTTCTGAAGCGTATCATGCCTTTCCAGGGTGAGACTTTCAACAGAACATGGTCTCCAACCTGGAACTCCAAGGGTTTTCGTCGTTTATCGGCGTAGCTCTTTTGTCTATCTCGTGAGGCTTTAAGTCGTTCTCGGATTTGTATGATCTTTTCGGTGGTTTCGCGGATGATTTCTGGGCCAGTGAGAGTGCTGTCAGGGACTTGCCCCTTGGCCAGCTGCGTGTCGCCCACCTCAGCCCATCACAGAGGGGATCTGCACTTGCGACCATAGAAGGCTTCGAAAGGCGCAACCTTGATGCTGGTGTGGTAACTGTTGTTGTAAGAAAACTCGACCAAGGGCAAATGGGTGTCCCACGACTCACCAAAGTCAATGACATATGCTCTCAACATGTCTTCCAAGGTCTGGATGGTTCTCTCACTCTGCCCATCTGTCTGAGGACGGTAAGCTGTGCTCACATCCAGCTTAGTTCCAAGAGCCTTCTGCAGTGACTGCCAGAACATCAAAGTGAACCTGCTATCTCGATCGGAGATAATGGACACAGGCACACCATGCAGTCGAACTATCTCTCGGATGTAGATTCGCATGAGTCTCTCCATTTTGAAGTTTTCCTTGATCGGCAGGAAGTGGGCGGATTTGGTCAGTCGGTCGACAATTAACCAAATGGCGTCGTGCCCACTCGGAGACTTGGGTAATTTGGTGATAAAATCCATAGTAATTCTCTCCCACTTCCACTCAGGTATCTCCGGCTGGTGGAGTAGACCTGAGGGTTTCTGATATTCGACCTTCACCTTGGCGCAAGTCAGGCACTTGCCCACGAAGGTAGCGATCTCTGCTTTCATGTTCGGCCACCAATACAGTTTCTTGAGATCGAGGTACATCTTGTCCGAACCTGGATGAATGGAGTATCTGGTCTTGTGAGCTTCGTTCATTACAACCTCTCTGTAACCACCGAACTTTGGGGTCCAGATCCGGTCCATGAGATAGTAGACTTCCTCTCCCTTGATCTCTAAGTTCTTGTCCATTCCTCTCACGGCTTCACCCGACATGTTTTCTGGTTTTAAGGCTTCCAGCTGAGCCTCCTTGATTTGCGCGGATAGATGGGAATAGATAGTTATGGTCAGTGCCTTCACTCTACGACCTGAGTACTCCTTTCGGCTGAGGGCATCTGGCACCACATTGGTCTTGCCGGGATGGTAATGGATTTCGCACTCGTAATCGCTGAGTAGCTCAGTCCATCGCCGCTGTCTCATGTTCAGTTCCTTCTGGTCGAAGATATGCTGCAGGCTTTTATGTTCAGTACAGATGGTGCACTTGGTTCCGTAGAGATAATGTCTCCATATCTTCAATGTGAAGACCACTGCTCCCAATTCCAGGTTGTGCGTTGTGTAGTTGACTTCGTGTGCTTTCAGTTGTCTTGAGGCATAAGCAATGACTTTTCCCCGTTGCATGAGCACACAACCTAGGCCCTGATTGGATGCATCACAGTAGACAACGAAGCCCTCCGTCCCTTCGGGCAGAGACAAGATAGGTGCGCTGCATAGGGCCCGCTTCAACGTTTGGAACGCAGTGTCTTACTTTTCACTCCAACAAAAGGGTACACCTTTCTGAGTCAGAGTGGTTAAGGGTTTGGCAATTCCGGAGAAATTCTGGACAAATCTGCGATAATAGCCAGCGAGACCCAAGAATTGACGGATTCCTGTGGGTCTCTTCGGTGCTGACCAGTTCTCTATCGCTTTGACTTTGGAGGGGTCCACGTGTATGCCTTCCTCGCTTACCACGTGACCTAGGAAGGTTACTTTTCGAATTAAGAATTCGCACTTGGAGAATTTTGCGTACAGCTTCTCCGTCCTTAGGGTTTCCAGCACCGTTCTCAAGTGTTGTCGATGATCTTCCTCACTTCTGGAATAGACAAGTATATCGTCGATGAACACGATTACGAACTTGTCCAGGAAAGAACGGCACACCCGATTCATCAGGTCCATGAATACCGCCGGTGCGTTGGTTAGAACGAAGGGCATCACTACAAATTCGTACTGACCATACTGAGTCCGAAATGCTGTCTTAGGAACATCACTCTCATGGACTCGCAGCTGATGGTACCCTGATCTTAGGTCTATTTTGGAGAAGTAACTGGCTCCCTGAAGCTGATCGAAGAGGTCATCGATTCGAGGAACAGGGTAACGGTTTTTGACAGTGAGCTTGTTCAGTTCGCGATAGTGAATGCACATCCGAAAGGATCCATCCTTCTTTTTCACAAATAAGATCGGGGCTCCCCAGGGTGAGGAACTCGGTCTAATGAATCCTTTGCTGAGCAGCTCATTGAGCTGACTAGATAACTCCTGCATTTATGCTGGCGCTAATCGGTATGGAGATTTAGCTACGGGGGTAGCTCCGGGGACTAAGTCGATGCGAAACTCGACTTGGCGCTCGGGAGGGATTCCCGGGAGATCTTCGGGAAAAATATCAGGAAAGCTGCAGACTTCGGGGATGCTATCGAGGTCTTTAACTTCCTGCTTCTTGTTAATGACATGGGTTAGGAATGCATGACACTCCTTTCGCATAAATTTTTGGGCTTTGATGCATGAAATGATACGGAGGTTTGAACTGAGTTTATCACCGTAAATCATGAGAGTTTCATTAGAGGAAAGATTGAGACGGATAGCGTTTTCGTAACAAAGGATATCAGCATGATTGAGGCTCAACCAATCCATGCCGATGATGACATCAAAGCTTTTTATGGAAACTGGCATAAGGTCGATAGGAAAACAATGATCGTTCAAGGTAAGGGTACAACCTATGTATATAACATTAGTACTCTCTTTCTCACCGTTAGCCATCTCGACGGTAAATGTTTCAGTTAGTGGTTGAGGTTTATGTTTGAGGAGATGTTTGAATGCATGGCTAATAAAACTCCTCTCCGCACCAGAATCGAAAAGAATGCATGCATAACAGTTGTCGAGGAGGAACGTACCCGAAACAATTATGGGATCAGCGACTGCCTCCTCTTGCCCCATCGCTAGTACCCTCCCTATGTTACTTGTTGTTGTTGCCTTCGGGCAGTTTCTGTTGTAGTGCCCGACTTCTCCACAACCATAACAGGCTTGACCGACGCCTGCTCCAGATGCCTGATTGGTTGTTTGTACTGGTGTTTTGCAAACTCGAGCCGTGTGCCCCTTTTTACCACAGCTGGTGCATGACATTTCTCGGCATGGACCGGGATTATGATGATAGTTACACTTGTCGCACCGAGGGAGGGTACCAACATATTTACTGGTAGGTGCTTGAATGGCAGGGCCAGCGGCAGGAGTAGTAGCAGCGTGGACTTCCACCGTTTGCTGGTTCTTTGAGGGCTCCTGCGAAGACTGGCCCTTTCGCTGCTTCCAAAATTTTCTTTTCTCACCGCTCACCTTTGCTGGCTCAGGAGCGGCTGTCACTTTATCAAGATCAACTCTGTGATCTATGAGGGTTTGTGCCAGGGACTTGGCGCTGTCAAAAGTGTTTGGCCTAGCAGCCAAGACATTTCCTTTGGTGGGTTGTGTCAGTACCCAAATGTATATCTCTATCTTCTTGCTTTCCGGGGTGACCATTCCCTGGCAAAGAAGTGCTAGGTCTTCAAACCTAGAAGTGTAGGCAGCAAGGTCAGATTCCTTCATCTTTAGGTTCCAGAGTTCGTGCTCTAGTTTCTGCATCTCGCCCCATGGGCAGTACTCAGCCAACATGAGTTCCTTTAAACTTTCCCAACCCATAACATTTTCCACTAGCAAGGTTAGGGATTTGACTCGACCATTCCACCAGGTCAGTGCTCTGTTGGCGAAAGTGCAAGCGGCGAATTTTACTTTGTTGGCTTCAGAACAGGAACAGATTTCAAAAATGGACTCGATTTTCTCGAACCATTGAGTCAGGGCTATAACCCCTCCTTTGCCGTCGAAAGATGTGGGTTTTGCGTTCATGAAGTCCGTATAAGAGCACTCCTTCTGGTGTCCCTGCCTACCTTCATGATTTTGGGGATGAGTACCACCTCCCTGCCCCCCAGATCTACCAGGATTAATCTGTGACATCGCGGCAGCCACAACAGCAGTAACAGCTTCCTGGAACATAACGGGATCGAACTGAGGAGGTGGCGGTGGCGGTGGTGTGTTGTCGTTCCTTCTGATGGGTCTTCTTCAGGGAGGCATCTTGTTCTAAAATAATCAGGAAGAAGAGGATGGTAAGTCCTCCAGATATATGAAACAAAATATATCCCATCCTGATAATAAAGTGTTCTACCCAGCAATAAGCAAAGAAAGGTTACTAATGCAAGTAAGTCATCGCTAAGAAACGAATAGGTAGCAACACTAGGAATGAATTTCTACAATGTATTCGACTCTCGCTAAAATACTCCTACAGTATTTTAAGTTGTTTGTTTTTTTCTTTTGATACCTTGTTGCATGGATACTAGGTAAGTTTTAGGCCTGTTGCAACACCAAAGTCACTCCCAAGCACATGTTGGTCATGTCTCGAATAAATATAGTTGATCAGGCTATATTGACCCTAGACATGATTACTTAACTGCCCAGGTTTAACCGCAGTGTCCAGCATCCAAATACTTTTGTTTTTTTCTACTCATGATATTGTTTCTGGTATGTAGGTATACTTGTATTTTAAAAGTATACTTTTAGTTCAGAGCACTTTGGCCCCTTAGTGTTTATAGTTGTATACCATGTAAGGTTCGGTATACTTAGTTCACTATAAACAATAGCTCTGATACCAATCTGTCACACCCCCGAACCGTCGGAATGGACGGCGGAAACATCCGGGGGCGGGTGATGTCATGCATAGTATCACAACAGTTGTATCATAGTAAGCGTAGTAAACACAACCATTACATTATAATAAAAATATTTACATTGTTTGAAAACATAGTTTGTTCGTGACAGTATATAACAAAAATAAAAGATGTGACTCTAAAATGCTCCGTCTTATCCAAAAGTTGGCAAGAGTACCTGTCTATTGTTGCCCTGAGAATATACAAGCAGTTTGAAAGAGTATCAACATAAATCTGGTGAGTTCATAAGCGTTTAGTTATGTGAAAGAAATGTTTCTTTGAGCCTTTGAAAAGTGTTTCCCAAGAAAATACTGTATTTTCTTATGAAAGATGTTTGTTTATCCAATAGTTGTATGTTAAACAGTTCGTTAATGAAAGGTTGTGTTATCCCAGGAAAATCCTATATTTTCCTTAAAAGTTGACAGTTGGTTATCTTTTCTTGTCTGAAGTGTGCAAGTATCTACCATACTTGTATCTTTAGATGTAGTTTCCTTGAAAAACCTTGTTTGCTCTCTGTGAGGTGTATTAGCCTTATTACATAAATAAAACTAATAAATAAGTAGTGAACTAAATCCTAAGGGTATTATCAATACCCTCTAGTAATCAAATCGGTTATTACTTTGAGGTTAGTTCACTTGTTTCATTATTACAAAAGTAAATTTCGTTATCTAGGTTGCGAGTGTCATAACCGTACTTAGACATGATATGGGACGTAACGGGGCCATTATCTTTTATGACTTTGTCACCCGTAGACCTGAAGGTCCCACTGTAGCTAGCAGCGAGGTGCAAGATAGTCAGTCCCGTATAGATCTATACACAGAAGTCACGCTCTCCCTCCAAGAGATTCTGGTTACAAGTGTTAGTCCTACACTCTCGAATTCGGTGGGAGTGTTACCAAGGACGTGTCTCCAACTTTAGACTAACATTTTGCATGTAATAATACCGAAAATCCTGTTTATGTGTTGTATGAATTCTTTATAAAATATCACATTTTATGATAAGATTCACAAGTTCATTGCTTTAGTTTTGAAAACTGTTTCTATGAGTTGATTTCTTAATCGTTTGGTAAAGCTGTTTTCTGTGTTAAAAGCATACAGAACATATAATTATTTTAAACAAATAATATACTTTGAGCACAAGTTTCCTTGTACTTTTGCTTGTATTCTCCCCCTGAAAACTTGAAAAACACAGAAAAAGCGTAGGGGAATGAACTCACTGTTTGATGTGGGATTCGAGTGTAAGTTGCTAGGAATTGCTGAGTGTCAAATAAAGCCTCGGAGACAAACGGATCCTATTTAGCATGTAAAAGTACATATATGCATTAGGTGAGTGCTTAACACTATTTGTTATGGAGGAAATTATCCTAAGGACCAGGAAACACTTGAAACTAAGTGTTAGAATCACATGTGATTTGAAAATGGGGAGTTTGCGGTAGTAAAAGGAGTGTACGGTCAAGGGTTTGCGGCCCAATAGGGTTTACGACCCATATGTTTACGGCCCAGGTGTTTGCGGTCCATGGGTTTACGGCCCATGGGTTTACGGCCTATGGGTTTACGGCCCATGTGTTTACGGCTTTAAACACTTGGCGAAAAGTGCGATTTTCGGTGTTTCAAGGTCCTTTCTATCCTTCTGGAAGTGTTCTAAGCCTCATGCCCAGCTCAAGGAAGAGTTTAAAGGTCAATAATCGACAAAAAATGGAGTTTACGGCCATTGAAGGGTGTACGTCCGTAAACACCCAGTTCATGCGTTTCAGGTCGATTTTTAGGCGAACATCGATGGTTTCTAGTAGATAACAAGTATGGATGGTAGTTACTTACATTTAAGAAGCTTGGAATGAGGTTTTTAGCCACCAAGAACTAGTGTGTGTTCTTGGTGTTCTTGGTGAGAGAGAAAATCTAGAAAAAGATGAGTTTTAATGAGATAGGAACATGGATTCATCACTAGAAAAGGATTTGTAACAACATTCAAGGTGGAAGAACACTTACATCTTTGAAGATCTTGGAGAGAATTCGATGGTAGAGAGAGAGTAGAGAGAGAAGACTTCTGGAGTGTGTAAAGTGAGAAATGAAGGACACTCATCCCTTATATAGGGGTGAGTTTACGGCCAAGGGGTGGGGTGGAGGGTTTACGGCCGTGAACAGGGCTTACGGTCGTAAACAGAGTTTATGGTCGTAAACTGAGTTTGCGGCCGTAAACTCCTCTCGAAGGTTTGTTTGGCCCGGATGCTATGCTTTGACTTAGAAAACCTCGTTTTTTAATCCAAATCTCGATTGAACTGAGCTTAGAATATTCCGTTAGACCGAAAATAATTCTAACGTGAACGGAAATAAATAAAAATCCAAATTTTATTAACGGAAACTGGGTAAGGATAACGGAAAAAGTTTCGGGTTGTCACACCTTAGGTGGTTAATTCTATAATAACATAGTTTATACATCAGGGTTATATATAATTAATATGCTATAGGTAGTTGGATGTGTGCCTTCCGCCTCATTTCATGTTCCTTGTTTGGTTGTGGGCGTAGGGCAGATTCACACAATTAACTATCTATTCGATATTGGATTATATATAGCTAGTATAAACTAAGTGATTATAGAAGGAACTATTATGGTTACCATTTTTATTAAAAGAAATAAGGGTTTTCTTACAGAATCTTTTCATCAAATATGAAGGAACTATTACAGTTAACTCCGTGAGTACCAAGTGAATACGCCAGGGTTATATACAACGATGATCTAACAAACAATGGGATGTGTCCCTTCCGCCTCATTTCCTGTTCCTTGTTTAGTTGTGGGCTTATGGTAGATACACATAACCGATTGTTTGTTTACTCTGGGTTTTATATAACTTGTATCCATTTAGTACTCATAGAAAGGATTGTAGAGTCATTTTTACTTATACTTCATCAAAGCAGGAAATACTGGATTTTCTGGAGGAACAGGCGAACTTTTCTAAAACAGAACTTACTAAAACTTTCTTACAACTTACATTACATCACTAAAATCTTATAAACTCACCAGCTTAAATGCTGATCTACTCTTTCAAAATAACTTGTATTCTCAGGAGACCAGTAGACAGGTACGCACACTGGGATTCAGAAGATGGAGCAGTATAGCTTCATGTCTTTTTCTTATTTGTTATGTATTCTATATTATGTGAATCACATACTTTGTAAACACTTTTTTTCTAATGAAATGGTTGTTTATTACTTTGCTTACTATGATGCATGACTTGTGATACTAAACATGACGTCGTCCGCCCCCGAACGTTTCCGCCGTTCCGGTTTTGGGGTGTGACAGATTGGTATCAGAGCATTGTTTATAGTGAACTAAGTATATCAACCAATAAAAGATATACAACTATAAATACAATGAGCCGAAATGCTCTGGATAAGGATATATTTTAAATGTATAATGATACCTTATAAAAGTATACATACATGCTTATACATATATATATATATATATATATATATATATATATATATATATATATATATATATATAGATATATATATATATATATATACTAGAACAAGTATCACAACAAGAACAGAACACAAGTATTTAAAGGTTGAACACTACGGTCAAACCTGGACAGTTATGTAATCATAGTTAGGATCAATATAGCCTTATCAACTATATGCATTCGAGATGTGACCGACATGTGTTTGGGAGTGATGTGGTGTTGCAACAGTCTTAAAACTTACCTAACTCTATTCAAGGAAATTCCAGATCATAACATAAAGATAAGATACTATGGGAGTATTTTATGATACTATAACATGATAACAAGTTTAAAACATATCAAGTTCATTACATTAAAATACTATAGGAGTATTTTAGGCACTATATAAATGACTTATGTGATAACTTAAAAGACCCTTACGGATAGGTCTATAATCTTGCAATTTATACTCCCAAGGTTATATATAATTGAGATTTTATAGACTTAGAATTTGTGATCTACGCTTGACTACATGTTCCTTGTTTGGTTGTGGTTTTGGAGTAGGATTACTTATTCGAAGGTCTATTTAATCTTAAATTATATACAACTTGTATACATTGTGCAATTATAGGAGGACTCTGTGAGGATCGCCCCATAATGTTTCACTGAATCTCATAGATTCTTTAGTCACATCCATTCTCGCACGACAAACCCAGATAGATGTAACCACTCCCTCATAGCAATCAACAGAAGAGTCAAGGAGGAACAAAAGCAGGTTGATGGGAAGTTTTCAGAGAAGTAATCGGCCAGAGAAACCAAAACGTCTTATGCGTCACACTAATAAATAATAATCTTGTGTAACTTAGTGAGTTAGTGGAAACACTGCTCACATTATGTGTTAGGATTACATTCTTACATGCAACTGGTAACAGTTATTCAGGTAACAGATATTCATTCAAGGATAGCCACTTCTGATTCATAAAGTTTACTTGGTATAGACTTTTAATGAATTGTTTCCAGAACCTTGTGGAAGTCAGGACCAGATACCCTCCGAACTAGGATAACCTTGTCTTTCAGCTTTCGGCATAAATCCACTGCTTTAGACTCACGAGATCATTCTTCGCCATGCAACAGATTCATGTCTTCACAAGGAGGGAACCGACCACCAGGCGAAGCACCAATTCTGCAAATAGACTCCGCTACTTTTCAGGCTACGGTCACAGCTGATGTGACAGCCGTTTTGGCACAGTTCAATACTAATAACGCTAACGGAAGCGGAAGCGGTGCCAGTTATGCTAATCACAATAGTAACAAATGGAACCCGCGAGTGGCTGCTGACAAGGAAACCCCAGACCACAAGCCTAAGAGCAAGAAGCGAAAATACTGGGACAGACAGAAGAATAAGTCGACTTAAGGTTTTACCCAGAGGCGACAACTCGTGACTACCCCTGCGGTCACAACAACAGTCATAGCATCTGGCACTTCATCTACCATTACAACCTCCATTAAACAATATGATTGGAGTCTCCCAAGGTGCGACAAATAGACTTACCACCACTACGAAGCTTGCCGAGTGATGAAGTGTACCAATTGCAACATAACAGGGCACCTTGCCAGTTTCTACCTGACGCCAGCGCGACCAATTCCCCAAGTAAACCAGGCTTGTTACAAGTACGGAAAATCTGGACACGTTAAGAGGAATTACCCAACAGAGAGGAAAGAGGAAGGAGCTCGTTTATGTGGAGCTCCGACTCAGCTCTTCACTTCAACTACCGATCCCGGTATAGTGCATGTATGCCATGCATGTGGTGAAACGGGGCATGCCAAGAGAGACTGCCCAACAGAGGGAGGTAATGGAGGAAATGGAGGAATCTAACGACAAGACATAAGGGAGCAACGAGGAACCCCGCTTTTGAAGTTCTGGTACGTTTTCGAAATAGAATTACAAAAAAAAAATTATTTTATATTTATATAAGATTAAAACATGGGGAAAACACCTAAAAGTAACTATAATAACTCACTTATCGGAATAAGTCACAGTTTTCAAGAGAACTAAAAGATCTGTTCAGAGAAGCTATGATGGCTGTGTATGTACATCCGGGTTGTGCATAGCTAAGATTTTGCAGACATAGAGTGAGTGATTCCGCCCTAATTCATGTTCCTTGTTTGGTTGTGGATTTGGGGCAGGTTACTCAGTCGATCGTCTTATTCATCTTAATTATTCATAACTTGTATATGACAGGCGATCATAGTGGTACCGAGGAGGATCGTAGTATAAAGTATCGACACTAGTTATCAAAGCACTTTCACGGTATGTACTCGCTCATCGCGGTACGATACGTAGAAGTGTTTAACATCAAGGAGAAAACAGAAAGCACTAGAACATTTACAAAGAGTACATTTTCGAGCACACTAGGAAACTACATCATCGTATAACAAACGTTTCTTTCAAATCGGCCAAACTTTGTTCAGTAAAGAGTTCGTTGCTATCATTCGTCATGAGTTGGCGTGGTCCTCACCATACTAAGTTCATATGTTTCAATCGCCTCGACCGTCAAATTCACGAAACCTTCGTCATACGTAACGACAGTCCGACCTAAACCTCAGTTTTGTCTTTCGTATTCCAAACCCCGAAGCACTCATGCGAAGAGTACTTTGTCCTCCGAAGCCTTGCTGCCGAATGTTCCGCAGACCTTCACGAAATACCACTCGCCCAGCAGACCAAGTTCAAGCACAGAGGCTAAGGACGAATACAGCCCACCTATCACTATTCAGCGTATATGCGAGGGTAGTATATGATTATGATTACGAAGATCTAGTATGTGTGTTTCCGCCCTATCTCCTGTTCCTTGTTTGGTTGTGGACCTGGGACAGAGTCCCACATCTGACTATCTTACTAATCCTAATTATATACGACTTGTATATACGAGGTAATGATAGATGGACCAAGTATGAATCCTATCATGAATAGTAAGGCAATGCGCCAGGTCTACGAGTGGGTATTCTGCCAATCAAAGGAGCACAAGCCCATTAGTACTGCTAAGAAAGCTAATTTCGGGACAAAATTCTATCTAACAGGGGGATGATGTGACAACCTGAAAATTTTTGCCTTGTAAAGCCAGTACAATCAACCTTAAGTCAGACACGCTCCAGCTATCTTTTAACACTGTTTAGAGTCTGTTTGAGTCTTCTAAGCCTAGTACATTCAAGGAATGAGTGATAGGAAGTACCTGCTAGAGACATTGTACAACATTCAAGCCTTAACCACCAACAAAAGGAGTTCATGGCGATAGCACAAGAGTTTACGGCCGTAAACTCAAGGCTGGCCGTAAACTCCCCCCATAAGACTCATTCCTTTCACTTTTCTTTCATTCTTACACTTTCAACTCAAGAAACTTCCATTCTCTCTCAAGTCTCGTCAAGCCTTTCATCCTAGATCTTCAAAAACGTAAGTGTTCTTCCATCTTTGAGTTGTTATTATTCTTAATCTAGTACACCCCTTTGATTTCATCCATGGAAATCATCTCTTTTGGTTAGATCTTCAAGAGCATCAACTTTCACCAAGAACACCAAGAACACACACTTGTTCTTGGTGGCCGAAAACTCCTCATAGTCTTGAAACAAGCATCTAGGCATAAATACCAAGAGTTTACGGCCATGGAATCTCCCTTCGCCGTAAAACCTTGTTTTGGTCATTTAATGAGCCCTAAACCCTTCTATACACTTGATATCCATTAGAACACTTGGACCTTTGAAACCCCTTTGCTTTAAGACCCAAAAAGGCACCATTTGGAGAGTTTACTGCCATACACTTTTAGTGTGGCCGTAAACACCTCAACACCTTCCAAAAAGTTAATTTTGCTCATCCTCCTGTAGATAAATGGTCCCACAAGTTTCCCTAGCATTCAAACACCCTCTTGTGCACATTTTACCATGTGTTTACGGCCGTAAACTCCATGGCCGTAAACCCATGGCCGTAAACACCATTTGGTGGCCTTAAACATCCCTTAGATGAATCACATGTGATTCTAACACTTGGTCAAAGTGTTTCCTAGTCCCTAAGGGTGTTTCCTTGCATTTTAGTTGCTTATAAACACTATATTCACGCAAATACATGCCATATATGCAATTTACGACTCGTTTGTGTTTCGGGACATGATTCGTGGAACTTCTCATCCTTACACGCATATTCGTTTGAATCACCCACATAAGGTGAGTTCATACCCCTATAATGAATCTTTTAACTGTTTTAAATGCTTTTAAGGGGGGAATACAAGTTGAACATAATGATAATTGTGTAATTATTTGTTATAAACATCTTTCAAAATATTGCTTATGACTTTTATAAGTGATCAATACATTTCAAAAACTCTTTTCAAGTTATGTTACTTTATAGTTTAACAAAACTCCGTTTTTAAAGTACAAGCATAGCTTAGTAGAAAAATGAGTATTTTCAGTAACAGTTCAAATAAAATACTAGTAAACTATAAGGGTATAGTTTAGGGATTCAATTCATACTAGATACTAGAGCATACTATAAAGAGAAACAGGGAGGTAGAAACAATACATGATAACATAGAGATCATACTATAAAGAGAAACAAGGAGGTTGATACAATACATCAGAGAGACATACTATACACTATACAAAGAGAACATACTAAGATACTATAACAGAACGAACATACTAAGATACTATAACAGAACGAACATACTAAGATGCTATAGCATAAGAACACTACAGGATTTAAGTATACCAATGAATCACTAACTCATTGTTCTAAACAAAAGGTGATAGTTAAATTAGGTATACATGATCGTACAAATTTAATGTGACCCTACTTCACGGCTCAGCAACTGGTTTGCTGGAGTCGCGTTTGGTTCCCAGAATCTCTTGCAGGGAGAGCGTATAGTATGGGTACTATTCATCACATTATGACCTTAATAAAACAAACATGTTTTAGGGTAATCAGTATTACAGGTTGTCAATTCAAAACACAACTGTGTACTTATATTTTCCCATTACTTTCATTTTGTGAAAGTTCCACTTGAAAGTTAACGCAAACTATTTTCGAGTCAAGATAGTTATAAACTAGGGAAAATTTACATTTGACAAACGACAAACAGAACATTCGGGTCTAGTACATTTAGTCGAAAGGGACCTATAATGCTAACTTTATGATTCCTTAGTGCATGCATTCAGGGATATATATTACTCGGATCCGACAGGTAGTAGGATGTGTGTTTTTCGCTTCATTTCCTATTCCTTGTTTGGTTGTGGGCTTAGAGCAGATTCACCCAGCCTACTATCTATCCGATCTTAGCTATATATATGTTCCGTATACACTAAGTAATCATAAGGGGTACCATGTATGGGTCAGGTCATAGGACACTAATTCAATGCACCGTTTTCTAGTACAAAACATACTTTTCAAATAATAACTTTTGGTATACAAAACTAGAAACTTACCAGTAAAGGGTTTAATCCATTTTCTTAAACCAGTATAACTTAAAGGACCTTAGGTGGTTAATGGTATAATAATTTAGTTTATACATCAGGGTTATATATAATTAATATCCAATAGGTAGTTGGATGTGTGCCTTCCGCCTCATTTCCTGTTCCTTGTTTGGTTGTGGGCATAGGGCAGATTCACACAATTAACTATCTATTCGATATTGGATTATATATAGCTAGTATAAACTAGGTGATTATAGAAGGTACTATTATGGTTACCATATTTATTAAAAGAAATAAGGGTTTTCTTAAAGAATCTTTTCATCAAATATGAAGGAACTATTACAGTTAACTCCCTGAGTACCAAGTGAATACGCCAGGGTTATATACAACGATGATCGAACAAACAATGGGATGTGTGCCTTCCGCCTCATTTCCTGTTCCTTGTTTGGTTGTGGGCTTATGGTAGATTCACACAACCGATTGTTTGTTTACTTTGGGTTTTATATAACTTGTATCCATTTAGTACTCATAGAAAGGATTGTAGAGTCATTTTTACTTATATTTCATCAAAGCAGGAAATACTGGATTTTCTGGAGGAACAGGCGAGCTTTTCTAAAACAGAACTTACTAAAACTTTCTTACAACTTACATTACATCACTAAAATCTTATGAACTCACCAAATTAAATGTTGGTCTACTCTTTCAATATAACTTGTATTCTCAGGAGACCAGTAGACAGGTACGCGCATTGGGATTCAGAAGATGGAGCAGTATAGCTTCATGTCTTTTCAACTATATTCAGTCGAGACATGACCAACATGTGCTTAGAAGTGACTGTGGTGTTACAGCAGCCCTAAAACTTACCAAACACCATCTCACATAAAATACTATAGGAGTATTTTCGCTAGGACCAAACTCAGTATACAGATTCACTCTAAGTGTTGCTACCTCTTCTTCCTTAAGCGATAACTTACTTGTATTAGTAACCTTTCTGTGTTTATCGCTCGGTAAAATACTTTAATTATCAGGATGAGATATATTTTGTTTTATATCTCGAGGACTTACCATCCTCTTCTCCCTGATTGTTTCTAGAACAAGATGCCTCCTCGACCAAGACCCATCAGAAGGAACGACAACACTCCGCCACCACTACCACCCCCACAGTTCGACCCCGTCATGTTTCAGGCAGCAGTTACAGCCGTCGTGACTGCAACAATGGCTCAAGTGAATGCTGGTGGGGCTGGAGGTGGAACCGACCCACAGAGACAAGATGGAAGTCAAGGACATCAAAAAGAGTGTTCCTACAAGGAGTTCATGACTGCGAAGCCCAAGTCCTTCGACGGAAATGGTGGTGTCATCGCCCTGACTCGATGGTTCAAGAAGATCGAATCCATCTTTGAAATTTGCGTTTGTTCTGAAGCAAACAAGGTGAAGTTCGCCGCATGCACCTTCACCGACAGAGCCTTGACCTTGTGGAATGGTCGGGTCAAAACCCTAACCCTGCCAGTGGCTAATGCCATGGGTAGGGAAAGATTAAAGGAGCTCATGCTCGCTGTGTACTGCCCGAGGGGCAAATTGCAAAAGTTGGATCACGAACTTTGGAACTTGAAGATGAAGGGTTCTGACATTGCTACTTACACTGCTAGATTCTGTGATCTGGCACTTCTTTGTCCGGGAATGGTCACCCCGGAAAGCAAGAAAATCGAGAGGTACATCTGGGGGCTGACACAACCAACAAAAGGAAATGTCTTGGCTACGAGGCCGACCACATTTGAAAGCGCCAAGGATCTGGCACAGACTCTGATCGATCATGGAATCGACCCGGATGAAGTGGCAGCTGTCTCTGAACCACAAAAGGAAAGTGGTGGGAAGAAGAAGAAGTTTGGTAACAAACGAAAGGGTCAGTCTTCACAGGAGCCCTCCAAGAAACAACAAATAGTGGCAGTTCATGTTGTTACTGCTCCTGCTGCTGCTCCCACTGCTGTTCCAACCATCCAATCCCCTACCGATGGTTATGCTGGAAAACTACCTCTATACAGCAAGTGTAACTTCCATCATCATGGACCCTGCCATGAGCTGAGTTGCAACATCTGTGGAATGAAAGGACACACAGCTCGATACTGCGAGACACCAGCTCAACCAACCAACCAGGCTCCGGGAGCGGGCGCTGGTCAAACTTGTTATGGACGTGGAGAGGCTGGGCACTTCAGGAGAAACTGCCCCAAGGCAAGAACTGGTGGCAATGCAGGGAGAGTTCTAGTGATGGGCCAGGAGGAATCAGTTGCTGATCCTACCGTTGTTACGAGTACGTTCCTCCTTGACAACTCTTATGCATGCATTCTCTTCAATTCTGGTGCGGAAAGGAGTTTTGTTAGTCATACATTTAAACATCTAATCAAATGTAAATCCCAACCTCTAACCGAAACATTTACCGTCGAGATGGCTAACGGAAAGAATGAGAGCACTAACGACATATTCATAGGCTGTACTCTTACCCTAGACAATTATTCGTTTCCCATCGACCTTATGCCTATGTCCATCAAGAGTTTCGACGTCATTATCAGCATGGACTGGTTAAGCTCCAATCATGCTGATATTCTTTGCTTCGAGAAGGCTATCCGTCTCAATCTTCCCTCTGGCGAAGCTCTTATGATTTATGGAGATAAGCCTAGCTCGAATCTCCGTATCATTTCATGCATCAAAGCTCGGAAGTATCTGCGAAAGGAGTGCCATGCATTTCTAGCTCATGTTATAGACGTGACGCAAAAAGTTAAAGACCTCGAGAGTCTTCCCGAAGTCTGCAACTTCCCTGATGTCTTCCCTGAAGATCTCCCAGGAATCCCTCCCGAACGCCAAGTCGAGTTTCGTATTGACTTGATCCCCGGAGCTACTCCCGTAGCTAAGTCTCCTTACCGCTTAGCGCCAGCGGAAATGCAAGAATTATCCAGTCAGCTCAATGAGCTGATCAGCAAAGGATTCATAAGGCCGAGTTCCTCACCCTAGGGAGCTCCGATCTTATTCGTGAAAAAGAAAGATGGATCCTTTCGGATGTGCATTGACTACCGAGAGATGAATAAGCTGACTATCAAGAACCGGTATCCCTTACCCAGAATCGATGATCTCTTCGACCAACTTCAGGGAGCCAGTTATTTCTCAAATATCGATCTGAGATCAGGGTACCATCAATTGCGAGTTCATGAGAACGATGTGCCCAAAACAACATTCCGAACTCGCTATGGACACTATGAGTTTGTAGTAATTCCCTTTGGTCTAACCAACGCACCGCCAATATTCATGGACCTGATGAATCGGGTGTGCCGCCCTTTCTTAGACAAGTTCGTGATCATGTTCATCAACGATATACTTGTCTATTCGCGGAGTGAGAATGATCATAAACAGCACTTAAGGCAGGTGTTGGAAACATTAAGAGCAGAAAAGCTATACGCGAAATTCTCGAAGTGCAAATTCTGGATCAGGAAGGTGAATTTCCTTGGAC